>NW_027185698.1:49831076-49883931 GCF_028583685.1 Petaurus breviceps papuanus | reverse complement strand
CTCTCTCTCTCTCTCTCTCTCTCTCTCTCTCTCTCCCTCTCCCTCTCCTTTTCAGTATGTGCAGAGGTCTTAGGTGATGTAATCCCTGTGTGGACTTTGGAGCATGAGTGGACATTTTGTAATTGGTTCTAACTAGCTAACCACGTGCTGAAGAGGACTCTTTCTGATTGACTATAGAGTCAGAACAGAAGTGCATTCAAAAAGTACTAGCCAGAACCTTGCACTTGGTTCTGGTTTTTAACTCCTTGGCTGCATTCTGAGCAGAGAGACAATGCTATGAGGGGAGAGGTCCAGGGCCCTTCCCATCCTAGGCTATATTGTGGCTCTGAAATACAAATTTCTGTTCTTTGCCTCTGCATTTCTTCTTTCACATTTTACATGAAGGAGATTGGTATTGGCTATAACCTTTCGAGTTTCAGAAGGTCAGGAGAGCAAACCACTCTGGGTGTTAGAGTCCATGCCAGGACTTACCAGAAGCCAGACAGTAAGGAGAGAAGTCCCTAGTGAACTTGCTTGACCTAACCCAGCAGTAGCAGAGATGCAGACTTATCCATCCATCAGAGATGCCATATTTGGAAGTAAACTTGATAGAGTGAATGTTACGTTGAAAATGGGTTAAGTCAGAGCCCTCTCTCTCCAGGCACTGACATAGCACAGGAAAGAGTGTGCCCCTCTCCAGGTCTTAGAGTAGAGGGGATATTTGTGTTTATTTTTTATCTTCAAAATAAATATCCCTTTGTGAAAACTAATTTGTGTAAATTGGTTAAATGGAATTGGGATGCTAATTATTGGTACTATCATGGACCACACTAGAATGGTGATTTGATCTGGTTACATTAGAGAAAGATACCTTAACCCCCTGAGAATCTTGAGGAAGTGATGTAACCAACCTCATTCAGAAAGAGTTCAAAATATTTCCTTCCTTCCTTCCTTCCTTCCTTCCCTCCTTCCTTCCTTCCTGCCTTCCTCTCTCCCCTTCTTCTTTTCCTCCCTCCCTTCCTTTTTTCTTTCCTTCCTTCTTTTATTCCCTTGTTGCTTTTGTTCCTTCCTGCCCTCCTTTTTTTTCCTTTCCTTCATATAAAAAATTCTCCTCAAACAAATCTGCTTCCAATATGCTCATTTTTCCCCACCAAGGTTTCCCTAACTGAAACCTCAGATGGCATAACACTTTTCCTGACCAAAGTCTGTACCACCCCCCTATTATCCATTGCTTTTACCCATTCCCCAAAAGAGAATGGTATCTCCCACCTTAGAACACCCCCACAAATTAGGATTGGTCTACTTGAATGCTCTGGACTGAGCTCATTCTTAGGTCTATAATGCCAGCCTCACTCTTATCCAATTAGGAAGCCTCCTGGTTGCTGGGCTCCAGGATTGTTCTCCCCAAATCCCAGGTAATCACTTGTCTGCCTAGATATCTCCCTTCTCCCTGGATTCAAAGAGGGCAGGAGAAACCAAAGACCTTTAGGCTTTCCCATCTTAAAGAAACGTAGTTTTTCCAACACCCAGAACATCCCACCCCTACCCTAGTTTTTCCCAAATTTTACAAAAGATTTCTCTTTCATTGCAGAGAGACTCCACAATTTAAAGTCCCCTTCCTGCTCCAGACTTATTTCCTAGGGTTCCCTGTAGCCCTCTGCTGCAGAAAATCCCATGTCCTGAATTCACTAGGTTCCTTCCTACCTTAGGTGATTCTCTACAGTCTGGAATGTCCTCTTCCTCCCTCTCTAACTATTCAGATGTCATCCACCTTCAGAAGCTCATTTTAAGTCCCACCTGCTCCTTACACCACATGTCATCCTGGGCTGTATACTCTGTGTGAATGTCTTCACCCTAGGGGATCTAGTCTCCTTTCTCCTGGAGCCCTTGAGTGAGCACTCCTACGGTAGGGTCAGGATCTGCTGTTCCTCTGCATCCTCAGGGGCCTACGTCTAGGGCTGGGCTCTCAGGCTATTAGGGAAAGGGGAAGGGTCATTGCAGATGAGCTCATTCTCTCTGGTTCTGGTTTTCTTCCAAAGAGACAGAAGCATGGTTGCTCTCCCCGCCTCCCTCCCTCCATCCCCCCCCTGCTCACTCCCTCCCTCCCTCTCTGGGTGACTCAGCTCCTCTGAGCCTCAGAACTGGCCCCCTCTGTTTGCTCTTAGACAGCCTATGTTTGTCAAACAGCAGTTGGAGAAAGAGCCTAGGCTGGGTCTACCCAGAGCCCCTGACTCACTGTTTTGGTCTAAAATGGCTTTGGCTCCCTCCTTGTTGATGAAAAGGATGTTTCCAGGGGGGCAAAGGAATGATTTGTCAACATCCAAGCCATAGCAAACCTCCTGTTCTGGCTCTGAGAGGAGCCTGGGACCTTATCCACTAAGGTCTATCTCCCTCTTAACTCTTCAGACCAATTCGCTGCGGGGGTGTTTAATAACTGTGTTCTTTCTCCCAGGGGAATCTTTATTTCATCAGAGGAAATGTTAGCCCAAAGGAATTGCCTTAATTTTAGCATTTCTGGCACTGTCATGTTTTGGGGTAGAGAAGAGGGAATGTGGGTTTCTCTCTATTTTTTTAATGCTCTTTTTTTTAACATCATTGTCACTTCCCAGTGATCCCCTTCCAATAGGATTCTCCCTTGTAATAAATAAGTGCAGTCTAGAAAAACAAATCAACACATTGACCCCATCCAAAAACACAGCTCCTTCTGCTCTTGCAGCCCACCACCTCTTTGCCAATAGGTGGGAGGCATGCTTCACTATGTCTTCTGAGATCATGGCTAGTCACTGCATGGATCAGACTTCTAAAGTCTTTCAATGTTGTTTTTATTCTGCATTTCCTTTGCTATGGTCATTTTCAACTGGCCTCCTGGTTCTGCTTGCATCACTCTGCATTGGTTCAGTATGATCTTTGTTGGGGACCTTTCCAGGGTTCCTCAGATCACACATCATATCAATCGTTACCTAAGGATAGGAACAGCTTCCAGTGCAGCCTGTGAATTTAGACAAAATTCTGGGGCCTAATAGATGATGCAGTCACTGGACCCTTCAGGCTTCAGACAGGATCAGACAATATGATCAGAAGAAACCAAACCCTACAAACTTAGAAGCTCATGGTTATAGTGGGGCTGCTGAATTGATTACATTTATTAAGCACCAACTGTAAGTATGTGTGCCTCTTACTAGGACAAAACTTCCTTGGGGACTCAGAGGGAAATCATTCATTCATTTCTTTAAAAAGCAATAATTAAGCTCTTCCTGTGCAGGAATAACATCATGGTAGAGTGGAAAGACCTCTCTCTCCCTTTGGAGTCAGAGGACTTGGGTTCCAATCTTGCCTTTGTCATTTACTAGCTGTGTGACCTTGGGCAAACCCTTGGCCTCCATTTCTTTGTCTGTAAAACAAGGAGGTTGGATTGGGTATAATCCTATGTGCAGGCCCTGGAGTTAGGTTACACTGTAGGTGATGCAAAAAATGAAGGCCATTGTCATTGGACTCAAGGTCATTATGGTCTATTGTGGGAGATGAGACATCATCTATGATTGGAATCAAGACAGGATGTGCCATAAAAGATCCCAAAAAAGGGTGGTGAGGTTCAAAAGAGGATAAGTTCATGTCAGGAAAGGCTTCTCAGCTTTGAGGAGACTTTGATTCTCTAGACCAGGCTTTCATATCTGAGATCCATGAACTTTAAAAAATACACACACACACACACACACACACACACACACAAGTATGTATGTATACAATTATATTTGAATAATTGTGTTTCAATGCAATTAGTTTCTTTTCTAATCCTGTCTTTTATTATATGCTTTGAAAAATATGATTTGGAAAAGAGATCCATAGACTTCACCAGATTGTCCAAGGGGGTCCATAACTCACAAAAGGGTAAGAAGCTTCTTAGGCTTAGATAACAGGGAGCCATCTCAGTTTTTGAGTAGGGGAGTGATATTTAGAACTTTGCATCAGAGAAGTCTGACAGCCTGTGCAGCACAGTTTGGAGGCAGAGAACCTGGTTAGAATACTGTTGAAAAAGTTTAGAGAAAGGTAATGAGAACCCAAACTAAGGTGGGAACCCTGGGGCTGGAAAATAGGGGATGAATGGCAGAGATGTGATTCCATGTCTAGCTCACTGTGGTTTCTGTTGACTTTGGGTGTTCTGGAATGCATAGTCCTTAGCTGATGATCCCAAGGCTTCACTGCTGTGTGAACAGCCCCAGAAATGTGCCTCCTAACCATCCAAATGAAAGATACTTTCTGCAAATCAAGTCTCATCTCTACCCTGGGGACTCCCATCTCCATGCTATTCCCTCAGGGTTCTTCCTCCCAGACCCCCAGGATTTGCCTTCTTTAAACAATGTTTTGTGCCCCTAAATTTCCTCTCTAACCCAAGCAGCACTCCCATCCTTACTCCACTTCTGTTGCCTTCTTAGGAGAAAGCTGGATGGCAAACTAATTCACACTAAGATGGGAGTGATTAGTAACATAATTAGTTAGAGGGGAGGGTGACATGTTGTTTTTTTTTAAAAGCCCATGGAGAGGCTGAACCTGAACCCAGTGGAATAAAGCTCTAATGTAAGAATTTTAGGCATTAAGGCCCATGAATTAGAACAAAGTTCTTGGTGTTTCCTACCACACAGACAATCATCCATTTGGCCCATGGTGAGGCAGACCCTTTTTTCACTTCTAATGAGGAGTGGGCACCTTCTCAGCACAGGTGTGAAGCAAGTCAATACCTTCTCTCTCTCTGTATAGAAGAGTCACCTGGGGCAGCTAGGTGGTGCAGTCAGTAAAGCACCGGCCCTGGAGTCAGGAGGACGGGAGTTCAGTTCAGGCCTCAGACACTTAACACCCACCCCACCCCCCCAAAAAAAACTTAGTTGTGTAACCTTGGGCAAGTTAATTAACCCCAATTGCCCTCCAAAAGGAAAAAAAAGAGTCACCTGGAGGAGGGATAGAAAGACGTATGTTCTGCACATTGATCTGCCATTTAGTGAAGTGATAGAGAGTCTCTCTTACCCAGGCAGGCGTGTCCCATGTATGCATGAGCACCATCTACTTACATGGCATTTTTCCACCCACAGGAATACTAGATCCTTGCAGCACTGCAATAAAATACATAGGGTAGGTATTATAATCTTTATCTTACACATGAAGAAACTGAGATCCAGAGAGGATAAAGACCTTGGGATCGCTGGATATTGGAGCAGGAAGGAACTTTAGAAATAATCCAGTCCAATGCCCTCACTTTTTATAGATGACGAAATAGAGGTTCAGAAAGGATGCAGATCTTGGGATCACTGGATATTAGAGCAGGAGAGGACAATCTACTTCAATGTCTTCATTTTACAAATGAGGAAACTGAGGATCAGACAGAAAGCAGCAGAGCCAGATCTAGAACCCAGTGCCTGACTCCCAAGACAGTGCTCTTTTCATTACACTGGACGAGATTGCCCCTGACAACAATGATGTGGGTGAAGCTTCCTGCCTCAGCTCAGCCTGGGGTTCCTATAGGCTGGGGACTCAAAGCTAGGGGACTGCACAGGCCACGGGGCCCCTCCCTCCCCCAATATCAGAGAAGAATTTGCCCAGGAATCCTTTTCATCACCAGGAGAAGTAAATGATTTTCGCATCCACATCTTAATTATGCGCTGCCTGCAGCAAACACAAAAATGATAATAAAAATGAAAAGTGTCCTGGGCAGAAGCGAGCCGGCACCACCTCCCAACACAAAGAATGTGTAATTAATGAATAAGCTTAAATGTCAGCTTCCACCCCGACAGCAGCTCAGAGCAGCAGCAAGCAGGAGCCCCAGCAGGGGCTGGCCGTGTTTGTACCTTGTCTCAAGAGAGCCTCTTACATTCACCCACCCCACCCTCCCAATCCCAGAACGGGGGGGACCTTAGGAACTGTCTCTGCCAGGTAAGGAAACTGAGGCTCAAGAAGGGAGATGACTCTCCCACAGTCACATCATGGGTCAGGGACAGAACTTAAACAAGAACCAGTCTGTGGCTCTTCTCACTGGCCTTGTTAACCTAATTAGGATTAGGACAGTTTGGAACCCCACCCCCCCTTGGGATCTTCTGAGTCTCCCCAGTCATCCAAGTGTTTCAGCCTTGGGAGTCTGGGGAGAATTCAGGCTCTGGGTCAATCAGCTTCCCCCACCAGAGTACAGTCAATGTGCTTTGCTGGTGCCCAGTTCCCTGAAGTACTGCACATATTCAGGACTACAACCCAGATGTCCAGACTCATCCTTAGGTCTAAACTAGTTCTTTTTGTGAGACACATCAGTACCCCATGAATCCGCTGGTGTAGAGGTGGGAACATGGTGGTGGTGGGGGATGTCCCAGGGTTGAGGAAAGCTCCTGGCATTAGACTTTGCAATCAAAGTTTGGGGGTCAGGAGGTGAGTTAAACAGGAAAGGAAGAATCAGGACAGGAGAAATAGTCTGGGAGGAATCCATAAAAGTTGAGTCATACTTAGTATAGGATGACAGGGGCTTTGTCCCAGGGGACTAGATTTAGAGGACACCAAGTCAGCAGCATAGAAACCATCATGCTTGGCAACAAATCAGCAAGAATAATTGGTCAAAACAGGGTTCCAGCAGCTGGAGGGGCTAGGGTGAGCTTGCTCCCTCTGCTCTGTTTGTCCCACCCCACAGGAGCCTGTCCAGGAAGAACCGACCTCAGGCTTGTTTCCAAGGGTCTCTGTCTTCCTTTAATGGAAACCAAAGACATGTTTCAAACTATTTGACCTAAGTTAAATTTATGACGGTTGCTTCAGCCTCTAAGATTTCCTATTATGGCATCACATGGAGAACAGAGTTGCTCATACCAGCAGGAAGTGAGGTGAATGAAGAATTCTGGAGTGGCAGAGTCAAGCAAGGGCAACTTTTCATGGGCAGGTGTGGTCAAAGAGGAGAGAGGAAAAAGGGGGTGGTAACAAGACAGCCTGTGTTGAGCCCTTCTATTATCTTCTAGTCAGTTGTAATGCACAGTGGGAGAAGAAGGAAGATATCCTATTCTTCTGAACAGAGGTTAGAGGGAAGAGGACTCACTAAGAATGCTGGGGCTGTTTGAAAAGAGGCAGAACCCAGAATTAGTCACAACTCTGTACCAGATTTGCTGTTCAGTCTTTGACATCTCAGACCATCAAATAGGACCAAAGATGTCTGACTTCCCCATTGACTTCTCAGGGTTGATGTAAGAATTGAATGCTTCTAGGATGAATGCAGACGGACTATGGTAAATTGAACTCTAAAGGGAGAGGCGATTATTATCTCTCAAATACTAACCTTGTGAAGCCTGTGGGCAGAAGGATGGGTAGAACTGAACACCCTCCTCTTCCCTCCTCAAAAAGAAAAAAATATATATCCTTAAGTTATCAGAGAGTCTGTAATTCTGTAGAACCCAATCAAAGAATCAACTCCTGCAATCACTGCAACCAATATGGTACAGACTCCTCTAAAACAGAGAGGCCCAGGCACCACCCCTCCTACCTTGGAGAAGTCACAGCCCATAGGGAAACAGCAGGACCCAGTGAAGAAAGCAGGACCACAAGAACAATGTGCACAATTCCTATGATGCTAAACAACCATTCATTTAACAACCATTTACTGTGCAATTGTTATCCTTCACAGTCGAAGAAGACCAAAATGACATCACTACATTGGGGTCAATGTACAGTGTGTCCAACTGTGGCTGATCAGACCAACAGAGCTCAGAAGGCTCTACCACAGGTCAGGCACATACACTCCATATGAACACTTGGAATGGAGATGTCTCAAAACCTGCGCATCTCACATTTCTTTTGAGCTGCTGATGACACTCTACCAGAGAAAACAACATATACGCAGATAAGCACTTAATATAAACCATATAGAAAGAAATGGGTGTGTGAAGAAGGAAGCACTAATTATGAAGGGAATCAGGAAAGACCTTGTATGAGAAGGAGGTGACATGAGCTGAGCCCTAAAGAAAGCTAGGTCTTCTAAAACGCAGAGGGGAAAAGGAGGAGCATGCCAGGCTTATAGCAAAACTCAAGTCAAATGAACAAATTTAGTACCGAGTGATTACTGGTGAAGCAAATGAGCTTCATTTCTTTCCACAATTACATGCAAGTAATAAAAGTAGAAGTCAGCATGTACTCAGGCAGAACTACTGCTGGACAGTTTTATTTAGTTGGGGTTTTTTTTAGAGTGGGATGTCTTCTTAAAAACAAAAATATCAATAATATTTTTTTAATTGGTAAATAAGGAAAAAAGGAAAATCTGCTACATTCTCCCCAAAAAAGGGAAAAAATGAGAAACAGGAAGAGCAAGGAGCTCACCGTCTGACTGGGGAGAGAGGAAGGCCAAGCCTACTCTCTGCCCTCAGGGAGTTTACACCCTAGCTTAGGAGATAGGACTCACAGTCACACAATTATAACAAAGGCAAGGGATGATCAGAATAAAAGGAAACTGTGCATGTGGTGAGATGGGAGTCTTGGGAATGGGCATTAAGGAGAGAGGATCTTCTGCATATGTGTCAGAGGGACCTTGATGAGCCCCCAGGACTGATGGCTTGGTTATAGCACCATCTGGTGGGTAAATTATACATCACACTCTATTGCTTATTAATTAATCAAGCACTGCCCTGCCCTTCTCTAGGCTTAAGGCAGCACACCATCCACTGTAAACTTCGCTACTGCAGTCTCAGATGTCTGATAGGACATCCACAAAATGTGCACACAGCCTACATATGTGTACACTATGTTATTACGCTAAGATTTACAAATTCGGATCAGACCTGTAAGGTAGGTCATATAAATGTTAAAAATAATAATAACAAAGTGATTTTCATATGTCTCATTTGATCTTCATAACAACCATGAAAGGTAGACAATATTATTATTTCCATTTTACAAATGAGAGAACTGAGGCTGAAGTGTCTAAGATCAGATTTGAAATTGGGTCTTCCATACTCCTATTACAACACGCCTTCTTCTGTGCCACCTAGCTACCCCTCATTAATATTTCCTTTTTAGATCAGCAGCATGGTATAGTGCTTAGAGAGCTAGCCTCAAGTCCCCCTTCTGACATCTAACTGTCTGACCCTGGGCAAGTCAGTACTAAATGTCTCAGTTCCTCTGTCAAATCTCTAAGACTCTTAATTGCAAAATGGGTTGCAATCTGTATTGGAAGGGAGTTTCCTAAACCAGGAGTTCCCTATATTTGAAAAATCACCAGTTCACATCAAAAACAAGCAAACAACAAAAAAATCCCACCCCACTTTAATGTTGAGAGAACTGAGATTTATCAAGGTTGAATGATTTTCTGCAGATCACATAAGTAGCAAATGTCCGAGCCAGAACTGCATTCTGTACCCTGGGGCACTGCCTCTCTGTTCGCCCGGAAGAGACCACCAAGGCTAGCCTGAGTGCATCTCTGCTCACTTTTGATGACCTGTAACATATCTGTAATTGCATTTTTCCTCTGTTACTAGTACCAAGAGATGGGACATCTCCTAGAAGCCTCTAGTGAGGGGCAAGGGGGGAGGAGATGGAAAGAGGGGCTGTTTGGGGGGATCAACATTTCCAGGCTGAGGCTGGGACGAAGAACGGAGGACAAAGACCAGGGATCAGCCAGCAGACAGAACTCGGGGATTTGGATGACTCAGCTGCATTGAGCTGGGGATTCAGGTATTTAAAGATTATGGAGATTATACGGAGGAAAGCACTTTGGAGATTTTAAAGGCTACAGAAATGGGAGCTGAGCCGAGGAATAGCTAGGGCTCGAGTCGATGACTAACTGGAGAAGGAGCCCGTGTGTTTAGACCCCGGGGCTGCTAAGCCCGGGAGACAACCTGGGGTTCTGAGCCACTGGAGGCTTGTGAGTGGGGGAAGGGAGAGGATCCAATTCAGGCATTAGGAAGATGATTCTGACAGTATTTTCAGGATGGGTGAGTGTGGGGGCGGGGAAGAGGCTGGCTAGTAAATCTAACTTCTCCTTCCTCCCCTGTCCGTCCATCCCCAGCCAGGATAACTCAATACTGAGATAGAATGGCTTGGTCTGTGGCGGTTCTAGGTTCCGAATGTGATACCTCTCCCCCTCCCACCCTCTTTTCAGGGATAATGGAGAAGGCAATGCTTAACCTGAAAGAGTGAAGCTTTCACAGCGGAATGCCTGGCACTGGGTGCGGTGGGCTAATGCTGCAGACATTTCTGAGAAAGGGAGTCTTCTGCTTTTTCCTCGTATGATCAGAGGTGTTTGGAACTGGAAAAATTCTTGGGGATCATCTAGTCCAGCTCTGACATTTAACAGGTGAGGAAACTGAGGCCTGGAGAGGGGAAGGGACTCATTGAAGTCACAAGGGCATTTAAGTCTTGAGCCCAGCTCTTCTTACATTGAGGACTCTGGGTCCTCTATGGCATGGTGCTCCGCCCTTCTTTCCCTCACTTCCCTAACTCCCACCCCACACCCTGGTACCCTTCCCCCTCTTGGAATGCAAGAGTAACAGGAATAAACAAAACCCATATTGGAGAACAGGCAGTGAGATCCCAGGAGAGGCTGTGGTGGCTCAGCCCCTACCAGGGACACAATGGGTTTCACGTTTTAATTGGAGGGATCTCAAGCTCAGTGCAAATCATTAGCATTTGGGAGACCCAGGCTACTTTCACAGAAATGTACTGCTCTCCAGTGATAAGGTCTCAGCTTTGTAGGGGGCTGTATCTTAAGTTATTCTCAGGGCTTGCAGAGGGGCACCTCCAATAGGCAGGTACCATTGGCCAGGGCCATTGTCCCAACTGTCTCCAGGCTATCTTTGGGCCACTCTCCTTTGAGTCACTGTCTGAAAATGTGTGTGACTGACTAGCTGGTAGGGCAGAGATCTCTAGGATGAGGTGCCTTCCCAGGCCCCCAGAATGCATTCATAAGCAACACCTCTCACTCATGTGGACACTAATCTTTAGAGCTACTACTACCCTTGACAAATAAAGAAACTAAAGCCCAAAGAGGACAAGTAGATCAATCAAGGAAATATGAGTGCTCTGTAGTCAGGTAGCCCAATGGATAGAGTGCCAGGCCTGGAGTCAGGAAGACCTGAGTTCAAATACAGCCTCAGATGCTACCTATGTGACCCTGGGCAAGTAAATTGATCTGTTTGACTCGGTTTCACCAACAGTAAAATAACCCCTGCCTCCTAGGGTTATTGTGAAGCTCAAATGAGATAACATTTATAAAGTGCTTAGCATAGTGCATGGCAACAGTAGGAACTGTGGTTGTTGTTCAGTCATTTCCAACACTTCAGGACCCCCATTGGGATTTTCTTGGCAGAGATACTGGAGTGGTTTGCCATTTCCTTCTCCAGTTCATTTGACAGATGAGGAAACTGAGGCAAACAGGGTTAAGTGACTTGTCCAGGATCACACAGCTAGTAAGTGTCTGAGGCCAGATTTGGACTCAGGTCCATCCTGACTCCAGGCCTGACTCTTCATCCACTGTGCTATCTAGCTGCCACATAGAAATGTTAGATATTCTTATTATGGCTAGAACTTGAACCCAGATCTTCTGACTCTGAGGCAGCATAGTATAGTGAAGAACATGTTGAAAGTGGAATCAGTAAAACCTGGATTTAAATTCAGCCCCAACCACTTACATGTATGACCCTAAACAAGTTACTTCCTTTATCTTGGCCTCAGTTTCTTCATCTGTAAAGGAGGGGGTTGGAATTGATGACCTCTACATTTCTACAAGCTCTAAATCTAGGACCCTATAGGAAGTGGAGGCAGAGGATCTGGTTTTCAAATCCCAGTTTAACTACTTACTGTACTGTGACTCTTCCCAGGCTAGCCCAGAGAGTACACATTTCATATGCTTAAAAGACTTTTGAACCAGAAGGAACCTCCTAGACCATATAGTCTGACTACCATCATTTTAGTGATGATGAAAGCAGAATCTGGAAAGGGAAACCACCAAAGCCACACAATTGATTTGTTTAAGGGGTGGGGGACTAGAATCCAGCATCCAGACTTCAAGTTGAATGTTCTCTCCCCCAGCTGTGAGTGAGGAGAACACAATGGCTCCACCTCCCATGGCCAGGGCTGGGGTCCATATTAAAAAAAAAAACCCTGGTTGAAGAACCCCTGGACATGCACATTGATCATGGGCACTCCAGAGTCTACCTCTCATTCTCGCTGTAAGAAACAAACCGACAACCCATGCTTCCTCTCGGTGTTCTCCCAGACTGTCTTAAATGATGATTTTGAAGGCAGCCCACCTTCCTCCCATCTTCCAATCTGCAGTGAGTCCCCTGCCCCTGATGCTGTCCTCTCAGATTAGACCAGCTACTCTCTATTTCATACCTCTCTTTTCTGCAGGGAGCCAGCAGTCATCCATGGTTCCCAGGAAAGATTTGTAGGCTGAATCATGGCCTTAATTTTTACTGACAACCATCTGTCATGGTGTTCACACAGAGTCTGGGGGACTTTGTTATCAGAGTGCATGTGTGTGGGCACCATACTCATCTCAGTATATGGTGATATGTCCACATAAACACAGCCCAAATGCTGTATGACCTCTAAGCTCCCTTGCGGCCTGTCCATTTGCAGGTGCTCTTCAAATTCAACTGATCAGTCTTTGTGGACCACCTCTATACTAGTGAGAGAAATTATTATTTTTGTCTTATATTAATAATGTTAAATTTAAATTATTTAATTAATTATTAATTAAATATTAAATTAATATAATTATATTAAATTAAGATTAGTATTTTCCCTTCCTATTTCTTCATTCAAAAACCAACCCTTGTAGGTTATTCAGCCAATCTCTGAAGGATATGTTGACATTGCATGATAGATGAAATGATATCGATGATAGATGAGATTGTCCAAATTCTCAAGGTACATGTTTTTTTGTCTTGGATGGGACCCCATCCACCTAACAGACTTCACAAACAGAATCCACTCTAAGCGAGATCTTTTCCTTAGGAAATAAATCTATCTCATTGTGCCCCTTCATTAAAATTTAGGGTGACCTAGCTTATGAAGGGAAAAACTAGCCAGAGTAGTTTGGGTAGAGATGAATTCTTTTGTCCAGATTGCTGGATGTGGCTGAGTCTTATAATCAGGTTGTATTCTCAGCAGGAGGAGCTGAAGACTTTTTGCCCACTTCCTCATTAATATGTCCACCCCCTCATTGATTGTTAACCTATCAGACTGATTTCCACCCCCAGGAACACCCCCTTTTCCATTGGCTTTTTAAGTTTTGCATGTTCTCTGGGGGCACCTTTGGTTTATGAGAGAAAGTCATTGACCATCATTTTTAAATTTTCTAGTATAATTAATAAAATAAAAAATATAATTAATAAAAATTATTATTAATTGTTCAGATGTTATATTTCTTGGACTTTTCATTTGTCACACTGGGGAAATAAGATTCAGAGCAGGCCCAAGACCTGACCTCAGGATGCCTATAGTCTGGAAGAAACAGAAGAGGATATATCTTGACCATGACCTCAGATACCTAATAGAACAACACATAGGAGAAACAGAATTGGGCTCCTGGGTGATGGGCTCACATACTGAATAATCTGTGTAACTTTGCTCTCTCCCCAAGATGGTAAACTCCCTGAGGGCAGGGATGGTTAATTTCTTCTGCGGTCTCAGGCCCAGTCTAGGACAGGACACCCTTCTAGTATCAGCAATTAAACTGAATTAAATGCTTGAAAATCCTGCCTGCGAATCAGTATGGTATCAAGGGAAAAGCATTAGACCTTGAGTCAGAAGCCTATGTTTGAAACCTACCATTCACTGACATGGGTAATCACTTAACCTTTCTGGACCTCAGTTTTCTCATTTTTAAAATAGAGTGAGAGACTAGATGACTAATAATAGTTATTGTGTTGTTGTTCAGTTATGTCTGACTCTCTGTGACCCCATTCGGGGTTTTCTTGGCAAAGATACTGGAGTGATTTGCCATTTCCTTCTCCAGTTCATTTAACAGATGAGGAAACGGAGGCAAACAGGGTTAAGTGACTTGCCCAGGGTCACATAGTGTCTGAGGCCAGATTTGAACTCAGATCTTCCTAGCTCCAGGTCCAGCACTCTATCCACTGCACCACCTAGCTGCCTCAATTGTTATAATAGCTAGTATTTATATAGTCCTTTAAAGTTTTCAATATTTTTTTAAATTTTTTAAAATTTTAAAAATATCCCCATTTTATAAGCAAAAAAATTAAGACAGACAATAGCAAGTGTGACTTGCCCAAGGTCACACAGCCAATGTCTGAGGCAGAATTTGAACTCTGGTCTTCCTCATTCCTGGTTCAATATTCTATCCATTGTAGCATAAAGTCCCTCTCAACTCTGTATCTAAAATTCTATGAGCTGATGATTAGCACTTGAATCCAGGCTCTGCTACTTATCAGTTACATGATTTGGGATAAGTTCTTTCTCTAGGCCTATTTGCTCCATTTTAAAATGAAAAAGGTTAGGCTAGAAAATAATAACAGCTAGCATTTTTATATAGCACTTTAAGGTTTGCAAAGCTCTTACATATATTACCATCTCTAAGGGCTGCTCTTCCGGTCCTAAATCCCGTGATTTTTTTCCAGGGAGTGGGGAGAGAGGGAGGAGGAGGAGGGGGCCAGCCTCACCTAGAACATTGGGTCAGAATGGATTCCTAAACTGCTTGGGGGCTGGGAGCAGCCTCAGGTCTGACTCTTCTCTCCAGCCTCCAATTTCCTCTGATCTGGCTGGTTTTTGAGGTGATGCAGAAACAGAAACATCTGCATCCTTTGCAGACAAGTTAAGGCTCTGTGTGCTTCCCAACACAGCCAACAAGCATTTATTAAACATCTTCCATGTGCTAATTGCTTGGGTGAGAAAGAAAGACACAAACCAACAAAAAAATAAGGACCCCCAAAAAAGACCCCCCCAAAACAAACAAAACTCTCTGGGTGCCAGTTTCCTCATCTGTAAAGCAAGGGCGTGGAATTCAATAGCCTCTGTCCAAGGTCCTGCCCAGATCTAACTCTAATTCTGTGATCTAATTCTGTGGGTAGACTGTCCAAAGTAATTGCCACAACAGCATATTTTTTTTAGACCAGAATATGATTGAAACTATGATTGGATCATAGTTTTAGGGGACCTTACAGGTCAACCAGTCCAACCTATTCATTTTACAGATGAGGAAACTGTTGCCCAGGGAGGTTGTGACTTTTTCATGATCACACACTCCTATTAAGTGTCTGAGACAGGACTCAAACCCACATCTTCCTGACTCCAGGTCCGGTGCTCTAACCACTACACAATACTGTTGCCCAAGTCACCCAGTGGAACTATCAGAAGCAAGATTTGAACTAAATCTTCCTGATTCCGTGGAAATGAGACTACCTGGAAGATTGCTATCAAATATACAAGGTCTGAGGCGTGGGTTCTACCCTGATCTCTGTGACAGATCCATTTGTCACAGCTTGTGGGGTTCCTGCCATAGCTCTCTACAGACACTAATCTGGGGAGGCTCTCCCTTCCCTCTACCCAGCCACAATCAGAGATGTCTCAGCACTAGGTTTCAGGTGTGGGCCCTTCTGGATGTTTCTGAGCTTTTTTGTCCCCCCAGTTCCACATGAGGTTTTGTACTTGCATCTGGCTCTCATTTCAATAGGACCTTTTTGACACTGAGTAATGTATGACTTGAGCTCTACAGCCCTTGCTTAGGCAGATTACTAGTATGTGCTCAGCTACAGATTAAAGAGCCACTAATTGGCTGAACTTGGGTCTTTGCTTCATAATAACACTCAGGGCTTTATTAACATCTAATAGTCTCTGCTATAGTTTTGATGTTTTTTCTGCAATCTTCATGAGCCCAGAAATGAGCCTTGTAAGAAAAGCTAAGCTATTAAGAAATACAGAAGTGGTTATAAAAAAAGGGGGTGGGGGAGGGAGAGGAGAAAAAACTTTTTTTGGGAAAAAGCTGATAACAAAGACTGGGTGAGAAACAAACTCAGGCTGCTTAGATTTTAGAAGAATAAACAGTGATGAGCTGGAACAAATCTTTGCTTTGCCAGGAACATCACAGCCAGGCAACCTTTCAGATCTAACAACTGAAGGGAAATGGAGAGATAAAGATATTTTTCAAATCTGACATTTCTGATTTTCAAGCTGAAATCTAAAAGAATGACTTAATCAGGGCTGCAACCAAGAGAAAGTCCCCTTTCACCATGTCCAGGGACCAGCCTTAGATGCCCAAACTATCAGTTTCAAGCACGATTTCCCCACTGAAAAGTCAATGAGGAATGAAGTCAGTAGACTATATGTCTGTCATCAGAGGACCAGTCTCCATGACAGCAGCACTTGAGAGCACCTACAAAGGCATGGAGAGGCTACTATCTGCATTGGTGGAAAGAGCAAACCCATCGAGGAAGTCATAGTTACTTTTGAAGCTTTGATTTAAGTGCTTTTATAAAGGCAATTTGTCAAGAACACTCAAGGTTTATTCTACTCTTTTGATGATGGCTGGAAACTCTGGGAAGGATGAAGAAGCAATAAAAGGGTCCTAGGTTATTGATTTGGGAAGCAATGTTGGAAACTATGGAGTCTGATAATCCCAATTGTTATGGCTTCCCCACTCCAGTCCAGATTACTTTCCATAATGTATTTACTTGGCCATTGTCTCCCATTGTAAAATGTAAACTCACCAAAGGCAAGGACTATTTTCATTGTCTTTTTTACACGTTATCATAGGCACAGTGCCTAGGACCTCTTAGGTACTTAAATGGGCTTTGAATCTCATTGAATTATTTAGAAATTATTGATGAAATGCTTGAGGTTCATAAGGGAATCTCCTGGAATTTGGGGAAGGGGAGTGAGAGTGGGGGGTGGGGGAAGAACTTATGGGTGGCATTGGTAAATTACATGGGAAAGAAAAGAAAGATTGCATCTTCCTGCCAAACATATAGGATCTGGAACCAGTTTCTAGGAGGGATTTCTAATGGAGCTTCAGGTAACTGAAGATCTCCTGGGTATCTTCTATCCCTCACTCCCAGGTCCTTGTCTTGGGATGCATTAATGCTCCTCAGGCTTCAGTAAGATTCTTCTTTCATTTCAGGGTTTCTGGGTTCCATATACTGGTAGAAATGGACATAGGAACCCAAATTTGGGTTAAAATTCATGCCTTCCTTGGGCATATCCTAAGGTTCTGTCCTTAGTACTCTTCTCTCACTGCATTCTCTTTTTTAGTGACTTCATCAGCCCCCATGGGTTCAATTATCCCCTCTGACAGATAACTCCCAGATCCATATATCCAGCCCCTATGCCCCCCTGGGCTCTAATTCCATACTGGTCTTTCAAACTGGATGTCCTGTTTGTTGTTGTTGAATCTTTCAGTTATGATTGACTTTGTGTCCTCATTTGTGGTCTTCTTGGCAAAGATACCGTAGTGATTTGCCATTTCCTCCTAGAAACAGAAACAGAAAACAAAACTCAAAGGCCTCGCAAAAGCCCATCACCCCTCTGACTTTGTCACAGGGGTCTCCCACTGCTCCAGAGACATGTGGCACTAGAGAATAACTTTCACTTTTGTCTCAGTCTCAGCTGTGCTGCTCAGACAGCACCTTACTAAATGTCCAGGTCTTCCAGTCATCTAGACCAGGGCATGGTTCATCCTCCTGACAGGGCTCATCTTCTCCTCCAAGAAGTGTGTAATTTCTAGAAGCACCTCTCAATGACTCCAGACCTCTGAAGATCACAAGGAAGCTTCCAAGGTCAGAAGCATCCACCTTAGGATTGCTGTTTGGCCATCTACGCTCAGTGAAAGGAAAGATGAGGGAGTGAGGGACTTGAGATCCTGTCTTAGGCACATCTAGGTGAGCATATGGTTCTCACAGCCGCTGTAGCTGCTGATGGGAGGGGAAGAAGAAAGGGAAAAATCCTCTTTCCCTGTCCTCCTAGAATTCCAAGGGAAAACTAACAAAGACCCATATCCAAAGGAGGAGAAAAGAATTACAGTAGCTGTTTCTCCTTTTAAGCTTGTTTAGTAATAGCTCTTTCTGCTCAGGAACCCATCATCTTCCCTCATCCCCACCCACCATCCAGTGATGGCAACTATGGGGAACAAACAGGATCTCCTTCATATACTTTAGCAAGGGATCCAATTGGAAAGAGGTGCTCCATAGGATGGCTCCTACTACCTCCAGTCCTGCAGATCAGGAGTAGATCTACCCTCCATTTCATCAAATTATATACTATAGTCATATATTTGTGCCTTGCCCCAATAAAAGCTCCATGAGGGCAGACAGTCTTGTCATAGCTAAACTTTACATCTCTCCCAGTGCCAAGCAGTTTCTGCACATGGTAGGTGCTTATTAAGCTGGTTGAATTGAATTCTTGTTATGGTACCTATTTACTGCCTGTGTGCTTAATAGGAGAAATTGCATTTGCGAATTTCTAATGAAACAATATTTCTTGGTAAAGCAGGTGTGAAGAAATGGATGTGTTCCCCAGCATGAGGCAGCGGCAGAGTAGGGAGTGAGGGTGGGGGGAAGGATGGAGGGAGACAGGGATGCCACAGAGAGAAATCCAAGAAACAGAACTTTACACCTGATTAGCTCCTGCCTCCACTGTGGCTCATGGGGAGTGAACGGCTTTGCTAATGAGTGATCTTGTTGTTGACAGATTCGGAAAGGTTTCTTCCCTTCCAAAATAAACCTGGAGGTGATGCCTGGGCAACCACCATTCAGCTGTTGTTGAAGAGTGTGATCTCAGTCCCACTTACTGCACACCTACTCCAAAAGCCTCCTCCTAGACCTCCCTGCCTCCACTCTCCCCCATCTAAACCATCCTATGTGGGCAGCCAGATTCATCTTCCTAATGAATTGTGGTGGCAATTCCCCCTCCTCCCTTCGAGCTCATTTTTTGCAAGTATTAACTATGCATAAAAATATTCATGCCAGCAATCAGGCCTGCCACAATCTGATGTCACCTGATTTATTAACAATACTTACCACACCCTCCATAGGAACCTTTTAGAGCAGGGATCTTACCTTTTTTTTCTGGGCCATGGACCCCTTTGGCAATCTATTAGATTGGGAGTTCTTTGAGGGCACAAACTGTCCTTTGTCTTTCTCTGTATCCCCAGAGTTTAGCACAGAGTCTGGCACATAGTAGGCACTTTATAAATGTTGATTGACTGACTGATTGGTAAAGCCTATGGGACCTTTATCAGAATCATGTTTTTAATTAAGGAAAGAAATGATAAATTTCAGTTAGAGATGAGTGAAAACCAAGATATAATTTTTTCTCACCCAATTTCAAGAACTACATGAAATCTATCCACGGACCCCCTGGGCATCCATGGACCACATCTGGTTTAGAGCCAAGCTTTTCTCTGTACTGATCCTGGACCACAGCAAATGACTTCAGTTGTTCTTAGTGCTCCTCCTAATCCAGAACATTCTTGCCCCTCCAGATGCTGCCTCTCTTTTAAGATTTTGGTCAAATTTAACCTACTCCAAGAAGCCTTTCCCAGTTAGTCAGTCAACTAGCATTTATTAACCACCTACTATGTGCCAGGCACTGTGTTAAATGCTGAGAACACAAGGAAAGGCAACAAACAGTCCCCACTCTCAAGGAGCTCTTGATTTAATGGGGAAGACAACATGCAAACAGGTATGTACAAATCAGATAGAGACTGGATAAAGTCAGGGTAATCTCAGAGAGAAGACAATAAGATTAAGGAAGACTGGGGAAGGCATCTAGCAGAATGTGGGACTTTCAGTGAGACTTGAAGGAAGTCATGGAATCGAGGAGGGGGAGATGAGGAAGAGAGTGCTCCAGGTATGGGGGATAGTAAGTGAAAATGCCTGGAGTTGGGAGATGGAGTGTCCTGTGCAAGAAACTACAAAGAAACCAGTGTCACTGGCTCCTAGAGTATGTAGAAGGGAATAAGGTAGAGAAGAAAGGGAGAGGAGGGAAAGATTGTGAAGGGTTTTTTTTAAAGCCCAAAAGAGAAGTTTATATTTGGTTCTGGAGGTAAAATAATGAGAACCACTGGAGCTGACTGAATGGGAAGGGAAAAGGGATGTGACATAGTCAGACTTGCAATTTAAGAAGATCAGTTTGACAGTTGAATGGAGGATGAATTGGAGTGGGAAGAGATTTGAGGTCCCAGAGAATGGGAGCTGGAGGTAGGGGGATGTTAGGGAACCCAGGTCAAATACCATGCAAATTGGCAGTGGGATCAGCACACAAGTAGCCACTACACTCTCAGCCTGGGCAAGATAGAGAGATTCTGTGTTAACCAAAAATAAATAAAGATGAAGATGAAGAAAGGAAGGAAGGAAAAAGGAAGGCAAGGAATGAAGAAGGAAAAGAAGGAAAGACAGGGAAAGGAAGGGAGGAAGGGAGAAAGGAAGGAGGAAAGAAAAAAGAAAAGAAGGAAGAAGAAGGAAAGAAAGTAGGGAGGGAGGAAGAAAAGAAGGGGAAAAAAGGAAAGAAAAGAAACTAATACCTCCATCTCTTAGTACCTTGCCCTCTTGTTTTATCACTGCTCATAACTTGTTAATCCTTAAAATCCTCCAACCATCCACCTGCCCTTCTCCTACTCATAATCTGCTCAATGGAGCTTGAAGATGTCATGCTACCAAATCAATTGGGTCCACTACAAATTTTTGAATTTGTAGAATTCACAGAATGAACTGGCCCCTCAATGCTACAAGTCAGTGCTTTTATTCTTCCCTGTCTAATGCTCTGTGCCATTCCCCACAGACTCTCAGATCTCCCCTGGGCCTGTTTCTCCAGTCATATAACACTCTAGTTCAGACCCTCATTACCACTTACCTAATCTATCTCAATACCTTCCAAATTGATCTTCCTGCCTCAAATCTCTTCCATATAGGGGGCAGCTAGGTGGTGCAGTGAATAGAGCACCAGTCCTGGAGTCAGGAGGACCTGTGTTCAAATCTGGCCTCAGATGCTTGACACACTTACTAGCCATTTGACTTTGGGCAAATCACTTAACCTCAACTTCCCTCAAAAAAAAAAGAAAGGGAAAAAAAAACCTCCTCCTTCTCTGATCCATCCTCCACTTGGCTGTAAAAGTCATTTTTCCAAATCACAGATCTAACCATGTCACTCCCCTCCTCAGCAAGATCCAAGGACTCCCTATTGAACCAATGCTAAAATATGAACCTCTCATTTTAAGTCCTTCACAACCTGACTCCAATCTACCTTTCCAGCCTACGTGCACACTACGGTCCAGAAAAACTGGTCTCCTTGATCTACAAATGCTCGTAACACTCTGTGTCCCATTTCTACGTCTTAGCAGTGGTTGCCCCTCATGCTAGGAATGCACTCCTCTGGTCATCTCCACCTACTGGAATCTCTTGTTTTCTTCAAAGCTCTACTCAAATACCACCTCTATATGAACCCTTTCCTGATCCCTCCACTTCTCATGCCCTCCTCCCCAAATTAATTTGTATTTATTTTATATATAATTTGTATAAGCATTTATATGGATGTGTGTATACACATACACATGTTGTCTCCCCAATGGAATGCAAGCTCCATGAGGAAAGAAGCGTCCATTGCTTTTCATTGTATCACTAGCTCTGAGCTCGGGAGCTGTTCACAGTAGCTACTGAATAAATGTTTTATTCACTGGTTGATTGATCCTATTAAATTTGTTCCACTTGTCCATGGAGACCTTTTTGCATCCTGACTCAGTCACCAGTGTGCTGACTACCTACCCATCCAGCTCTGAGTCACCTACAGATGTGATGAGTATGCCATCTCTGTTTCCTACCGAGTCGTTGATAGAAATATTGGACAACACCAAGGCCAAGGGCAGGTCCTGAGGCACACCACTGGGAGGGAAACATCCCTCCCCATCCACATGGATCCATTCACGTCACTTTGCCAGATTTTGACTCATGTCACTGTACAGCCATTTAGCCCACATCTTCCGTCTTGCCCACAAGAGACTGTCCAATGCCTAGCTGCAATCTATTTTTGCTTTGTTTTTGCAAAAGAGAGAATAATAATACATTTATTAACTCTCTCACAGGATTATTGTTAAAAAATAAGGCATTTTGCAAACTTTAAATGGCTGTAGAAATGTGGGTCATTACCCTGGAAAGGTATCCCATAGGTGTTTTGAATTAGCCAAGTTCTCCAGTGAGCCCTTTATCTCCTGCAGCCTAACCCACACCACAGCAGTGAATCAATGGTTTAGGAGATAGGTTTCTGAATTCAGTGGTAGAGGGTCTAGGCTATAATCCTAGCATTCTCATTTATTATCAATCAGTGTGACTTTAGACAAGTCACTTCCTATTTGGGGACCTCAGTGTCCTTGTCTGTAAAATGTGAGGGTATTTCCTGCTCTAAGGTTGCATTTTGTTTGACAAATGAAGATATTAAATCAAAACCAGTTTTAGATCATTTAAATACTATCTCTCAGAACTTCCTTGAAGATACTTGTTCAGAAGATCCCGTTTTCTGCGGCTTGATTCTGAAACTTCCCTGCTCCATAGCAGGTCAGCATACATTTATTAGATACTTACTGTTTTGATGACATTGTTCAATTGTGTTTGACTCTTCAAGACCCCATTTGGGGTTTTACTGGCAGATACCAGAGTGGTTTGCCATTTCCTTCTCCAGCCCATTTTACAAACCAGGAAACTGAGGCAAACAGGGTTAAGTGACACAATTAGTAAATATCTGGGTCCAAATTTAAATTCTCAGTAGACCTAGACCCCCTGCCTTCCCCCCAACACACACACAACTACCATGTTATAAGCCCTGTGCTAAATGCTAAGACATAAAGAAAGGCAAAGACTGTTCTTGGCCTTAAGGAGCTCACTTTCTAAGGGCACAGACTACATGTAAATCAATGGTGTTAAACTCAAAAATAAGTGGGGATTTTAAACCCTAAGTCCATAGGGATCTCTGTGCAGTTGCCTTCATAGACGTTGAAACAAATTGTTCTCATCTGATTACATAACCTCTCTCTGAGGCTCAGTTTCTCTCTCCCTAAAATGGGGATGATAACATCTGTGCTACCTTCCTCAGGGGCCTGTTATAAAGAAAATATTACCACAGTCAGGAAGGTAGGGCAATTGGTCTGTTAAGTGGGTTGTTGCCAACAATCCTGAGGCAGGTATGAACTTTCTTTCGCTCCAAGGCTACTTGCAACCAGTCTGAAAAAGCAGACAACACAAGCTTCCAGGGTGGTTTTTCTAATCTGTCCTCTCTAATGAGCAGTGAGCTGTGCTGTAATGGGGCTCAGCAAGTGTGGCGGAACAGTGCACCTCTGAGGAACTGGGTTCACTGAGTGCCGTTTCCTGTGAAGCTGTGTTTGTCTTCTTTCCCCTGTGTTGTGCAGTTGGCTGAGGTCTTAAGGCACAGGAAAAACCACAGAAGTAGGCAGTGATTATCCTGCGTCACAAGGTCATCGGCAGCTGAATCATTAACAACTTTATTTCCTTTCGGGGCAGTCTTGGTCAGAGATTGCTAGACCCTGACAAGAGAGCATTATATCAACCGTGAAGTGCTATAGGAGTGTAGGCTTATTGTATCTACGCACAGAAAAGCCCTGGGCCAACTTTTGCCTCTATTTTCTGGAAAAGGCACTAGGTACCATGTTCCTCTCTCTGGTGAGATCTTTTAGAATGTTCCCTAGGAAAATCAACAGGTGGGACAGCAAAGTGGTGCAGTTGGAGTCAGGATGACCTGAGTTCAAATCTGCCTTTAGACACTTATCAGCTGTGTGAGTCTGAGGAAGGCACCACTCCAATTGCCTCCCAAAAAAGAGAAAGTCAACAGGTAAGGAAACCTTTAAATCCAAGGTAATAGACTTATAGTGTGTGGACTTAATTTGCATACTAATTGTTCTGTAATTTTAATTTGAGAGACAGTCTGGTGTTTGTGACTATTGAGCTAGCTTCTGAGCCAGAAAGACCTGGGTTTAAGTCTTGCTTTTGACATATACTTTCTATAAGACCCAGGGCAAGTTACTTGACCTCTGAATTCCATAAGCAACTATAGGCTGCAGAGAAGGTGTGGGCAGACCCCTATTAATAGGTGGACTTTTCTGGGAGTTCACCTTATTAGTGAAATCACAATTCTAGTCTGTTTACCTAATTATAATCTTGACTTTTTAAAACAGAGCAGCAGCCAAGGAAGGGAGAAGAGAAAAAATCTATAAATAATGATTACATTTTGATCATAGTTGCTAAAGGCTGACCTGATTGGGTTGATGAAAAATTAAAAGTAAAAAATGTCAAGTGCTCCTGAAATGTCCTTCCCACTTGAGTGTGTGTGTGTGTCTTTGGGTGGGCTCTGTTCCCCCTGAGAGACAGTGAATAAGCTTACCACCCCCCTACACACACACACACACACACACACACACACACACACACACACACTTTTCTCAGCTAGCTTCATTTTATTGTATTTATAGACAAATTTATCTGGAATTTAAAATTACATTCTGACACTCTACTCAGCTATGGGTTTACTCATATAACCATCCTCCAGCGTCCATTAAAAATAAAGTACTTTAATAACCTATTTTTTTTAGAAAAAAAAATTATCCTCTCTTCCTTTCCTCCCTCTTCCCTCCTCTGAGTGGAACAAACAGTTTGGCACACAAGAGGTTTGTATGGATCAGGGAGAATTTCTGGATTTGTTATTGTTAGAATCTGTGCAGTGAAGAATGAAATGGATTTATACTGACTGTACAGCAAGGAGAGACCAACTCAGTGTAATACTCAGGCTATGGGATGTCTCTGACTTCTGCCTCCCACCACAGAGACCCATCTCATCTTCCCAGTCTTGTGTCCCTTACCCTTTATCTTCCCTCCCCCTCCCTTTCTTTACCTGCCCCATGCCAACAGACCTTTGATCAGAAGTTGGGGGTGGGGAGTGCTCCATCTTCCTTTCACTGAGGCAGGTGATTTACTTCTCAGCCCCAGGTCACTTGGTGGCCCAGGCAAGAGCTGTATAGAGATGTGAATTATTAGCAGCTGTGCAGGCTTGGACCTCATATCCAAAAAGTGTCCCTTTCTCATGAGCATATGTTAAGGGCTCTGGTTAGGTTCTTAGTGTTAAGCTATGGAAACACAAAGAAAGGGGGGAAAAACAGTCACTGCTCTCAAGGAACTGACAGTCTGATGGAGGAAACAACATGCAAATGACCAGGAACAAAAAAAGATCTAAAAAGGATAAATTCAGGGCAGTCTCAGAAGGAAAACACTGAGATTAAGGAGAACTGGGAAAGGCTTCCTGGAGAAGGTAGGGCTTCAGCTGAGAACTGAAGGAAGCCATGGAAACCAGAAAGTAGAGATGAGGAGGAAGAGAGTTCCAGGCATAGGGACAGCTAGTGAACAGGCACTGAGTCAGGGATGGAGTGTCCAGTTGGAGGAACAGAAGGGAGCTCAGTGTCAGTGGATCCCAGGGTACGTGGAAAGGATTAGGGTGTAAAAAAACCTGGAAAGGTAGAAAGGGGCCAGGTTATGAAGGGCTTTAAAAACCAAATAGAGGGTTTTACTATTGATGCAGGAAATGATAACCACTGGAGGAGTGACATGGTCAGACCTGCGCATTAGGAAAATGAATCTGACATCTGAATAGAGGATGGGCAAGGAGAGAGACTTGAAGTAGGGAGACCCATCAGCAGGTGTAGCAGCAAGCACCCCAAGCACGTCCTCAGGGTT
Organism: Petaurus breviceps papuanus; assembly: GCF_028583685.1. Lineage (NCBI taxonomy): Eukaryota > Metazoa > Chordata > Mammalia > Diprotodontia > Petauridae > Petaurus > Petaurus breviceps. Next base: position 49,858,267 of record NW_027185698.1, on the reverse strand, counting down.
TGCTGCCCATACAAGTTCTTGGATTTGCTTTGATAAAGGAAAGCAACTCAAAATGGGTTAACAAGCTTACTTTAATCAGTCAGACATATATCATTTACCTTGTTCAGGGGAAAAAAGTCAGCACCCCGAACTTCAAAGTATACAGGCAGAATTATCAAGACAGAAACAGATCAAGTAGACAGATTTCCAAACTGTCCAACCATTACATCCATACCAAATCAGCATCTGGGTTTTTCAAAGTGGGGGGGGGGCCTGGACAACGGCTTCCCAGAATACAGATCAAATCACAGAACACTTCTCAAAGTGAGCCCCCAAAACAAAGCTACACATCAGGGCTTATATAGCCTTCTCCTGGCTCAGAGAATGTAACAACCTTATTGACCCACTGGCCAATCAAAAAGTATCTACTGAAAAACAAGCCTCCCTCCCCAGGCTTCAGGTGCACTTTAGCCTAGGGGCAGGGAAGATCTTCCAAATTTGCATTCCCATTACAGCAGGTTACTTCAAGAGTGCTGGAGAAGTTGCTTTGGGGGCAGCTAGGTGGCACAATGGATAGAGTGCCAGGTCTGGAGTCAGGAAAACCGGAGTTCAAATCCGGAACCTTAGATACTTACTAGCTGTGTGATGCTGGGCAAGTCACTTAACCCTCTTTGGCTCCATTTCCTCACCTGTAAAATGAACTGGAGAAGTGTAGCAGCAAGCACCCCAAGCGTCCTCAGGGTTTGCTGCCAACACTGGTTCTTGGATCTACTTTGATAAAGGAAAGCAACTCAAAATGGGTTAACAAGCTTACTTTAATCAGTCAAACATATATCGTTTACCTCGTTCAGGGGAAAAAGGTCAGCACCCTGAACTTCAAAGTATATAGGCAGAATTATCAAGACAGAAACTGATCAAGTAGTCAGCTTTCCAAACTGTCCAACCATTACATCCGTACCAAGTCAACATCTGGGTTTCAACATCTGGGTTTTTTAAAGCCGCAGGGCTCTGGACAATGGCTTCCCAGAATCCAGATCAAATCACAGAACACTTCTCAAAGTGAGCCCCAAAACAAAGTTACACATCAGGGCTTATATAGCCTTCTCCTGGCTCAGAGAATGTAACAACCTTATTGACTCACTGGCCAATCAAGAAGTATCTACTGAAAAACAAGCCTCCCACCCCAGGCTCCAGGTGCACTTTAGCCTAGGGGCAGGGAAGATCTTCAAAATTTACATTCCCATTACAAGAAGGAAATGGCAAACCACTCTAGTATCTATACCAAGAAAACCCCAAAAGGAGTCACAAAGAGTTGGACATGACTGAAATAACAACAAACAGGAATGATGCGATGAGGTTCTGGACTAGGGTGGTGGCAGTGTCAGAGAAGAGAAGGGCGTGTATGAGAGAGATGTTATGAAGACAAATGACTAGACGTGGCAATATGTTGGATATGGAGGGGTGAGAGAGAGTGAGGAGTGAAGGGTGCTCCCAAAGTCGGGAGCAGGGGTGATTGGCATCCTTGATGGTAATAGGGAAATTAGGAAGAGGGGAGGGCTTGGGGGAAAAGATAATAAGTTCCATTTTGAACATATTTAATTTAAGACATGTAGGAGACACCCAGCATGAGATGTCCAATAAGCAATTAGAGATAAGACTGGAAATGTGTTTGGAACCAGAGTTTTGGAGGACCTTGAATGTCAAGAAAAGCCTGTACTTTAACCTATAGGCCAGGGGTAGGGAAGGTGAACCTTAGACCTCAAGGCCATATATGGCCTTCTAGGTCCTTGGGTGCAGCCTTTTGACTGAGTCAAAGATTTACAGAACAAATCCTTTTATTAAGGTGGTTCTGCAAAGTTTGGATTCAGTTAAAGGGCTGCACTTGAGGACCTAGAGGGCCACATGTGGTCCTGAAGCTGCATGTTCCCCACCCTTGCTATAGGCAATGGGGAATCCCAGAGTGTTCCTGAGCAACAGAATGTTGTTGAGAAGCAATGTGATGATACAGGTCCATTAGAAAAAGCTCGGACTCCGGATTCAAATCTTATCTCTTTTCCTATCTCTGTGACCTCCAGCAAGAAAATGAACTTTCCTGGACTTTAGTTTCCATATCTGTAAAATGCAGGAACTGGAGTAAATGACCTCTGAGGTCCCCTCCAGCTTTAAATACGGAATCCTAACTGTAGTCATAGCTGTACCTTGGAAAGATACCTCTGGCTGAATGAATTGGAGGCAAAGAGAATGGAGGCAGAGAGGCCAGATAAGAGACTGTTTAACAGTCCAGATGAGAGGTGATGAGGGCCTTGGTGATAGGCGATGGGTGATGGCATCGGACACAGGGGACCTTGACATTTCAGAGGCGGAGTCAATAGGAATTGGAGCCTCCCAGTTCTGAAACGTGCCTGAACAGACTCCCAACAAATGGATTCCCTTTTGGTAGAGGAATGCATCAGTCTGAGGAATTTCCTTCTTTGGCAACTCAACAGGGAAGGCCTGGAGAAGCATAGCAATAAATGTTAACTAAGGCACGAACAAACACTGATTCTCTTGCCTGTGTGCAAACCCAAACCCACATGCCTCTGAAGTATTCATGCTCAAACCTAAGCCGCCAGCCGGGGGCTGAAGTCTTAATTGCCAGAATGAATACATGTTACCTTTTTTTATCTCTGAGCTGCAAAAACTTAACTAAACCCCGAAATCCTCATTTTTTTCATGCTGAGTAAGACTTTGGTTTGTTAAAAAACAAAAGCTTGTAACAAAAGTCCCAAAGGCGGAGGAGGAAGGGCATATTTAAGAACGTGACTCACTTTCCATCATTGTGGCAGAGGAAAAATATTAGACCAGGCAGCCCTACACAGCCAGCTAGGGGATTGGCCTGGAAAGCCTCAGGCGGCAAAGGGGCATCCTGCTTACAACCCTGACTGTGGCTAATTGGACTCTGTGAGAGTCACTGGGGAAACCAGACAGAGAAACAAATTCAGAGGCCTATGAGCTCTGTGGGCATTCTACAGAAAAACAAAAAAAAAGCAGCCTCTCACACACTTTAATATTTCTAGCTCTGTGTGTGTATGTGTGTGTATTGTGCGTATTGTGTGTATGTGTATATTGTGTCTATGTGTATATTATGTGTGTATTGTGTGCATGTGTGCATACTGTATTGTATGTATATGTGTATACGCATGTACTTGTGTGTTGTGTGTGTGCATATTGTGTGTATACATGCATGTGTGTATTATAGGTTGTGATGTGTGTATTGGGTATGTATGTGTATTGTATGTATGTACATGTGTGTTGCGTGCATGTGTGTATATCGTGTGTGCCTGTATGCATGTATTGTGTGTATTGCATATATGCATGTGTTGTGTACATTGTGTGTATTGTGTCTATGTGTATATTATGTGTGTGTCGTGTGCATACTGTGCGTATTGGGTGTGTGCATGTGTGTATTTTGTGTGTTGTATGTATATTGTGTGTATATACGTGTTGTGTGTAGTGTGTGCATGTATGTTGTGCACATGTGTATATGCACGTTGTGTGTATTGTGTTGTGTACATGTGTGGGGGTGTAGTGTACGTGTGTGTATATCTCTGTGTGTTGTGTGTATGTGTGTATATGTATGTATGAGTGTATTGTGTGTGTTGTATTGTTGTGTGTGTCTCACTCTGTGTGTGTGTATGTGTGTCACTGTTGGTTCTGCTCTATACCAGTGATTTTCATCAGCTCTGGAAAAACTCCTCCTCTAAGGAAGCTCCCTCCATGATACAGGTTTGTGCCTCCTCTGTCACTTGAGAGCCTTGGAATTTCCTGAAACCACAAGAGGTTAAATGACTTTCCCAAGGTCACACAGATAATACCAGTAATATTTAATAACCAGTAATAGTTAAAAGCAATAGCAACAATAATAGCTATAACAACAATATTAATAATTAATTAATAATAGCAAATAGTAATGATTTATCAGAGACAGCCCTTGAGCCCAGGTTTTCTGGACTCCAAGGCCAGTTTTCTAGCCCCTGAGTCATGCTGCCTCTTACAATTAGGTGCTTAATGAATGATTTAAATTGATTTAAGCTGATTTAAGTTGGCTTGTAACCCTGCCACAGTGGGTTCTGGCTCAGAGACAAGATAGAAAGAACACACATTCACCATTCTGTTTGCCCTCCTTTGGACACATTCTGGTTTAGCTATGGTTTTTTTGTTTAGCTATTTTTCAAAAGTAATTTCTAACTCTTTTGTGACCCCTTTTGGGGTTTTCTTTGCAAAGATACTGGAGTGGTTTGCCATTTCCTTCTCCAGCTCATTTTACAGTTGAGGATACTGAGGCAAACAGAGTTAAGTGATTTGTCCAGAGTCACAGAGCTAGTAAGTGTCTGAGGTCAGATTTGAACTCGGGAAGAGACACTCTATCCACTGAACCACCTAGCTATGGCCATCCTAAAATGTAGGCCTGAGAATTGTACAGGATACTCTGTTGAGGGCCTCCTGCTTGGGGCAGAAGATAGTGAGACTATTGGCTCCCTTGTTTTGGGCATTCAGTTAATGCAGCCTAAGATCGTGCCAACATTACTTAACAAACATTTTTTAAAATGGTTACTCTGTGTCAGGCAGTGTTCTAAAGGCTGGTTTTACAAAGAAAACATGTTTCCTAACCTCAAGGAACTCACTTTCTAATGTCATACTGTTAACTCATATTGAGTAGTTGGTCTTTTTTTTTTAATAGAAACTGCTATCTAGCCAGTCCTCCCCGTCTTTTATTTGGTGGGGTTTTTTTGTACTCAAGCATAGGATTTTACATTTATTCCTATTGCATTTCTTCTTTGGGCCCATCATTCAAAACCACTTCTGTTTCTTTGGATATCAACTCCAGGGTTCAATGAGCTGACACTCCCTGCCGTCTTTGTGTCATTTGTCAACTTGATAATTGTGCCTTCTCTGACTTTATTAAATGCTGACCCAGAGGCCTAGCCCAAATGCCCACTCCTCCCTGAGTCTTCCCGGATTGCTCTCCTCAGAAGAGACTTCCTCGCTTCCTCCTCAGAAGTCCATAATATTTTGTTTATACTGTACATCTCTTCTGGCCCTGCCTGCTATATTGTGTTCTAGTCATCTAATTCAACATAAGTCTTGGACAGAGGATTAAAGAGTAGTGTGAGATAAGGCTCAAAAGAGAAGCTGGTAACCAATCATGGCAGGCCTGGAATGACAAAGGGTAAGTGGTTTGGATTTTATCTGTGGAAAATGGGGAGCCATTGAAGGTATTTCAGCAGGGTCAAACACTTTCATGGTCAGAACTGCACATTAAGCAAGACTGATTTGGGGCAGTTAGGTGGCAAAGTGAATAGAGCACCAGTCCTGGAGTCAGAAGGACCTGAGTTCAAATATGGCCTCAGACACTTAATATTTACTAGCCTTGTGACCTTGGGCAAGTCACTTAACCCCAATTGCCCTGCCTTCCTCCCTGCAAAAAAAAAAAAAACTGATTTGACAGATTATACAAGATGTACTAGAACCAAAGGGACAGGAGATAGGGAGATTAGAAGATAGAATTTAGAGTTTTGAAGAATTCAAGATGTCATCTGATCCAATTTCCTCATTTACAGATGAGTAAACCAAGTGCCAGAGAAGTAAAGGGACTTACCCAAGGTTATACTAGTAGTAAATAAGCAAAGCTAAATTTAGAATCCAGTTCCTCTGAGTCCAAAATTTAGGGCTTTTTTCATTGTCAGAGAAGACAAAAGTGCAGAGAAAATCAAATAGAAATGTAAAATCCTCTGTTTGCCAATTTAAATTCCTTCACCATTTGACCCATTCTTACTTTTGTGCCTTTTTACACTACATTCTTTTCCACATTCTCTGCATTCCATCCCTGCAGACTTCCTCGCCATTCCTCCCACACAATACCCATCTTCTGACATCATCCCCTAGTGGAAGTCTCCATTCCCTTAGAGTAGAAGGGACCCATTAGAAGGCTCCATTCCCATAGAGTGGAGGTGACTGCAATAGGCAAGGCCAGAGATTATAAGAGCCTTCACTAGGATAGCAGCTTTGTGAGTGGAGAGAAGGAGACTGTGGAAAAGATGCTGCAAAGGTAAAAATGGCAAGATCTGGCAATGGGTTGGACATGTGGAGTGAGGAATCAAGGATGACACTTAGGTTGGGCAACTTGGGGAATGATGGTGCCCTGGGCAGTAATAAGGAAGTCTGGAAGAGGAAAAGATGATAATGGGGCATAGGCTCATAAATTAATGGCTGGAAGGAAGCTTAGAGGTCGTTTAGCCCAATCACATCATTCTGTAAGTGAGAAAACCGAATCCCAGGAAGGTGACATTACTTTCCTGCGGGACACATGGCTAATACAGTGGTGTGCAAATTACTAGGGCGAAGCGATGATTTTGACATGATTTCATTTTGTGAGAGCTATGGTCAGGCAGGTCCCGCGGGACTACGCTGGAGCCAACTGCACAGGCTCAAGAGAGCCAATTGTTCAATTTTCAGCGTGAGCATATATACCTCTGAAATCAGCAAATGGTAACAAATCAGAGCTTGACTCATTGTTTTCTTGACTTAAGAAAGTGATAGAAGAAATGTTAATAACACAGATTAAACTTAAAAGTATCCTGTTTAAATTTTTGGGGAAGGGAAGAGATGGTTATTAAACATTTGCCTGCCACTGCACCCCTACACCTGGGGTAATCTTTATCACCTCTCTGGGCTCCAGTTTCTCCATCTCTTAAACGAAAGGCTTTGATTGAATGATCCATTTTTGTTGTTGTTCAGTCTTATCCGAGTATTCGTTCACCCATTTGGGGTTTTCTTGGCAAAGATACTGGAGCGGCTTGCCATTTCCTTCTCCAGTTCATTTTACAGATGGGGAAACTGAGGCAAACAGGGTAAAGTGACTTGGCCAGGGTCACACAGCTAGTGGTCAAATTATCCATTATATTTTGGGAAGAATCCTTGCTACCTTTAGAACCAGAAAACCACACTCCAATTCTAGATCTAGAGGGCAGCGAGGTGGTGCAGTGGGTAGAAAACAGGTCCTGAAGTCAGGAGGACCTGAATTCAAATGTGTCCTTTGATACTTGACCATTACCAGCTCTTAACCCCAATTACCTCACTAAAAAATAGAAAAGAAAAAAGAAACAAACAATGAATTGAAAGAAAAAACAAATAACAAATTCTGATTCTGCCACTTATAATAGTATGCAGATTAACTGGGGCAAAATGAAATAATTAAATTCATTGACTCATAATAAACCAACCTTACAACTTTTTACATCTTTAAATCTTTTCCATCTGTCATATATCCTTCTTTGTTGTTGACACATTGTATACATGTATTGTATACATCTACTATATACAATTTGGCATTGAGTTCACAGGGTTTTGACACATCTTTTATTCTTTCTCATGAAGTCACACTTTGATCTCATTAACTATTCCTTTCCAGGCTGCATTTGTGACTTATCTCCACAGGATTTTGTCTACCATGCCACAGGAACCTCTTCATCACCCCGGACTACTCCATCCCTGGACTACTTCTCACAATGGGAGTAAACTCCACACCTGTAGCTTCTCTGTCTAATTGACTCATTCCTCTCAGAACCTCCATTTTAAAGAGGAGACCTGGGTCACCATATCTTCATTCCTTCCCAGGTTGCTGACTCATTCCCCCCAGACTTTCTCTACAACATTCCTGCAGCCTAGTGCCTTCACTTCTCTCTCCCTCTTTTCATTTCCCTTTTATATGTTGTCTTTCTTTCATTAGAATGTAAATTCCTTTAGGGCTAGCGATTGTCCTTCTGTTTGTATTTATAGTCTCAGGCTTAGCACAGTGCCTGGTACATAATAAGAACTTAATAAATGCTTGTTGACTTGATTTCATTTGAAACTACATGGGGTATTAAATATGCCTTTGACCAACAGTCCATTTTCCTAAGGTTAGCCTTGATTATAATCCACAGGTTTTCAGTGGGTTTTAAATCAGGCCACTAAATCATGTTCATATCTATCTCTTGGATAAATTTCTCACCCTTTTGTGATATATCACATGATCTGAAGTCAGATGTCAGTATTTCATTTCTATTTGGCCATTTCTGTGATTTTAGAACAATTGTGCTTCTGAGTAGGTCAATATGTTTAACAAGCTTCAGAATTTCCTCGATGGGGGCAAGACTTCCAGGCCCACTAGAGGTGGAAAAAATCCCTCAAATGCATTTTCAAGTATAAGTTTTACAGTCTGATGAAGATGCCCAGATTTGACAGGTTCATCCAGGCTTCTGATGATGGTTTGGTTGAGTCTCCAGTGAAATACTGAGTTTCAGCAGTAAAATTATCTTGCCCCAATCATCAGCTCTCCACTTTTTTTTTCTACTGCCTTGTCCATAACAAGCATTTTTTTCTTCATAGCAGTGGTTAGCAGCTGTTTTTTAAACCAACCTCTCTCATTGTTCTTCCAACTTAAGAAGCCTACCTCGGAGTCTAGAAGAGTCAATAACAACCCCCAGCCACAACCAGGTCCCACTGAAGGTCTCTCCTTGTTTTGTGAGTATTAATTAGACTGTTTTTCCTTAATAGTTCCTCAGTTCTTGGTGGTGTTTTTCACTTTCTACCACACTTATCTTTGCATTTCAATGAGACTGATTCTGGCTCATGGTGGCTTGAATGATCCTTAAAACACTTGATTTTCCAACCCCAACAGCCACTGCAACCACTTAAGAGTTCTAAGAACTTCAACTTTTGCACATCTCCTTGGAGAGATATCCATTCTTAAAAACCAAAGAACTAAAAACACTCAAAAGAAATCACTGAACCACGTGTATGCCACAAAATTGAATACTTAATTAACAGAGAACTAATGAAAGATAGGGAAACTAGGTCAATTCAGTTTTCTTTGATCAAGGTCAAAGTCAGCCCAGAATCAGTAGAAACACACACACACACACACACACACACACACACACACACACACACACACAAGCACTCCAGGTTGGGGAGGAAGGGAATGTATGCAGAACACACTCTAAAGTTCCATCTACGTTAATAACATTTTTTCCATCATTTTCTTAAGTCTAGACAATCAACAAACAATAAATTAAGTCCTGTTTGGAGTATTTGGGGTTTTCTGAGTTGTAAATGCTCACACTGAAAATTGAACAATCAGCTAGATGGGCTGGCTTGTGGAGGCCTGTCTTGAGTGGCTCAACACATCTCTGCCAGACATGATTACTACAGTCACAAAACAAAGCCAATAAAAATTATTGCTGCTTCCAAACAACTGGTGCGCCTCTGTATTAGCTATGTGATTCTAGTTAAGTCATATAACATTTCTGGGCTTCAGTTTCCTCATTTACAGAATGAGATAATTGAACTAAATGACCTCTAAGGTCCCTTCTAGCCACTGGCCAGCTATGATCTCCCTCCCACTCCTAAACACTCTGGCTGATTCTGTTTTAAGCACACAAGCTTTTCTACTTTCTCAGCTACTCCTATAGCCTGATTCCTGAGCTGGGAGAGAAGTCTCAAGTCTTGGTCTCCTCCCTCCTTCTCCAGCCTCTTCCTATGCCATCCCAGGGGAAAAAAACCTAATTGAGTTTTCCCAACCATCCCCAGAACCCCAGAATTCATCTAGATCCTTCTCTAGTAAATGATTCTCTGAGGTTTCTCAAAATTTCCTTAGGGCCCCCAGTGATGAATGTGACCATTCACAATGGGCAATGAACATGGCCTTCTCACCACAGTGAGCAATGGCTCCAATCAAGGCCCGGATGCCCCAAGAGATACCTAATACATTTTTCTATCGCAGCTTTGAACATTTGTTTGGCAAACCCTCAGTTTCAAATATCATGAGCTCAGAACATTCGAATGTGAAGGGCCCTTAGAGACCATCTGGTACATCCACCTTACTATACAGATGGGGAAACTGAGATTCTGAGAGGGGAAGGGATTTAGGATTATAGAATCATACTTTTAGAGATAGAAGGGATCTCAGAACCCATTGAGTGAGTCTTTTACAGGTGAAGAAACTGAGGCAGACCCAGGTCACATAATAGACCAGGACTAGAACCCAGGTTTTTGACTTCCAGTCTAGGAAGTTGCCTTTAGGTAGGTTTGTTATTAAGTTTTCTGTGTCAGCCCACCCCTACTTTCACTCTTCTTATGGTATATTCATTTGGCAGTGAAGTTCATGGACCCTTTCTTGAGAACATGCATCGGTATCTCCTGACCTCTTCCTGCTGGCTACTATGACTCAGGGGTTTGTACTGTGTGATGGTAAAGTCTTTTATTTAGCTGCTAAGCTGGAGTTCTGTGGATATTCTAAAAGAGGGAAACCACCCATCAGTATTCCTCTTACTTCTAACTTTGAAATGTGAGAAAGAGTTTGGACCAAGGGTGGGGAAACTTTGCCTTCAAGGCCATATGTGGCCCTTTAGGTCCTCAAGTGAGGCCCCTTTGACTGAACCCAAAGTTCACAGAACAAATCCCCTTAATAAAAGTTGTTGTCTGGAGAAGACTCATCTGATTCCCCACTTAACTCCAAGTTGTAAACACATGTCCTACCTAGGATGGGGCTGCCTCCTTCTTATGTATGTCTCTTCTCAAAAAGCAGGTGTTATCTTCCCTGGCATCTAAGTATCAACAGTATGGACTGTCTCCAGAATGGCAGCTACTGGTACTAAAGCAGTTGTGGTAGTGAGGAAAGGAAAGAGACGCCAGCAGAGAAACCACCAGAATATCACGTTTGCCTGTTTGATGGGACAACGCCAGTGCAGTGGTGACATGACTAATTTAGCCTCACAAATATTGTGTTTCCAGGATGTTTACAGATTGGCCTCTCAGCTGACTGTACTTGTAGAGATAGTATGTGTCACTGAATTCGGTTCTAATCATCCGTAATGAGTGCTGTGATCTTTAGGGCTATTTTGTTTCCATATGAGAATGAAAGGATTTGTTCTATGTCTCACCTATGTTTGTACTGGATACTTTTTTTTAAATCAGAGAGAAAGAGGAGAGAGAGACAGAGACAGAGAGAGAAAGACAAAGAGAGATCAAGAACCCTTGACCAGAATCAAAGGTGAATTTGTTCCTGGGAAATAGACAGAATGAAGCATTGGAGAGCCTAATTCCTCTATTAAGAAGTCAAGTGGAGCAGCTAGGTGGTACAGTGAATAGCAGCCCTAAAGTCAAGAGGACCTGAGTTCAAATGCGGCCTCAGACATTTGACACACTTACTAGCTGTGTAACCTTGGGCAAGTCACTTAACTCCAGCTGCCTTGCTTTTCCCCTTCAAAAAAAAAAAAGTCAAGCAACCCCAGAGTAAGGAACTCCAGGCAAACCACCATGGCAGGTAAAGACCAAGGATTGGTGTTGATCACCAGCTCCTACAGCCTCGGTCCAAACTTTATCTAGCTAGCCTCTGGGTTAGGTGTATCTCTTGGCTATCAGCCAAACAAAAATACCATCGCTTTGTGGGCTTTTAAGGAGAAATGTCGGGTACCAAGCGATAAATGAGCAGAGACATCTCTCAGGGTAACTGAGGCCAACTCTCCAGTCCAAATTGCAGTGGCTTCTCTGTCATTCTCTCTGTACCTAAAATGAATGCTTAAAGACCTTCAAAATCTGTCTCCAGCCTCTCTTTCCTGATGTATTCAACCACTCCCCTCCACTCTATGTTCCAAACTGACCTTCATCCTGTGGTCTCCTGCCAGCACACCTTTGCCATTCCTGTGCCAGGAATGCTCTTCTTGCCCATGTTGGCTTCTTGAACTTCTCAAGGCTCATTTCAAGTACCACCTCATACACAAAGCCTTTCCAAATCCCCAAGGTTATTAATGCTCTCCCCACCTCACCCCCAAAGCACTTTGTAATTATTCCATACATAGTTTGCTTTTGCTTGCTTGTGCACATAGTAAAATGTGAGCTTCATGAAGGCAAGGGGTGTTTTCATTTTTGTGTTTTTATCATCAGTACCTGGCATATGCCCAACTCTTCATAACCCCATAGACCATAATACTGTCCATTGGGTTTCCATGGCAAAGATACCAGGTGGTTTGCCTTTTTCCTTCTCTTTTTGTCTGAACTCTTTACTGGTGACCTGCCATCTTAGGTAACCCTGCATAGCACAGCTCATAATTTCACTGAATGATGTGAGTGCCTCCCCTGTGACAAAGCGGGGACCTGGGACATAATAGACGCTTAACAAATGTTGATCAATAATTGAATAAAGGAGCGGTTGACACTAGCCAATCCACAGGAATTGGAATGTAGAATCATAGAGTCTTCTAGCATTGTGGAGGGAGGGGAACATCTCTCGGAGCTTACTCATACTTGACCTCCCTGGTTCCAGCTGACCCAGCACTAGGAAGACTTGATGTTTAGCACTTGGCAGGATGTAGAATGCTCTTAGTGGTTTCCTTATCCTCCTCACACTGGGCTGCCACATTATTAGAATTGTTTCCCCAAACTCCCATGTGGTCGACAGGAAGGGCAGCTTCAAGCACATTCCATGGGTCAGTCTCCATAACACTAAGCATCTCCAGGTCCTTAAACAGACCCCCTTGTGTGGCTTGGTCACCCTTCTGCCATCTTGGATGACATTCTCTGGATATGCTACACTTCATCAATGTCCTTCCTAAAATGCATTGTCCAAGACTGAACGTTATCCTACAGTTGTGGTCTATCCAGCCAGGTCATTCCACTCACTATCCCTCCCCTCCTTCACCATGGCCTTAAGTTTCCCACTTTTGTGTCTTCGTTTTAGACCAGGGCTTTTTAATCTTTTGTGTCATGGGTCCCTTTGGCAGTCTGCAGCCCACGGATCCCTTCTCAGAATAATGCTTTTAAATACATAAAATAAAATACATAGGATTGCTAAGGAAACCAACTATATTGAAATAAAGATGTAATATTTCTTTCTCAACCAAGTTCACAGAACCCCTGAAATCTATCTGTAGTCCCTAGACTCCAGGTTAAGAGCTCATTCTCTAGACATTCCTTACATAAAAGATAAAACTGCATAGATCATAAAGTCTGGCCTCAATATCCCTCCTTCAGAGAAACAACCAACCAGTTTCTGGTTCAGGTATGTGGGACTCAGTCTGCCTCCTGAGCCCTGTTGCCATCAACTTCCAAGGCACCTGTTTTCTCATGGGAAAAGAGTCTAAAGATGACCAATCCCCAACTCACTCCAGCGCACACAAGTGGGACTTTTGCCAGAGAAATGAGGGAAGTTACCCCCTAAGATCTACAGATGGGTGTCTATACTAGAGAAAAAGGGGAGCTGCATACCACATTCCATACAGAGGGTTTCCTGCTAGACCAAAGAAGAATCCACAGATGGAGGTGAGAAGGAAGTTCCTGCCAGTGAGAAAAGGGCTCTTCTCCTACTGGGAGTCATAAGATTTTATATCTAGAACTAGAAAGGACTGTGGAAGGAATCTAGTTCAACTCCCTCCTTTTATAGATGATGAAATTGGGTGGCTAGATGGCACAGTGAATAGAGCACTGGCCCTGGAGTCAGGAGGACCTGAGTTCAAATTTGGCCCCAGACACCTAACATAAAAACTAACTGTGTGACCTTGGGCAAGTCACTTAACCCCAATTGCCCTACCTTCCCCCTCCAAAAAGCAAAAAAAATAAAATATAGATGATGAAATTGAAGGTCATGGAGGTTAAGCGAGTTGCCTGAGTCACACAGCTAGTAAGTATGAGAATTAGGATTTGAATCCAGGTCTTTCTAGCTCCAAGGCCAGTAGAAAGAATAGATGAATAGAGATCCAGTATGTCAAACTATGCCAAAGAGAGAATGGTGAAATGGAAAGAGTCTTGAGGCAAAAAAAAAAAAAAACCACAAATCCTGGGTTCAGGCTCTGGGAACTACTCATTGGTAGCTGTATATAGGTAAAAATCACTTAATGTCTCTGAACCTCAGTTTCCTCATCTGTAAAATGAGAATAACAATGCTTGAATTTCCCACTTCCCCTCACTGTTGTGAGGAAGGTGTTTGGAAAACTCCTGAAGAAGTGGAACCTGCTTTCTTCTCTGCCCCCAGTTTCCCTGGGGTACAGATTAAAACCATCTACAAGTTGGCCAAGTTTTCTCCACTTTATGAGTTTGGTTTAAATTATAGAGTGCTAAACATGCGTCTGTGCTTTCCAAAAGCTCCTGTAACAAAGCAATGTCACTGCTAGGGTGAACTTTCTGGGGTGACGATGGAGCCATCTATAAATACTGAGAGCCAGCGAAAGCCCTAATTAGAGAGAGACTTTGGACAGATGTGGTGGGAGCAGGATGATTTCTAGCAAACTCATCACCAGGTTAAGACTCAGAATGTCTGCATTCCATGCACCATCCACTCCTACAGAGAACGCATCCTCCCCTCAGGGACACCAAGGCATGTTTGTACTTAGTCTGCAGGCAGCAGCTGTTACAGAGCCTGGGGCAAATGCAATAAGGGTATGAGGGAAAGAGTGATGGTATGGAGGTTAGTCCCACCTGAGGTGCAGGCAAAGTAGGGTGCACAGCTGCACTGGAGAACGGTAAAATGAAGGTTGGGGGCTGTAGTTGACATAGAGAATGAAGTTACTCCCTACCCTGGGTTGTTAATACGCTGGGGCAAAGCCCTTTTCATACCTTGCTAGTTATGTAGGCAATAGAGATAACTGATATGATCAGAACTCTTTATAAGGAATTAGTCCAGCAGCTGTGCAAAGCATGGATTGATGGAGCAGAGAGATGGGAGTCACAAGACTAGTCAAGAGGCTCTTAGAATAGGCTAGGAGGGAAGTAGTGAGGGTTTGAACCAGAGTAGTAATAGAATGTAAGCTCCTTAAGGGTGGAGACTGTCTCACTTTTGTATTTGTATCCCCAGTGACTAACACGGTACTTGGCACGTAGTAGGGACTCAATAAATATTTGGTGAGGAGCTATGGGAATAAGAGATGAGGACAGAAGTGAGTGCCATAGGGGAGGTGGTACCAACAGGACTTGGTTAGGAGGGTGGGGAGGGAGAGGGAAAAATCAGAAATTATACCAAGGGTTTAAGCCCATGTGACCCAGTGGTTCCATCAACAGAGAGATGAAGGAGCAGGGATTGAAACAAATCTTGATTTCAGGGAGACAGTGATGGAATTGACCTGTCTTGAGAAAGGCTGGAGCAGCCTCGGAGGAGTGGTGGAAAGAAATCAATCAAAAAACATTGTAAAGCACCTACTACACGCCTAACATTGTGCCAAGCACTGGAGATACAAAGAGAAGCTTTGAGGGGTCAGAGGATATCTGATCATAGCCAACTTTGACTTCCCGGCTAAGGATTCCAACTTATAGTCCTAATTGTTAAATGATGAGTTCAATAAGAGATGGGCAGCTTAAAGACATCAACCGTTGACCAGCACCTTTTAGATTTTAAGCTTAGGGACTCTTAGGGAATCCTGATGTGGGAGAGAGCCATCCCTCCCTACTCCACAGGAAGAAAACACAGCTGTTCTGTCTCTGCAGATGGTATTTAAAGGGCCAGGAAACCCCACCCCCTCACAAGGATGTGGGCCCAGAAGAACAGAGTTTCTGATATAGCCTTTCCCTCCCCTTTCCCCAGTTACATGTTTATTCTTCGATTTATTTTGAATAAACCCTTTGAAGAACTGTCATGTGGAAGAGAAATTATACTTATGCTCCTTGGCCCCAGAGGGAAGAACTGGGACAAGGGGGAAGTGTGTGTGTGTGTGTGTGTGTGTGTGTGTGTGTGTGTGTGTGTGTGTGTGTGTGTGTGTGTTGGGGGGTGGGGGAAAATATTGGAGCAGGAGTTGAAGGGAAGCATATTTCAATTTGATGAAAATGTAATGGGAATAGTCAAAACCATTTTCTCCTTGGGGAGTACTTGTTTCCCCATACCTTTACTCTATTTTGAGGGAAGCAGGTAATTCAATTAGCCCAAACCAGTTGGCCACAGAGGAATACAAAGCTGGGAGGCATATAAGAGTGGGGACTAGAGAATCTACTGAGTCTCTAGACGCATGGGACATAATTTCCTGGGCTTGAGGGAGATGCATCACTATGGGGCTGGGAGAGGGGAGGACTTCAGATTGTGATATTCATGCTGACACATTCTAGTATCGGGAATAGTGACCCACTTGGAAAATATAAGAGAGTATGTCCTTGATCACTGAGAATACTTCTGAGATGTCAGAAGTGGGCAAGGGAGAAATCCAGTCCTTCCTTGGTAGTGGGTGCTAAAATCTAGATGCAAGGAGGTCAAGTCTTTCCTGCCAAGATAAGGAAGCTTTGTGATATCTCCCTTCCCCCAGCCCCATCCAGCTTTGGGACTGACCTCTGACTAGAATAGCTTCAACAAAAAAGTTGCAAAGGAGAACTGACACCATCTGCTGGAGAATTTTGGGCAAAGTGATACTATATACCATAGGACAGCAGAGGAACTAAGGTAGGAAGTAGGCGTGGGCAGCAACAAAGTCTACCACCTCCTGGGAGCTACAGAAGATTACAGGCAGAGCTATTAGCTGTACTCCACAACGACCCAGGGAAGGGAACACCAACGAGGAAAGACCACAAATGCTTTGGTAGAGACACAAAGATGGGCAGCCACCCTAGGAGTCACTGCTGGAACCTTAACCAGCATGCTTATAAGTGACTTGAGCTACACATAACCCTCTGCAGAGGGTTGATAATAGGTAAGTTTTGTCATTTTTACCAGGAGCATGTCTGAGCCCTATCCATTTTCACTGATCTCTAAATAGCCCTATTCATTCTCTGAACCTTGTGAACCATATGCTTGCAAGGGGATTTGGTGACAATATACTCAATCAGATGGTCCCAACTTGTCATTTCTCCTTTTCTCAAGGAAATCAGTACAGGCTCAAAGTCTTCCTCTCATTCCAATTACTACTTTTGTATATACACAGTCTTCTACCTTGATTCTGCCCCTTGACCTCCTATCTTCCTTACTTCAATGGCAATGGACAAAGTCTGGACACATAAAAAATCTCATTAACTACGCATATTTTCAAGAAATGAAATGAATGAAATTTTCAATAACATTTTATTTAATTAGCATAAATTTTAGCCATGACAATTTCATATGGAATAAAAGCTTTCATTAACTATTGGAGACTATTTTCCATATTAATGAGACTAATTTAATTTAATTGATTAATGAGATTTCCTATGTGTCTCCTATGTCTTCCTATGAAATCTCATTTATGTTAATTAAATAAAACGTTGTCGAAAATTTCATTCATTTCATTTCTTGAAAATATGCAGTTAGACTTCCTATGTGTCCAGACTTTAGGGACATCCCATATTTCCACTCCATTTCAGTCACCCACAGTGGTAGAAATACCTTAGAATACACTATCACCTTGTGCTATCTCCATGATCTTAAATAATAAAATTCCTTTTCCTGGTCATAGTCTCATGTCCTTCCATATCTCTTTTTCCTCTGTCCTTCCTTTTAAACCCATCCTTTATCCTCTTTGCAACCACCAGCCCCTCTGTCCCTCACTCTTCTTCCCCATTCTACTTCTCCAGTCTGCCTTATTTTCTTCCATTCACAGTCTTACCCATCTGTTAACCAGTTCAACCATTCTAACCTTGAATCCCTTCTCTCCTTATTCTACTGCTGCAAATACCTTCCCAAACCCCAGCCCTAGGCTACCCACCACAATATATAGATTGTATATATATAGATATAATGTTTTTCCCCCTGAATTCAAGTCTTCCATAACCAACTAACTACTCATCAAATTTCTCCACCTGATGCTGCATCACTATCTCAAACTCAACATATGGCCCCCCAAAACTTATAATTTCCTCCCTAAGGCCACCCCCCTCCTTCAAATACCTGTTTCTTCTAAGGGCACCACCATCCTTCTAGTCATTGTGTTTTGTGACATTTCGGTTGTCACTGACTCTTCTTCTCCCTCACCTCTCGTATCCAATCAGTTATCAATCCTATTCATGTATGGCAGGATACAGCTGCTTAACAATTGGGTCAAGTGAGTCTTCTTTAAATTTATGTTTGTTTATATATATATATATATATATATATATATACACACACACACACACACACACACATACATATATAATGTATATATGTCCTATAAACTTATGTGCATGTGTATATATCTCCAGATGATTATATATGTATGTGAGTGTATATGTATATGTGTATATATACATATATGTGTGCATGCATGTGTGTATACATGCATGTGTGTAAATATATATGTATGTACATGTGTATCTAGTCAATTAGAGATACATACTCTAGTACAAGATTTAGAGGCAGAAATCCCAACTGATCCTCCTTAGCTTTGCAACCATAGACACCTCACCTCCCTTTTTTTTCTTTCTGAGCCTCAAGCAATTCTCTAAGACTCTAAGTTATAGAAAGGTTGCAATTTGTAGTTGGAGGGAGCTCCCACACAAATGAAACCACAGGTCCATAACCCAAGCTCAGCTGGGTCCCTGCTACTGCACAGTAATCCTTTTATTCTCCATTTATTGATTTTCTGCCGTGTTCCCTGCAGCAACTGTTCCAAACTTTCTCCTCTCTCCTCAAGCCTTATGTCACCTCCTACTCCTTCCCTCTCGGCAGGGGACCTCAAAGGTAGCCAAGACAATTTGCTATGAATTCTCTTTTCTCCTCTACTCCACACCTCAAAAGTCTTCTACATTCCCTGCTCCAGTCTCCAAAGAGGCAAATCGTGCCTCTTGCCACAAGACCGTGTCCTCTGCTTTTGCTTCTCATCCTCTTCCTTCCCATGTCCTCCTCATTTTGTTCCCTTGCTATCTCTCATCTTCTATCCCTCTTTATCTATTGACTCCTTCCCACCTGCCTATGAACATGTTTAGGTCTCCCTCATCCTTTAAAAAAAAAACTTTCACTTGATCTTCAAGCTACCATCCTATACATATGTTCACCCTTTCACAGATGAACTTCTAGACAAGTTGGAACTCCTGGAAAGTTGTCTCTACTCATCATTTCCCCTTCCTCACCTCCTGCTCTCTTCTCAGTCTCTTGTTTTTTTACTTTGGATGCCACCACCTTACTGAAACTGCTCTCTTCAAGGTCATCAACGATCTCTTAACCATTCAATCAGATGGATTTTCTCAGTCCTCATCTTCCATGACTTCAAATAAATTTTGACAGTCTATTAGCCCCTCCTCCAGGACATTTTCTCTCCCTTGGTTTCCATGACACTGGACTAGCCTGGTCCTTCAAACTGTCTGATTGTTCCTCATTCTTCTGAATTAGATCCATAGCCATCTGTTCTGTCCTGGGACTTCTCTTTCTCTGTCTTCTTTCTCTTGGTGATCACATTTGCTGTCAAGGGTTTAATTATCATCTTTACACAGATTCCTCCTAAATCTACCTATTTGGTCCTAATCTTTTTTTTCTGAATTCAAGTCTTCTATAGCCAACTAACTGCTCATCAAATTTCTCCACCTGGATATTGCATCAGTTTCTCAATCTTTTTTTTTTAAAGCAATTGGGGTTAAGTAACTTGCTCAAGGTTACATGGCCAGTTATTTCTAGGTGTTGTGCTAAGTATCTGAGCCCAGATTCGATCCTAGGTCATCCTGACTCTGGGGCTGGTGTTCTTACTCACTGTGCCACCTGGCCACCCCTAAGCAATTGGGGTTAAGTAACTTGCTCAAGGTTATATGGCCAGGTGTTTCTGGGTGGGTGCTAAGTGTCTGAGCCCGGATTCTATCCCCAGGTCATCCTAACACTGGAGCCGGTGCTCGTGGTACCTGGCCGCCCTTCAGTATCTCAATCTTAACTCCTCAAAGAACTCACAATTTCCCCCCAAGTACCTCCCTCCTTCAAATATCAGTTTCTACTGAGGGCACCACCATCCTTATAGTCATCCAGGTTTGTGACCCCAGAGTTGTCATTGACTCTCCTCCTTCCTTCACCTCCCATATCCAATAAATTACCAAATCTTATTCTGCTTCCACATATCTTCTACCTGCCCCTTTCTCTTTATTCTCAGTCACCGGTTTAATTCAGTCCCTCATTGTCCCTTATCTTGTTGTAAAAATTTCATAATTCACCTCCTTGTTTCTTTCTTCCCCCTCCAAACCATCCTGTACACAGTCAATAAAAAGGTTAAGGTCTGACCATATTATTACCTTGCTCAAAAATGTTCAATGGCTCCTTATTCTGTCAAGGATAAAATAAAAACTTCTAAGCACGGCATCTAAAACACTCTGCAATATGACCCTGACCAACTGTTTCAAATTTATTTCATGTTATTTTCCTACATGCCTTTTATATTCCTACCAAATGACCTATTGATATTCCCTTGGCTTTGCACTCCATCTCCCTTTCACATAGCAAATGCTCAATAAATACTTGCTGAAAACTGGCAAAAATGACAAAGATGGGAAGAGTCAATGTGGGAGGGAATATGGAAAGACAGGCACTCTAATATACTGTTAGTGGAACCATGAATTGTTTTGACCATTTCAGAAAGCAATTTGGAATTGTTTGAATGAAGTGTCGAAAATGTCTATATCTTATATATTTCAATTAGAAGTCAAAGATAGAAAGAAAGGTCCTAAGATACCCACAATAGCAAAAAAGGGGAGACAAAGTAGATACCCATCAATTGAAGAATGGCTAAACAAATTGTGGTCATTGAGGTAATTGAATACTAGTCAGTCAATCAATCAACAGGCATCTATTAAGCACTTACTATTTTCCCTCAGTATTGAACTAAGTACTCAAGATACAAAGAAAGGTAAAAACAAAATCCCTTCTGTTAAAGACTCACATTCTAATGGGAGAAGACAACATGCAAATAACAATGCATATACAAGATATATACAGTATAAACAGAAGGTGCTCTCATAGGGAATGAACTAGCAGATGAAAGCAAGTTTGTTAATTAGGAAAGAGACATTCTAGCCTCAAAGGAAGGGGTGGATAGATCTGAAGTGGGACATGTAGTGGGGGAGGTGGGTTTGAGGGGGATGGGAATAAGGGAGTAAGCAGTTGGGAGTGGGGAAGAGGAGGATTAGAATCATTGGAATAGAGAGAATGTGAAGCAGTGGGAGCATGTTAACTATTGAAGAATGAGTCTAGACAAAGTTTCAGTGGTTGGAGAAAGATTTGCCAAGGCAGAAAAGTGATTAGACTGTTCAAAGTCCTCCCTTGAGGCCCAACTTTGTAGCAGGTAATGCTATTGTGCCTGGTAGGAACCAGGAGGTCTGCCTCACAGCAGGCAGGAACAGGCAAAGGTGGGGCCTGATGGGGGAGTCCCATCAAGGAGGAAGGAGGACAAAGTGGGAGGTGTGTTTCATCAAGGGGTAGCCTCCTGATTATGTACTAGAAAAGGTTCCAAGTCAAAGACATTGGAAGGGAAGAATACAGCTCTGAATCAGAGAGCAAACAAGGGAATGAGAGGCAGGTGACAAAGCAGGATCAGGGCCACTGCAGAACTCTCTGGGAAAGCCCTGAGGCAAAGTCAGAAGATAGGAGGTGGTGAGCTGAACAGGAGGAGCTGGGGGGAGGAGGTGAAGGGAGGTGAGGTAGGGCTCACTGGGGCAAAAGTAGAGGCTAGGAAGTGAGTGGGGAGGGCAGGGGAGACAAAAGGATGAATCCAGAAAGGTTTTTGCAGAAAGTATTTGATCTTGGTTTTTGAAGCTTCAATAGATATCCAAGCCCACCAGAGCTCTCTGGTCTAATGGAACTCCTGCATCTAGCTTCTCCTGCTCCTGGCCTACCTGACGTGCTACTCCTCAAGTCCAGAGGATACATTCATGCCTGAAACATATATCCTGCATTCTGCATCATTATCTGCCAAAGAACAAAACAGGCATGCAGTCAGTTCCTCTGGGAAATAATGATTGAATTGGAGCATTGATTGTAACTGCCAGAAATCAGCTGGACTGACGATATGGTCCTGTCTTTGTGATGAGATACAGATCTCCTGTTAAAGGCAAATTACAAAAATGCTCCCAAACCAAGAAACAGAGATGCTCCCAATGATAGCTCTTCTGAGGGGCTCACGAATTCCCATCCAGCTGGAGAAGGGATACATTGTCTTTGGTTTTCAGCTCTTTGCTCTTCTTCTGTACCTTTCTTTTTAGATGGCCAAACATGTGCTAATGAGAATGTTGGGCTTGGTCATGGGCATATATCACTGATTCCCCCATCTCCATACTATCTTTTGCCTTTTTTGTATTCCCAGAGCTTACCTCTGTTCCTGACACATAGTAGGCATCTAGTAAATGCTGGTTTGACTGCCAGACTGGCTTCATGCTGGCAGTCTCACTTTCAGCCAAGGACGGTTGGTATTTTCCTCCCTAGCATCAACCTCTTCAAGTATTAGAATGCTTGAAAGGCCTCTTGATCCTGGCTTCATTCATCCATAAACTCATTTCCTCTTACCTCCAGCCCATTATTACAGACAAACTCAACCTTTTACAAAACAACACAAGGTACTTGGGTCATGGAGACTCAGGAAAAGGCTGTTTGCACACTTACCCCTAAGATAGATAGATAGATAGATAGACAGACAGACAGACAGACAGACAGACAGACAGACAGACAGACAGACAGACAGACAGACAGATAGATAGATAGATAGATAGATAGATAGATAGATAGATAGATAGATAGATAGATAGATAGATAGATAGATAGATGATAGATAGATCTGGGATGCTCCTAGAGATACCTACCTTATGGGGGGGGGGGAAGGGGACTTCCTGAGAAGGTGTGCAGGGGTGGTGCAGAGACTCAGTCTCAGGACAAAGGCTACCTCTGGAAACTGACAGCACCTGAATCCTTCTGGAAGACAAAGAGGGAGGGAATCCTTCTGGAAGTCAGAGAGAGGGAGGGAAGGAAGGAGGAATTCAAAAACCAGCAGAGCCCCAAGACTTAAGTGCTATCCAAGCAGCCCAGGGAGACAAGGTCCTTCAGGCTGTAGGATCTACTGCCAGAAGAATCCTTAGATACAGTAGAGAGGAAAAAAACTGAAGCTCAGATAATACATTCAAGATCACCCAGATAGTAAATGGTAGAGGCAGTATCTGAAACCCAAATACAAATCCATTATTCCTGCCAGTGTGATATAGCTCTGAGGAGAGAGACCTTACTAACCCCTACATTGGCCCTAAGGAGAAAGCTGGGGCCCTGATTTCACATCACTTTTCTCCTGAAAATGGAACTGGTCATAATAGGTAAAGGAGGCATGAGGGGGGTGTGTGTATGTGTGTGTGGGGGGGAGGAGGCAGTAACCCCTCTAGGAGATGATGTGTAGGTCACACCTACACAGACTGAATGAAGTTGTGGGGGGTGATACTACAGAGGGGAAAGATCACCTGCCTAAGAGTGAGAGGTAATAGATTTAAATTCTGGCTTTCTTTCTATTTCTTTGGTCCTGGGCAAGTCTCTGGACCTGTTTCTCTGACTGTAAAATAGGGGGAGTGGGGCAGGGAGAACCTAAGATTCCTTCTCATCTCTAAAATTCCAACCAAAAAAGTCAGGATAATTCAGGTCAAAGCCTTCCTTGTTCCTCAGTAGTGGGTTGTTTTAGTCATGGTTATGCAGATGATTATGACTGCAAATCAGGTCTTTAAATCTGCAGGAATAGGTTTTTTAGACCCTCCTATTCCCTGTGCATTTTATTAGATGCAGCAATCACTGTTAATAGTCCGCCCACTCACGTGAGCTCTGTGGTAGGAGAGGGAGAAAGGGAGGAGGGGGAAGAGAGAAGGGAGAAGGGAAGAGAAAAGGGAGAGGGAGAGAAACAGAGGAGAAGGGGGCACAGAGAAGAGAGAGAGAAAAGAGGAGAAAGCCATGGGAAAGGAAAAAAGGTGGAAAGAGGAGAAGAGGGGGGGATGAGAGAAAGAAAAGGCAGGAGAAGAGAAGAAAAAAGAAGGGAGGAAAAGAAAAGGGAGAGAGAGGACAGGAAAGGAGAGGGAGATGGAAAGGAGAGGACAAAGAAATAAAAGAAGAGGGGAAGGAAGAAAGGAGAGGAGAAGAAAAGAAATGAGAGAGGAGAGGTAGAAGAAGAGGGGAATGGGGAGAGAAGAGATGAGGAGAGGATATGAGGCAAGGAGGGGGAGATAGAAAAGGAGAGGACAGGACAGGAGAGGACAGAAGAGGACAGGGGAGGAGCAGAGATCTCAGAGATAAACTTCTGCAAAAGCACAGTGCTGCGTGGGCTGGAAAACAAAAAGACCTTCAGCAGATTGCTTTGTGGAGCATTTAGGAGATGTTTGGCAATACCAGCCCAGCACTTCCGCCATGCCCCAGAGAGCTGAAATCCTCCCAGTCTCATACTTTGGCAGGGGTGGGAAGAGAGGGGTTCTCTTTGCTGAGGGCTCCATCCCTGCCTGCCCCTGAATCCAGAAATTCCTCTGAGATAAGCCCTATTCCTCCTGTCTCAAGTCTGAACTGCCATTCTAACTAATGGTGCCCTTCTGGTTTCTGTGCTTAGATATGTGGTTAAGAATCATTCACATGTAAGGGACTATGCGATGTATGTAGAGTTAGCATAGAATAGTTGGAGAGAGGGTGAATCTGGAGCTCTGGGTTCAAGTTGTAGCTATGACACCTACTAGCAGCATGCCCCTGGGCAAGTCACTTACCTTCTCCCAGTGCCCCCAGATCTCAAAGAATAGTTGCCCCTCTTTGTTAGTAGAGGGGATTTCCTCACCAATGAAACCAGAGATCCAGGTCAAGAAGCAAATGTGATCTATGGGGAAATGATCATGAGATCTATATGTAAATGACTGGCTCTATGGCCAGCATTCTCTGCCTATTCCCCTGCTGTCTCTGTAAATGATCTTACATATGTAAATATTTTGCATTCTTCAAGGTCCACCTTAAAAAACTGATCTCATATTTCTCCACCTTTCACATTCCAGATTCCAACCAAGCAGATCTTGCTGTTCCTTGTACAGGATGTTTCATTTTCCATCTGCATATCCCCCAGCCCTCACTTTCACCTCTTGGAATCTCTTCTTGTTCAGTCGTGTCTGACTCTTTAAGACCCCATTTGGGGTTTTCTTGGCAAAGATACTGGAATGGCTTTGCCATTTCCTTCTCCGGCTCATTTTGCAGATGAGGAAACTGAGGCACACAGAGTTAAGTGATACGCCTAGAGTCACACAGATAAGTGTCTGAGGCTAGATTTGAACTTAGATCTTGGAACAAGTTTCTTCTGGTTTCTCTAGAATTATAATCATATGTTCCTGACTCCAGGCCCAGCACTCTATCCACTGTGCTACCTTGGAATGTCTAGCATCCTCCATAGTTCAGAGATGATTTTCCTAATTCCCCATGAAAAATTACCTTGCATCGTGTGCATTCCCTAAGCTGTGTCACCCTGGGAAAGTCACTTAATGTCTGTTTCCTCTCAGTTTCTTCAGTTGTAAAATAGGGATTCTAACAGCCTACCTCCCTCCCAAGGTTATTATGAAGATCAGATGAAGCAACATTTGTAAAAGTGCTTAGCATAATACTCGACACATAGTAGGTATTTAACAAATGCTTGTTTCCTTCCCTTCCCCCCTTTAGATGATGTCATTTTACTGTCCTTTTTGCTCTCACGGTTATCTCTGTTGCTCTCAGGACCACTAAGCTATTATCACCTGGGTTCATCTCTTCAGGGACACCTGCTGCTCTCTGCTCTCATCTTTCTGGGATGTTGTAGAGAAAGTCTGCCTTGGTCTGGAGCCCATGTCATGCCATGTCATGCTCAGTCCCCTTGTTCCCAGGGGGATTTCATCAACAGGTACTTTGAGTTCTATCTAGCAGGGATTAAATAGTGCCTATTCTCTCTCCGATTGATTCCTGCTTTATTTCTCTCATTCATTCCCTCTGCTATAGCAAGAAGGAGTCAGATGAGAAAGATGAACTGGGGTATTAAGAGATTGGTGGAGGCTGGAGCAGCAATCAGGGAAGACTTCATGGAAGAGATGGGACCTGACCTGGGCCCAGTGGAGAAGAGGGCAATGGGGACGTTACAACTAAGGAGAATAGGAGAAACAAAGAAGTGGAGGGGAGAGGGACCCTGGCACATCTGCAGACTGAGGACCTACTGGGCTATCAGCAACCTCAGAGTCAGAAAGATTTGTGTTTAAGCCCCTCCTCTGGCCCACATAGGCCATGTAACCCTGGGCAAGGCACCTAAGCTCTTGGTGCCCACAAAGCAGGTACACATCTGCATTCTGGGTTGATAGAGGGATTTTCCTCACAGGGAATTCCCTATTCCAAAAAAAAAATGCTACATCCAGTACAAAACAATAAAAATAAATTACCAGAATCAAAGTCATCTCCTGGAAAAATTATGAGGTCCCCCACTCAAACCTTATTTCTACACTAATGGTAAAAAGGGGTATAACTTTACTATGACTTCTTTTGAGCTTTCAAAGGCCCCCAGATCTTTTTCATATGACCTTTCTCTAGTCAGGGATTCCCCATTTTCTACATGTTCAGTTGATTTTTGGAACACAGCTCTAATACTTTGTATCAGTCCCTATTAGGTGATTCAATGGATAGACTACTAGATTTGGAGTCAGGAAGACCCAAAATCAAGCATGACCTTACATACCTATTTAGCTGGGCAAGTCACAACTTCTGTCTGCCTTGGTTTACTCATCTATAAAATGGGAACAAGAATAGTACTTACCTCCTAGGGTTGTTGTGAAGATAAAGTGAAATAACTTATAAAGCACTTAGCACTGTATAAATGCTAGTTTTTATTATTAAACTTGATCTTATCAGATTCAGGTCATTGTTCTAGTCCATGGAAATCTTTTTGAACCCTGATTTGGTTGCTGAATGTGCTAACTATTCTCAGCTTTGTATTCTCCACAACTCTGTTGTAGAGCCTGGCTGGTTAGGAGTCAGGAGCGGAGGCACAAGTGGATTCCTGGTTTAGAGAAAAAAGTGTGAGATGTCAGTGAGATTGTGTCTGTTGCTCATGGGAGACAGTCACATGATATTGGCAAAATGGCAAAGCCCCAAAGAAAGAGAGAACATCAGAGGATTTCATTAACAATTCACTTGGATTCCCTAGAATTCAAATACTGGATCAAAGAATGAGAGCCCACCCTGTCTTCCTAGATTAAAGGAGAACCACATGCCTCAGCTCCACAGTATTCTGGATTGACAAATCAGCTCTTCCATCTCTCTCTCTCTCTCTCTCTCTCTCTCTCTCTCTCTCTCTCTCTCT
>NW_027185698.1:49819306-49831066 GCF_028583685.1 Petaurus breviceps papuanus | reverse complement strand
TCTCTCTCTCTCTCTCTCTCTCTCTCTCTCTCTCTCTCTCTCTCTCTCTCTCTCTCTCTCTCTCTCTCTCTCTCTCCCTGCCTCCCTTTCTCCCTTTTTTTTCTCTCTCTCCCAAACCCTACGACTACCTATAATTACAGAAATTGCTGCGTTTTCTGTAATTGCCATGATTACAGGCATTGAAGGGTGCAGAGTATGCCCACTTAAGGTAGGCTGATGGATTTGTTATTTTAGCAAAGGTTCACAGGACCATTAGGACTTAGGCTTTTAGAGATCATTCCATTGAATTCCCTAATCTTACAAAAGAGGAAACTGGGATCTCAGACATGGCCAGGAGAGAAAGAACAATTTTAACCAAGGTGACTGAGCCAGAACTGAAACCCAGGTCTCCTGAATCCCAGCTTAGGGTTCTTTCTATAGCAAACTCTTTCACACAGTCTGACCTGGGTCATTTGTCTTGCTCTCCAAATGATATGGTTGTTTAGACCAGCCTCCTATGACTGAGAGAGATCCCAACATTACTGTAAGAGTTTCTCCCCAAGCTCATCTCCTGCCCTTGGCCCCTGACAGGGGGCAGCATGGAGTGATAGAGAGACAAAAACAGGAAGATCTGAACTCAAGCTCTGTTTCTGCATGTGTGACCCTGGGCAAGTCACATTACCTGGGGTGCCCAAGGTATCTCTCAGTGCCCAAGGACCATAAGCTGAAAACCATGTACTAATATGCATGGTCAGAGGGAATTTCTCAAATAAAAGTTCCCTATAATAATAAATGAGTAAATGAGTATTTAATGATCACCTATCAACCAAGCACTGAGTGCTGAAGGTGCAAGTACAAAAGCAAACACAGTTCCTGGTCTCAAGGAGCTTTTATTCTAATAGAGGGAGTCAACATCCATAGGGAAGTGATGTCTAAGGAGTGGCACTTTGATGTACAAAGTTGCAGGGATGGTGAGTGGAGCCTTGGGGAGCAATTTGGCATATCTCATCTAGGAACAATGACAGAGCTGATTTGATCATGGTTCCAGAACTGGGTGGGGATGGGGTATGAATGGATGTGGTGGCTTCTAGTAAATCTGCTGGGAAGATGACCAGAGAATAGGGAGTGAAGTAAAGCGCCACTGGAGTCTACCTGAAGGAGCAGGCCAGGTAAGGAAGTCATCACCAAGAATAGTGGGGCCCAGACAAATCCAGAAGTGAAAGGGTTAAAACCACCAGCATGATTTCTAGCCAGATGGTGAGGCAGACCAATGAAATCATAGACAAAAACAAACAAACAACAAAAAATCCAACATCCCACCAGAGATTACATTTCTCTAGCATTTTTCTTACAAAGTGGTTTCCTTGGCATGGCTCTGGGAAGGAGACATTGTTGTTCAGTCATGTCTGACTCTTTGTGACCCCACTTGGGGTTTTCTTGGCAAAGATTCTGATGTAGTTTTCCATTTCCTCCTCCAGCTCATTTTACAGAGGAAGAAACTGAGGCAAACAGGAGTAAATGACTTGCCCAGGATCACAGAGCTAGTAAGTGTCTGAGGCCAGATCTGAACTCATGAAGATGAGTCTTTCTGACTCCAGCTCCAGAACTCTATCTATTGTATCACATAGCTGCCCTCACCAGTTTTGGGATGATCAAAGAATCAAAGAACTTCAGAAATGGAAAGGACCTTGGAGAGCGCTTGGTGTAGCAGGAAACAGGGTGGGAATTCCATCTATAACATCCCAACAAATAGTCATACAGCATCTGTTTGAAGACCTCCAGTGGTGAGGAATTCACTGCTTTCCAAGGCAGGCCCACTAGAGTTAGGGCAACTCTAATTGTGAGAAAGTTTTAAATAAGATGAAACAGACTCAGAGATGTAAAGAGGCATATACTCAAGGGGTCACACTTCATGCAGTTAAGGAAGTGCCTGAGTTAGGATTTGAACCCTGGTTTCTTGATTTTAACTTCAGCCTTCTTTCCAATGCATGAAGAGGAAGAAAGACCTATGGTTTTAACTATAAATAACAGAATTGGACTGGGGGGTGGAGAAATGGGACGGGACTGGTAGTCAGGAGATGCCTAGCAATTATCACTGACTTTGGAAGGTTAACTGATTACGTGCCTATAATTGCCCATCTATAAATAAGAATTCTACAAATTAGGTTAGAGTTCACTTGGAATCCATATATATACATACACACATATATGTTGAGGGACAGAGACAGAGAGAGGAGACAGAGATGGAGCGGGGGGGAGGGAGAGAGACAGAGACAGAGAGAGACAGAGAGAAAGACAGAGACAGAGAGAGACAGAGAGAGAGAGAGAAAGAGAGAGAGAGAGAGAGAGAGAGAGAGAGAGAGAGAGAGAGAGAGAGACAGAGAGACAGAGAGACAGAGAGAGAGAGAATCACCTTTATTTTACCCAAGCTGGAAGTACAGCTAATCAGCATGGAAGCTTTGATCTGCTCCATTTCGGACCAAGGCTTGTTCAGCCCTCCTTGGGCATCCTGGTAGCCACAATTTGGCTTCCATTATCTTAGTTCCTGGGGATTCATCATATTGCCAGACTTAGTGCACACACCCAGTTGACTTTATCCCTATTGTAACCCACAGTTCCTGAACTCTAGCAATCTACCAACCTCAGTCTCTCTGTAACAGGGTCTACAAGCACATGCCAGCATGCCCAGTTCACTTAGAATCCATCTTGGAAATCTCTTTCCCCTTCACTTCTTGCCTAAGAAATGAAAAGCCTTTGTTTGAGCAAAGAACTTCCTCCCTGTTTCCTTCTACCAGGTGCCCAGAGGCTGGCCAAGGCAGGCTCAGTGAAGCCTGTAGCCTGAGGACCAGAGGAAGTAAGCATCCCCCCCCCAATGGGGACCAGCAACAAGGTCTAAGAGAGTCCTAAGAGAAAAGTTAGGACTCAGAGGGTCTATTAGCCAAAGCACATTTCTAAGGGTTTTCAAAGGATTTATAGTGAGAAAATCACCTTAGAGCTTATATTCACATTTTAAAGATGGGGAAATTGAGGGCCAGAGAGAGGAAGCAACTTTACCCCACTGCTGATAGGGAGATTGAATAGGATGTGACCTAATACAAAGTAAAGAACATGGGCTCTAAAGTCAGAGAACATGCAGCATTCAAATCCTGTCTCCGAGGCTTACTTACTGCTTGTCAGACTCTGGTCAGGTTACTTACCCTTTCCTGGGCCTCATTTTCCTTATCTATAAAATAAGGGGACCTCCAAGGTCTCTTTCAGTACTATATCTATGATCTTTGATTGGACCCCAGGCTCCCCCAACTCCAAATGCCATGCTCCGGTGAGATTGGAGACCTGCAGAGACTTTGTCATCCAGACATTCTCTCCAGGTAAGAGCCAGCATCTGGATCTTTAGAAACACCTGGATGGGTGTGTAAATTCCCCTCTTCCCAGCTGCATGTTCAGCATTACAGAGCCCCAGCCAGGACTTGCCTGAATTTGCCGGGAGCCCAATTGCCTTTCAACAGAGACCTGAGATCACTATGGCAACACAGTCCTCACAGTCCTGGTGAATTTGACATTCTCAGCTGTGACCACTAGTCCAGCCTCATCATTACCCTGCATTACCATTTGAGTCATTTTGATTGGAGTTTTTGCTTTGTTTTCATTGACAGTTTGGGGCTTGCTGTGCCAAGAAGGCAAAAGTAAAGGTCAGCCATCCAAGCACTCCAAAGAACTGGCCACATTCAATTTAAAGCCCACGGTTCCCCACATTTTAAAAAGAGTGGTAGAGCATGTATATAGGAAATGTCGACTATGTTGTCAGATGGAGTCCCTGTTGTTGGTTTTGTTTAATCATTTTATTTTGTGTTACAAGGGAGGATTCAATGAGGAGACTATTGAGGGCATTGGCTAGAATGTAAAAACAAAAGACCAATAAAACTAAAAAAAAAAAAAAAGGAAAAGAAACATGGTTCTCAGGAGGAGGGAGAGAGAGAAAAGAGAAGGAAAGAAAGACAAGGGGAGGCAGACAAAGAGAAGCAAAAAGACACATAAAGGTGGACACAGAGAAAGAGACATAGATATGTGGGGGGGGGCGGTACATGCATGTATTGTGCATCAGACGCTGTGCTAAATGCTTTACAAATTTCTCATTTGGTCCTCGCCACAACCCTGTGAAGTAGGCAGAGTTTGGGTGACTTGCCCTGTGAGAATCTGAGGCTGAATTTGAACCCGATTTTTCATGGCTCCAGATCCAGTAATCTACCCATTGCACAGAGACAGAAACAGAGACAAAATGTAGAAAGAGACTAATAAGGAGGAAGGGTAGATGAGTACCATAAGATTATCTACTCTACTAATTGTTGTGAATCTCCAAAGAGATGGCCCATGTAAAGCACTTTGCAAACCTGAAAGCATTAGGTAAATACTAGCTATTGTTAAGAAAGAGGGAACGCATAGGAGAGAGGGTTAAGGTAGGAGGCTGGGCAGGACGGGGACCCCTTCAGGAGCCAACACCACTCTTCTGTTTCAGTGGCCAGAGCAGCAAGCTGAGTGGGCTCTCTGGAGGAGGAGGCGGTTACTGAGGGTCAGAATACCACCAGGATCTGGGCCAGGAGCACTAGGTACCACTGCCCACGCACTGGGAATGGACGTCCTCCGCCAGCATCTCCTCAATTGTCTAAAATTATAGCTTTCAGATTCAGCTACAAAGGAAGCCAGAGTTGCCAAGAGATAGGCTCAGGATTTGTTTTTGTGAAGGATTTTTTTTCCATTAAAAAAATTGTACTGCTCTTAAAAGCTTGGACTGGATGCACTTTCTGCTCTAGCTTTGGAAACAACTTTGATTCATGGATTCTACAAAAACCACAGTACGGGTCTTTAATTTATTCTCTTCTCTCAGTGGGTACACACCATCTGTGCCCGTGGAAAGGTCACTGTAAGGTGAGGAAAATAACATTTCACTCTTGCTCAGAAGACATGAATTCAAGTCCTGATGCTAAAGCTTAGTAGCTGGGTGAATTTGGGCAGATTATGTATCCCTCCTAAACCTCAGTTTCTTCACCTGAAAATGTGAATATAAAATGCTTGTACTACTTATCCTACTGGGTTGTTGTGGGGAAAGTGCTTTATGAGCCTTAAAATGTTCTAGAAACATGGGTTGGTATTGCTATTTCAGACAGGTATTTCCCTGGATTAGCAGGCATCTTTGTTCTTTTGCTCAAAGCAAAACTCAAAAATTCTCTGATATGCTTCAAAGGACCCTCCCAGATCCCTGAACTACTCCCCCACCACCTTATTTTGCTAGGAAACTGGCAATGCATTCACACCATGCTTGTAAGTCTATTCACACCACACTCTCCCACATTTCATAGTATATTCTATAATGTTATCATTGCTTGAGATCTCAATGTCAGATTTTGGAGGACCTTCGATGCAGGGTGAGAGTTAGGACTCATCCTTTTGTAAACAGCTAGGAGCTGTAGGATTTTGAGCAAAGGAGTGGCAAGCTAAAAACCAGTTTTTAGATTTCTAGATTGGCAAGAAGTGAGAAGCACAGATTGGAGGAAGACCTTTTTGCTCAGCTTCATGAAATAACCAACAACCTTGGACCATTCATAGATGCCCTTTGCTGCCTGGACCTTGCAGAGGGGACATCTCTACTGATATTCCCAGGTGACTGCTGCTGATGAAGGGCACACCAAACACCAGGCAAGCATTCCCTCCCAAATCTGAGAGTCTGAACATTGAGTCAAAGTAGATGGGACTGACAGCCAAACATCTTTGAGAGCCTATGGCCCTTCAGGATGGCACCATGAAATCTAATTGGCATTCTGAAATCCTAGAAGAAGAGCTCATGGAAAAGTCAGTTATCATAGTAATTGCCAGTGAGGTGATTTGAGACTCCTCTCCTTTAGAAAGAGAAGTGGAAAGAAACTTCATGCTTCATAGAGTAGTGATGTTAATTAGAATGTCCTTGCATAGCCCATCATGGTCATCAGCTGTGGCTTCTCAGCTGAACAAAGCTAAGGGAGGTCAGTTCCTCCTCTACTTAGCTTCAACTACATATAAAAAAGGCTCTCTCTGACGAGGTCACCTTTCAGGTAACATTGCCCATCAATTTCACACCTCTAATGTATAGTGGAAAAAAAAAACCTACAAAGAGAGGTGGGAGAGAGCTGTGTTCAAATCCTACATCTGGCACTTATCAGTCACAGAATCATGGGCAGGTCCTTAGAATTTCTGCATCTGTAAGATAAGGATCATAACACTTTTGTAACAAACCTTTCAAGGTTCGTGTGAAGATCAAATGAGTTCATATAGATAAAGTGCTTTGCAAATGTCAAAGCACTATATGTCAGTAAAATAAGAGTATTCAACAGAATCCCGAAGGAAAATCTTACATAGCATAAACTATGAGCAAGAGACTTTCCATCCCTTGGGTTTTTCTCATCTGTAAAATTCATGCATTTGTGCATGCATGCATTCATTCAGCAAATATTTATTAATGCATTAATTTAAAAAGCATTTCTAATAAAAAAAACATTTATATAGTGCCTTAAGTTTTTTAAAGTACATATGTTATCTCATCTGATTTATTAAAGTACTTACTAAGGGCTAAGGACCAACTTTGCACAGATACTGTGCTGGGTGCAAGAAAAGGTGTTAAATATACATGAGACCATTTCAGCCCTTGTGGAGCTCATAATCTACTAGGTAGATGCAATATTACACAAATAAATATAATGTTACATTTCAGTAGATCCACGGTATTATCAATTTGGGTATCCCTTCCATCCCTATGTAATGTAACTCATCCCTGCCTTCTCATCCTGGGCCATTTTTGTCCATGTTCCATAGACACTCCACCGAGGATCTCTGAGGGCACTCAAGGGCTGCCTATGGATCACAAGTTCTTAATCTTCTTTGTGTCGTGGACTTTTCTGATGAAGCCTATGGACCGCTTCTTGTTTTTAAATGCATAAAATTAAAGCTATGGGGCAGTTAGGTGGTGCACTGAATAGAAGATTGGCCCTGGAGTCAGGAGGACCTGAGTTCAAATGCGACCTCAGACACTTAACACTTGTTAGCTACGTGACCTTGGGCAAGTCACTTAACCCCAATTGCCCTGACCTCCCCCCTCCAAAAAAAAAAAAGAGGCAATCAATCAATCAATAAATAAAATTAAACCTATAAGATTACAAAAGAAACCAATTTTAGTGAAACAGTTATCAAAATGTATCTTTTTTAAACCAGAACAGGAACTCCTGTTCTAGATGTTGTTACATTTGAAGGCCTGAACAGTGTCCTACTCAGGGCATTCTTCTATTATCTCCTATTCTCACTAAATCACCTACTTGCCCTTTTCTGGTCATGTGCCTCCTGAATGTTATCCACTGGGTGTTGCTTTTTTGCATATAGGTCATCACTGGAAATTTTTAAAGCCTACTTGAAGCCACCACGTGTCTCTCTGTATTGCCCATGGAGGCACTCAAAACTCTTATGTTTCAATGATTGTATTCTTCCGAAATTCCCAACAAGCAGCATCACCAGAAATACATTGATATTTCAAAGGTGGGTTTTTGGTATTTGGAAAGAGCTTGGAATACCTAAAAACAGTTCAATTCAACTTAATTCTGCAAGTGTTTTTTTTTTAATATTCTTAAAATTCATTATTTATTTATAACATTTTTTTTAATTTTTGAGTTCCAACATAAAACTAGCTGTGTGACCTTGGGCAAGTCACTTAACCCCAATTGCCCTACCTTCCCCCTCCCAAAAAGCAAAAAAAAAAAAAATTGGAGTTCCAAATTCTCTCCCTCCCTCCCATCACTCCATTACCCACTGAGAAGGCAAGCAATATGATATCAATTATATGTGTGAAATCATGAAAAATAGATTTCCATATTAGCCATGTTTCAAGAAAAATAAACAAAGTAAGAAAATTATACTTGAGTTTGTACTCAGAGTTCATCAGTTCTCTCTCTGGAGATAGATAACATTTTTTTTCATCAGGAGTCCTTTGGAATTGCCTTGGATCATTGTATTGATTAGCGTAGCCAAGTCTTTTACAGTTGATCATCATTGCAATGTTGCTGTCACTCTGCACAATGATCTTCTGGTTCTCACTTCACTTTGCATCAGATCATATAGGTCTGACGCCCTCATCATTTCCCACAGCACAACAGTATTCCATCACAATCATACGCCACAACTCGTTTAGCCATTCCCCTGTTGATGGACAATTTCTCAATTTCCAATTCTTTGCCACCACAGAAAGAGCTGCTATAAATATTTCTGTACATATAGGTACTTTTCTTTTTCTTTGATCTCTTTGGGATACAGACCTAGTAGTGATATTACTGGGTTAAAAGGGATGCACAGTTTTATAAACTTGGGCCTAGTTCCAAATTGTTCTCCAAAATAGTTGGACCAGTTCACTAGTCCAAGAGTTCATTAGTATATCTATTTTTCCTTCATCCACTCCAGCATTTTGTCATTTCTCATAGGTGTCAGGGGGTGCCTCAGAATTTTATTAATTTGTCTTTCTCTAATCAATAGTCATTTGGAGCTTTTTTTTTTTTTTTTGCTTTTTGGAGGGCAATTGGGGTTAAGTGACTTGCCCAAAGTCACACAGCTAATAAGTGTGTCAAGGGTCTGAGTCTAGATTTGAACTCAGGTCCTCCTGACTCCAGAGCCGGTGCTCTATTCACTGCACCATCTAGTGGCCCCTAGAGTATTTTATAATATGACTATAGATAGCTTTGATTTCTTCTTCTGAAAACTGCCTTTTGGGGGAATGGCTCTTATTTTTTAAAACTGACTCAGTTCTATACTCAGTATATATTTGAGAAATGAGGAATTTATCAGACAAGTTTGCCCTTAAAACTTTTTATATTGCTTCATTGTCTATGATAACTTTTAGGAAGTTTCTATGCACAACTCTGTGTGTGTGTGTGTGTGTGTGTGCACGCGCGTGTGTGTTCTTCCCCTTTTTGAACCAATTCCAATGAGAGTGAAATTCAAGCATTGGCCACCCACCCCACATTTTTTCCTCCAGCTCTTCCTTGAACACCTCTTTTGTTGTTGTTGTTTGCTTTTTGGAGGGCAGTTGGGGTTAAGTGACTTGCCCAAGGTCACACAGCTAGTAAGTGTTAAGTGTCTGAGGCTGTATTTGAACTCAGGTCCTCCTGACTTCGGGGCCAGTGCTCCACTCACTGCGCCACCTAGCCACCCCATGCATACCTCTTTTATGTGAGAAAATTTTCCGATAAAAGCAGGAACTTGCTTGAGCCCCACCTCCAACACCTGTAAAAAAAAATTACTCTGAACAAATTTTAGAGCTACAGAACCCAGAAAATGACAGAGAGAAACAAATCTCCAGCTGAAGGCAGCCTGGCAGGCTGATAGGAAGGGACTATTGCACAGGGCTGGGAGCCCAAAACAGTCCTGCGTGCGTGGTGCCAGCTCAGACTCATGACCCAAACCAGCCAGAGCATGTCAGGAGAGTGAATCACCAGAAATGTTTTGCATAACTACACATGTACAACCTATATCAAATTGCTTGCCTTCCCAGTGGGGGTGGGTGAGGAGGGAAGAAGGGAAAGAATCTGGAAATTTTTAAGTTTTAAAAACAAATGTTAAAAAAAAATTGTTTTTTCCATGCAACTGGGAAATAAGATATACAGGCCTTGGGGTATAGAAATCCATCTTGCCCTACTAGAAGGTTGTAGGGTATGGGGGAGGATATAAGAGAGAACAGATTGGGGAAAGGGGTATTCAGTATGCTTGCTGTCTTGGGGTGGGGGTAGGAGAAAGGGAGAAAATTTGTAACTCAAAATCTTGTGGAAATGAATGATGATAACTAACTAAAAATAAATAAATTGTATAAAGAAAAAGAAAATTTTCCCCATTCTACCTCTCCCTTCCCCCTTCTCCCAGTGCATTCCTTTTCCTGCCCCCTTATTTTTTGAGAGATCATTCCAACACCATGGACCCACACCTCTGCCCTTTGTCTGTGTAAACTCCTTTTAACTTCCCTAATAATAATAAAGTTCTTAGGAGTTACATATATCATCTTCCCATATAAGAATGTAAACAGTTTAACTTTGGACCCTTTTGATTACTCTTTAATGTTTACCTTTCTTTTTTCTTTTTGGAGGTGGGGAAGGCAGCAAGGCAGGGCAATTAGGGTTAAGGTTGCCCTAGGTCACACAGCTAGTAAGTGATGTTTACCTTTTTATGCTTCTCTTGAGTCTTGTGTTTAAATGTCAGTTTTTTTATTCAACTCTGGTTTTTTCTTCAGGAATGTTTAAGAGTTTATTTCATTAAATGTCCATTATTCACTAGAAAGGCTATACTCGGTTTTGCTGGGTATATGATTCTTAGTTGTAATCCTAAATCCTTTGCCTTCCAGGATATCATATTCTAAGCCCTCTTCTTTAACATGGAAGCTGCTAGATCTTGTGTGATTCTGACTATGGCT
The DNA here is from genome assembly GCF_028583685.1 of Petaurus breviceps papuanus. Classification (NCBI taxonomy): domain Eukaryota; kingdom Metazoa; phylum Chordata; class Mammalia; order Diprotodontia; family Petauridae; genus Petaurus; species Petaurus breviceps. Next base: position 49,820,622 of record NW_027185698.1, on the reverse strand, counting down.
CTACAAAATTTGAATTGTTTGCTTCTGGCTGCTTAAATTATTTTCCCTTTGACCTGAAAACTCCGGAATTTTTCCTTTGGGGATCTCTTCTAGGAGGTTATTGGTGTATTATTTCAATTTCTATTTTACTCTCTGGATCTCAGATATTGGGACAGTTTTACTTGATAATTTCTTGAGATATGATATCTAGACTCTTTCTTTGGTCATGGCTTTCAGGCAGCTCAATAATTTTTAAATTATCTCTCTTTGTTCTATTGTATAGGTCAGTTGTTTTTTCAATGAGATAGTTCATGTTTTCTTTTATTTTCATTTTCTGGGCTGTATTTCCTGACATAGGAGCCAGTCTGTACAAAGGCATGGAGAAGACAGAGAAAATACCCTATATGGAATATCAACTGGGCATGTTTGACCAAAATGTAGGGTAACTGAGGGAGGCAATATAAAATCAATCTGAGAAGAAAGGTTAGAGCTACACCAGTGAAGGATTCCAAATGCTGAAAAAAAATGAATTTTTATTTTAATCTAGAGGCAAAAGCACTGCATAATTTCCCAAATGAAGTTGAGCCCACTTTTTCTACAATTCCCCCTTCACCCTTTTCAGATCTATTTTATATGCTGTCTTCCATCATTAGAATGTAAGATCCTTGAAGGCAGGAACTGTCTTTTTATTTCTATTTGTATGCCAATAGGATTTAGCATGGTACAGGCACATAGTAAATACTTAATAGATATTTCTTCACTTAACTATTCAATTATGGGCCCAGCTAATTTCTCATTTATAGTACCTGTCTGTATGTGTGTGTATAAGCACACACACATGTATATGTATATGCGTATGTATATATGTGGAGGCAGTTAGAGGGCTCAGTAGATAGAGGACTGAATCTGGAGTCAGGAAGACTCAAGTTCAAATCTGACCTCAGACACTTACTAGTTGTGTGACCCTGGGCAAGTCACTTACACGTCTGTTTGCCTCAGTTTCTTCAATTGTAAAATGATATGAAGAAGGAAATGGCAAACTACTCCAGTATCTTTGCCAAGAAAACCCCATGAACAGTGCTATGGTCCAAGGCTTGGTCATGAAGAGTTGGACAACTATTGAACAACAACAATGTTGTAGCAGCAAGCACCCCAAGCGCGTCCTCAGGGTTTGCTGCCCGTACAGGTTCTTGGATCTGCTTTGATAAAGGAAAGCAACTCAAAATGGGTTAACAAGCTCACTTTAATCAGTCAGACATATATCATTTACCTTGTTCAGGGGAAAAGGTCAACACCCCGAACTCCAAAGTACACAGGCAGAATTATCAAGACAGAAA
>NW_027185698.1:49570064-49819206 GCF_028583685.1 Petaurus breviceps papuanus | reverse complement strand
GCCTGGACAATGGCTTCCCAGAATACAGATCAAATCACAGAACACTTCTCAAAGTGAGCCCCCAAAACAAAGCCTCACATCAGGGCTTATATAGCCTTCTCCTGGCTCAGACAATGGACAACCTTTTGGACCCAATGGCCAATCAGAAAGTATCTACTGAAAAACAAGCTTCCCACCCCAGGCTCCAGGTGCACTTTAGCCTAGGGGCAGGGAAGATCTTTAAAATTTACATTCACATTACAAATGTATATATGCATTTGTATATATGTACTTCAATATTTACTTCTAAAAGCATAATCACAAATATACAAATTTACTCCATGACTCATGAGAGGCTTAATTCTGCTCTACCCCTTCACCAAACTACCTTACACTCTGGGGAGATGAGGGGAATTAGGTTCCTATAGAACACAGCCCCAGTTCCAAGTCCAAAACTCACCTTGGGCTTGAGTCCCAGGCACCCTGGCCTCTCAAGGCTTTTCTACTGGGTTGGCTAGCTGCAGCTTCCCATCTGCAGTCCTGGCTCCAAGGTTACCATGGCTTGAACTCCCTGGACTGGTGGGGCTCACTGTAGGTACTTGAAACTGAGGATAAACAACACAGAACAGAAATAGAAACTCCCCCAGGTCAAGAGAAACTTCTGAAGCTAGGGGTAAGAGGAAGAGCAAAGGAAGGACATTCTTGCCCTCTCAATTCATGACACCCATGCCATGGACAAATTGTGATCTTCATCCTCTGGATTCAGCAGGAAAGAAAGACTGTCTTGGTTTGACAGTTTTTAAAGACGCAGTCTCTTCTAGCTAGGTAGCCAATCAAAGGAGGCTGTTTGAACCTATGTAGAATGAAAACTAGGGATGCAGGATGCCTCCATGTTAGGTGGACAATCTAAGCCCAAACTAGGAAAGTCCCTTACATTCCTTTTTCTCCTTTTTTTTGTAATCAATGAGCAATAAACATAGTTAAATCTGGCATTCTCTGAACCTTTCAGTTAATTAGGAGAGTATGAAGATATAGTCTTTTGTAGAAAATGATTTGAGGATGTTTTCTAGTTCCTTTCACATATTTTCACCAAAGATAACCTTGATACATGGCAATCATTCTCATAAAGATTTTATGAAGATGAAAAAGTAGGCAATAGTAGTTATTGATATCAAACAAATTGTTCTTTAGGGGATAGTGATATCATCCATGAGTTTTTCCATTCTTTTGATAGCCTTCCCCTCCCTGAGGTAAAGGTAAAATACTCCCTTAACACTTTCAAGATTGCATCACTTCAATGAAGTTTTCTTTTTCTGTATCTGGCTCTGCTTTCCTCGCAGGACACATTCCAATGCCATTCAATGCCCTTATGTGATTGTGATTGATAATGAAAATATTTATCATCATCAAAGGCAATAGCATTATGTCATTCTGCTCCCTACCTCACCCTCACCTCAGGCTCTTGTGAGTCTCCAATGAGATAATGAATATGAAGACACTACAAAACTTTTGTAGGTGGGTGAGGGATTACTCTTATTAAGTGAGGGCAGGCACAATAAAATGTGTATCTTTTCTGGGGGAAGTCTGCCTGGCTGCAAAGTCTAAATTATTGACAGGAGGGCTTTACATGATCAAAAGTTTGTTTTTCACTCACTGTTCATCATTAGTCAAAATCTCTTTTCACCAAATCTTCTTTCATATATCAGCACACTGGCTAGCAACGTTGGTGGACTCTAAGGTCTGGAAATATAATTTATGACTATGGCCAAGGGTAATTAAAAATATTTTCAGCTTTGCCCCTACCAAGATATATCTTTTGTTTTTTCCTTCATAGAAACACAGAACTTAAGAGCTGAAAGGGACTTCAGGAATTATCTCACCCAAGATGCATTGAAACAAGGAAAAAAACTCTACAACAGTCAGTCAACAAGCATTTATTAATCACTTACTACATGCTAGTCACTGTGCTAAATTAGCACTGGGAATACAAATACAAGCAAAAAGAAAGATAGTCTCTGCCCTCAAGGAGCTTACAATCTAATGGAGATAGATAATACATAAAACTGAAAAGGGGTGAAGGGAAGAAGATACTGGCAGGGATATAATAGAAGAATTAGGATTGCAATCTGGTAAGAAATGAAGAGATGACTGGCTTGCATCAACGGAGGTTCTGGGAGGAATCAGATCAAAGGGAGAGGCCACAGTACATCAAAGCTATGAATGCAAGGACTAAAGTAATCTCTCCCAGAATAAAGATTTATCTGGAGCATGATGGAGGAGCCCACATTGTGACCTGATGAGAAAATACCCCCAACAAGTGGCCATCCTGCTTCCACTTACATATTCTAGTGATGGGGAACTCACTAACTCTTGAGGCAACTCATTCCATTTTTGAATAGCCTAATAGTTAGGAAGTTTTTTCCTATACATTGAGCCAAAATCCACCTTCCTATAACTTTACTCCCAGTTCTACTTTCTGGGGCCAAGAAGAAGAAGAAGAAACTCTAATCTCTTTTTTCCCATGACAGTCCTTCAAATACTTGAAGACAACAATAACATCCACTCATATCTCTCCAAGTCTTATCTTCTCTATTCCAGACTCCCTCCATTAAGGATCATAGATTTAAAGCTAAAAGGAACTTCAACCCATTAATTTTACAAAAAAGGAAGCTGAGGCAAGCTAAGTTAAGTGGCTTGCCTAAAATAATAGGATCATAGACTTAGAGTTGGAAGGGACTTTATTGGTCATCTAGTCCAACTCTCTCATTTTACAAGCGAAGAAACTGAGGTCTAGATAGAGTAAGTGACTCATCCCACGTCACATAGATAGTAACAAAGACAGCCCTGAACCCAGATCCTATGGTTTCAAAGCCAGTGATCTTCACATTGTACCATGCTGACTCAAGGGTTTTGGACCCCCTAGGACAAATGCTGCTCCCAACATCTCTTGGTGTTTTATGGGCTCTGGGACATGAACCTCCCAAATGAGCTCCTTAAGGATAAACAAGCATTCTCTTTTGTATTGTCCCTAAGGATTAGCACAAAGTCTAGTGCATGAAAGGTACTTTTAAAATGACTGCTGGTTGATTGATTGATATGCTTGCTTTGATTACACACTAGAGACATTTAGTATGAAAAAAGAATCATTAGCTGAGTAGAAACGATGAACAAAAATATCTCTTGATTGCAATAGACTCATGATATTGCATAATCTTCAAATATGCATGATAGACATCAAACCTAGATTTGATTCTCCCTCCTCCCCCGCATTGTTCCTGGGTCCTTCACTCTGGGCCTGAGCTGCAAATCTAATCCCTTTCTTACATGACAGATGTAATAATACTCGACAATATCCATCATTCCCCACCCCTACCTTCACCCAAGTCTCTTCTCTAAATTAAACTTGTTCCTTCAGGATCTTCCTAGACCCCTCACCATCCTGGCTCATTGTCCTCTGGGAATGTTCCAGCTTGTCATTGATTTTAAAATGTGAAACCCAGAACTGAACACAATACTTCAGACATAGCTTGACCTGGTATGGAGACATCAGGATTATCATCACCCTCATGCTGGATATTATGCTGTAGCAGCAAGCACCCCAGCGTTCCCAGGGTGGCTGCTAGCACAGGTTCTTGGATCTGCTTTGATAAAGGAAAGCAACTCAAAATGGGTTAACAAGCTCACTTTAATCAGTCAGACATATATCGTTTACCTTGTTCAGGGGAAAAGGTCAACACCCCGAACTCCAAAGTACACAGGCAGAATTATCAAGACAGAAACAGATCTAGTAGACAGATTTCAAACTGTCCAACCATTACATCCATACCAAATCAACATTCGGGGTTGAGTCATAGAGTTTTCAGTTCACTAAAACCCCACAATCCTTTTCCAGAAAACAGATCAGGGGTCAGATCACTTCGCAAAGTGAGCCCCCAAAACAAAGCTACACATCAGGGCTTATATAGCCTTCTCCTGGCTCAGAGAATGTAACAACCTTTTGGACCCACTGGCCAATCAAAAAGTATCTCCTGAAAAACAAGCCTCCCACCCCAGGCTTCAGGTGCACTTTAGCCTAGGGGCAGGGAAGATCTTCCAAATTTGCATTCCCATTACATATGCCTCCATTAATACAATTGGTGTTGTGTTACATTTGTTGGCTGACATGTCACTGTTGAGTCATAGAGTTTTCAGTTCACTAAAACCCCTAGATCCTTTTTACAAAAATTTTTGTCTAACAATTCTTCTCCCACCCTGTTACTGATGTAGTTGACTACTTTGAATCCAAATATAGGATTTTATACTTATGCCTATTTAAATTCCTTTATAAAAAATTATACTTTGGAAGAATATTCTTAGTTTTGCAAACATCAACAAATGTGAGCAGGTCAAGATGGTGGAGTAGAAACAGGACCTCTGCACAGCTCCAGCTCCTACCACCTCCAATTCATGTAAAAGGGGACTCTGAACAAACTTTGGAGCTACAGAACCCACAGAATGACACAGAAAAGCTAACCTCCCACTGAGAACAGCCCGGCAAGCCAGCACAAATTGGCCAGCATAGCACTCTGGGAGCCTACCCCAGCCCCGGGCGAACCAGAGGTTTTAGCGCCAGGGCAGGCCTGACCAACCACCAGCTAGAGGGACTCCAGATCACCAGCAGCTGTGGCAGTCCAGAATTATCAACACATAGATGCTAAGGACAAAGTGAGAGGTCAGTGCAGTGTGGACTTTGGGACCCAATAGTTGGGAGTGCGTCGGCTTTTCTCCCCGGGGTGAGAAGCTGCTGAGGGCTGCATTCAGTCACCACCACATGGCAGCTTCAGCTCCTGGCCTGCAGAGTGTAAGGGGACCAAGCTACCAGTCTGAGGGGTAATTGCTCTTGCTTTAACCTGCTTGGATCTAGATTGTGGTGTAGGGTGGAGGTCCTGGGGTGTGTGACCACCTTGCCAGAGTGTGTGCAGGCTTAAGAGAGGGAACCCAACTAATATCTTCATCAGCTGAGAAAACCCCAGCATTTGGAATGAAGCTCCCCTGTCTGGTGGCAGAGTCCTACTGTGGCAAAAAGCCCAAAAGTCAAGTAATTGAGTAGCAACATGACCAGGCAAAGGAAGCAAACCAAGCAAAGCAATCCAACATTAGACTCCTATTTTGGGGACAAAAAGGATCAAAGCATGGAACAGGAGGAAAACAGTGAAGTCAGAACTCCTGCACCAAAAACTTCCAAGAAAAATACGAGCTAGTTACAAGCCATAGAGGACCTTAAGAAGCAGGTAAGAGAAGTGGAGGAAAAAATAGGAAGAGAAATGAGAACGATGCAAGAAAATTATAAAATGAGAGTCAACAGCCTAACTGAGGAAAATAATACCTTAAAAAATAGACTAACTCAAATGGCAAAAGAGGCTCAAAAAGCTAATGAGGAGAAGAATGCCTTAAAAAGCCGAATTTGCCAGATGGAAAAAGCATCTCAAAAGCTCACTGAGGATAATAATTCCTTCAGAATTAGATTGGAGCAAATGGAAGCTAGTGACTTTATGAAAAATCAAGATGCTGTTAAACAGATCCAAACAAATGAAAGAATAAAAAGCAATGTGAAATATCTCATTCGAAAAACCACTGACCTGGAAAATAGATCCAGGAGAGATAATTTTAAAATTATTGGACTACCTGAAAGCCATGATCAAAGAAAGAACCTAGAAATCATCCTCCAAGAAATTCTCAAGGAAAACTGCCCTGATGTTTTAGAACCAGAGGGCAAAATAGAGGTTGAAAGAATCCACCAATCACCTCCTGAAGGAATATTATAGCTAGGTTCCAAAATTCCCATATCAAGGAGAGAATAAATACAATAAAATAAGCAGCCAGGAAGAAACAATTTGAATATTGTGGAAACACAATCAGGATAACTTAGGATCTGGCAGCTTCTACACTGAGGGATCAAAGGGCTTGGAATATGATATTCCAGAGGTCAAAGGAGCTGGGATTAAAACCAAGAATCACTTACCCAGCAAAACTGAGTATCATGTTTCAGGGGAAAATATGGTCATTCAGTGGAATAGAGGACTTTCAAGCATTCTTGATGAAAAAACCAGAGTTGAATAGAAAATTTGATATTCAGATACAAGAAGCAAGAGAAGCATGAGAAGGTAAACAGGGAAAAGAAACCTTAAGGAACTTATCAAAGTTGAACTATTAACATTCCTACATGGAACAATGATCATTGTAACTGATGAAACTTTTCTCAGTATAAAAATAGTTGAAGGGGATAGAAATATATATATATATATATATATATATATATATATATGTCTATATAGGAGGGTATATGGGCATATGAATACATATGTGAATGTGTGTATATATGTTTACAGGTATACATAGATAGAGGGCACAGGACCAATTTTATAGGAAGGGATGATACTTAAAAGGTGAAATCAAGAGGTGAGAGAGGAATATAATGAGAGGAGATGGGGAGAGACAGAATGGGGTAAACTATCTCATATAGAAGAGGCAAGGGAAAATGGTTACAATGGATGGGAAGAATAGGAAGGCAAAAGGGAATGGGTCAAACTTATTCTCATTGAATTTGGCTCAGGGAGGGAATGACATACACACTAAATAGGGTATCTCACCCTACAGGAGAGTAGAGGGGAAGGGGATGAGAGGGGGCATGATGGAAGGGAGGGCAGGCTGGGGGGGGAGGGAAGTTGGAAGCACCCACTTTTGAAAAGGGATGGGATCAAAGTAGAGAATAGAACAAGTGGGAGGTAGGATAGGAGGGAGGGAAATATAGTTAGTCTTTTACAATATATCTACTATGGTAATGTTTTGCATTAGCTACACATGTACAACCTATACTGAACTGCTTATCTTCCCAGTAAGGGTAGATGACAAGGGAGGAAGGGAATGAATCTGGAATTCAAAGTTTTAAAATCAAATGTTATATATATACATATATACTATTATTAATAGTATTTACATGTAATTGGGAAATAAGATATACAGGCACTGGGGCATAGAGATCCACCATGCCCTACTGGAAGAGTTGAAGGGAGTATGGGAGAAGATATGGGAGAGAGCAGATTGGAGTCCTGTGGGACTGCTATTTGGGGGTGGTGGGTAGGGGAAAAACGGGTAGAAAATTTGTAACTCAAAATCTGGTGGAAATGAATGATGTAAATCAGAAGTTAATAAAGCATTTGGAAAATGAAAAAAAAAATCTACTCTAAAAATGTTTTAGAGATTTTTTTTTTTTTACCTCCAGAGGACCTGGAAATCTAATCCCCAATGAGAGAGTAATGCCCTCTTGATAAATACACTGACATACTGAGGAGAAGAATTGTTCCAGAATTACAGAAATTCTCAAATGGAGGTGGAGTACTACAACATGAACTTGTACCTTTCCACATGTCACAATAGGTTAAGAAAATTTTCCAAGAGATGAAGAAATACATGCTTCAAGTTGTCTGGGAATTCATCCAGTTTAAGCTCCATGGAAAGCCTATAGGCCATACTCTAGGCTAGACTTGGAAAAATGAACTGTTTGCCAAAGGTATTCTCAATAGCCAATATGATGTGTGATTGCATAATGAACAACTAAGGAATTCATGTCAAAGTCTTGTGAATTCAATGCTGTTACATAAAACAAATGATTGCAACAAAAAGACACATTGCATATTTAAAAGCTTTTTTTAAGATATAAAAAAATGTGAGCAGTTCTATTATGTATAGGACAACAACTAAAAGGGTTACATGTGAAACCATGTGCTTCCATTACATACAGCTTGCCTTTCATTTCAAAATTATATAAATTCCCTACATTCGTTTCATAGCTGTCCTGCTTGTCTGTGTTTCTTAATCTTCTATTCTCTTCTGTTCATTTATTTAAAATGTTACAATGGTCCTCTTTTCTTTTTTTTCCCTTTGGCAACACTATCATTGTTATGTTCCTTCTCTCTCATAAATCCACCCCCTTATTAAAAAAACAAACCCTTGTAAAAATAAGTATAGTCAGGGAGGCCAGGTAGCACAGCAAGTAAGAGCATAGGCCCCAGGGTTGGGATGACCTGGGGATCGAATCCAGGCTCAGATACTTAGCACCGCACCCATAAATAACTGGCCGTGTAACCTTGAGCAAGTTACTTAATCCTGACTGCTTTAAAAAAAAGAAGTATAGTCAAACAAAATAAATCTATGCATGTTCAAATATATCTGTCTCAATTTGTACCTTGAGTCCCCCATCTCTTTATTAAGGAGTGGGTAGTGCTTCATTATTACTTTTCTGGAGTCATGGATGATCATTGCATTGATCAAAATTCTGAAGTCTTTCAAAAGTTGCTTTTCTTTACAATGTTGTAGTTATTGCATAAATTATTCTTCTGGTTCTGCTTACTTCACTCCACAAAAACTCACATAAGTTCTCATAGTTCTCTGAATTTCATGTTTTTCACCATTTCTTATGGTACAATTATATGGCAAATGCTATAACTATGGTCATTCTCCAATTGACTGTTACCTGCCATGCTTCCAATTCTTTGCTATAATAAAAAGCGCTGCTATAAAGTATATTTGTACATATGGATTCTTTGCCTCTTTCTTTGAACTCTTTGGGGTATAAACCTAGTAGTGGTATAGGTAGGTCAAAGTGGTAGTTTAGTGAGTTTTTTGGCATAGTTTTAACTTACTTTTCAGAATGGTTGGACCAATTCACAGCTTTAAGAACAATGCATTAGTATTCTTATTCAAACTCATCCCATTAGATTTTGATCATCATTTTAACCTATTAAAATCTTCTTTGAATTCTGACTAGTATCCAAAATCTTAATTAAGCACTCAAAGTTTTATGTCTTCTGCAAATTCAATAAGAATGCCACCAATATCTTTACACAAGGAACTGATAAAACTGTTGGTTGACTCTAGAACAGAACCAGGAACAAAACACCCATCCATGTTCCCATAAGAGATCCATGCCAAAACTATTTCCTGGTTGTATCTGCCATGGAAATTTGTCTTATCTTAACATACTCATGAGAGCCATCATACAACTTTGCTTCTTTACAATTTCTACCCATTACTCTTAGCTCTATCCTCTTGGACCAAGCAGAACAAATCCCTTTCAATGGCACCAAAAGGAGGTCCTTTCTAGGAAGACACAAACCTTGTCCACTCTCCTACCTTTGAGGTAACTCCCTGCCTTTGAAACAAAGCCCAGGTCTGTCCTTTCTGTATGACTTCCCAGGATAGAAGGAAAGGGATCCCTGAAGAGTGGGGGGTGGGGGACCCAGAGCTGCCTGGAACATCTGGGGGGATTGGAATGCCAGAGGCTGGTGCCTGGGGCAGGAGGTGAGCTGGTGGTGCCTGGAATGGACTGGGAGCAGTCAGGCACTAAGATGGCCATTGGGAGTACCAGCACCCACACAATCACTCTCCTAAAAAAAACTGTCCAGGTGGGAGGAAGAAAAAACAGATTTTTTTAAATTAAAAATATATAACTAACTTTTTTTCAATGACATGGTGCAACCCCCTTATTTACCAGTGAGGAAATAGCAGCTTGGAGAGAGAACCAAGCATCCTAGAACACCCAGACAAATAAATGGATTAGCCAGGATTTGAACCAAGGTGTCCAGATTCCAAACCAAGGACTCTTACCCTGCAGCATGTTGCTTTTTGCTGCTAGTAAAATAAAAATGCTGAGTGTACAGAAGCCCAGATGTCTCTGCCCTGGGGGAGCCTGGGAGGGAGAGACTCTGGGAGAGATTTCCTTCTGTACTTGGTGAGCAGCTGTGTGTTCAGGGGGTGTGAATAGCAGCTTTCACATTGTTTGTATATTTCAATTATTTTTCCCTCCTACAGATGAAGTCCCTCAGGGTTCTCATTCCTCTGACCCAGCAGATGACTCTGAAACCACTGTAATGCCAGGAAGTACAGCCGCTCACAGCATAGCCTGGTTAGCATCACTTTGCTGACATCCAAATGAATATTTTGTCTCCATTTCCCTGGGGTTTGGAGCTCTTGAAATAACTGTGGAAATGAGCCTGGGGCTGCTCTCAGAACCCAGTGAATTCTATCAAGGGTGCTCTAGGGCTCACCCAGTACTGCTAGCCAGGACCAGCTTTGCATGGCTCCCAGGCCAGGTCAAAATTCTGGGAAATTTTAGATCTTCTGGGCAATCCTGGGTCTTCAAGAGTAGCCAGTTACCATAAGATTCACCTCTTAGGATCATTGATTTAGAGCTGAAAGAACCCTTGGAGGTCCTCTAGTCCAATCCCCCTCACTTTGCAGAGGAAGAAATTGAATTCTAAAGAGGTTAAGTGACTGGTCCAGGGTCACATAGCTAATAAGAAAGAGGTAGGATTTAATCTCAGGTCTTGTGACTAAAATTCCATTACTATCAATTCCATACAATAAACATTTATTAAGCACCAACCATCAGACACTGTGCTAAGCACTGGGAATACTAATGAGAAAAAAGAAAAATAGTCCTGGTCCTCAAGGATTTACCATCTAATGGGGGAAGATAACAGACAAAAGGAGACCAGAAAGGGGCAGAAGCATCCCTTGTTGTATCCTACTTCAATCCATTCATTTTATACTTGGGAGAAAGGAGAGGGGCTCAGGGAGGTTCAAGGACTTGCCAACGATCACATGGCAGAGCCTGGGACTTGAACCCAAATCTAGCAGTCTTTAAATTGCACTACCCTGATATAGCATGAAATTCATAAAAACACAGAATCTAATGCTGGGACCCAACCCAGGGATGATGTAGGTCATCATTTTACAGGAAAGTAATCTTGCAGGTAGAGGTACAAAATGACTTTCCTATGGTTGCTCAACATAGAGAGTACCAGAGCTGGGATTCAAACCTATGCTCTTTCTACTACACTCCTCACACAACCAGTACAATCTAGTATAAGGGAAAGGTCTGTGACTGAGAGTCAAGATGCTGTATTCTAGTCATGATCTGCCACCAACTCAGTGTGTGACCTTGGACCAATCACTTCCCTTCTGCATAGAGAGAGGAAATTGCATTGATAAAATTTAGAGGTTAAAAAAATTAAATAAATAAAATTTAGAGATTGAACTATATGGTCTGTAAGTTCCCTACCAATTCTGACATCATAAGCTCCTTGAAGGCAAGGACTATTTCATTTTTGTCTTTTGGTGCCTGCCACATAGTTGGCACTTGATAAATGTTTGTTAAATTAAATTCAACTCCAGGGCTTAATGGCTCTGTCCTGGGTTTGGACTGGGAAGTCAAGCAAAGTATCCCATTTCTAGAATCCTCTCTCAAGATGCTGCAGAAGTGAGAAGTCTTCATTCTGTCCTTAGTGGGCAGAGACCTCTTCCCTTGTCTCACCAGACACACCCCAGTAAAGCACAGTTCTATAAAGCTAAACCATGAATTCACTTTGTCCCAAGAACAGATCTTTTAGAACAAAATGGCAGGTGGAATCTCAGAGTTGGAAAGGACCTTGGAAACCATCTAAACCAACACCTACCAAACCACAGGCACCCTATATGAGTCAAGTCAATGAACATTTATTCATTTAAGTCTCCCATAAGTGGTCATTCACTTTGCACTTGAAGACCTACAGTGAGGGAGAAACGACTCTTTCTAAAAGCAAATCATTCTACTTTGGGATGGCTCTAGTTTTCCTCAAAGTGAGCTGAAATCTGCCTCTCTGCATCCTCCACCAGTTGGTCCCAGTTGTGCTCTCTGCAGCCAAGCTGCACAAGTCTATCTGTCTCTCCTCTACAGGATGGTCCTTCAGATCCTTGAAGACAACTATCATGTTCAACCTCCTGACCCTTACTCCAATCTTTTATTCTCTGGGCAAATTCCCGCAGGTCCTTCAAATGATCTTTGGAGGCACTTTACCATCTCAGTCTCCCTCCTTGGAATGCTCTCCAGTTTGTCAGTATCCTTCCTAAAGTGTCACTCTCTAAGTTGAACCCAATACTCCAACTATGATCTGACCAGGACAAAATACAACACAATATTACCTCCTTTACAGTCTTCTAAGAGCCCCCACCCCGATCTTTTACAAACATACTGTTGTCTAATAATATCCCATGTTATACTGGTAAAGATGATTTTCTATTAAATTTTATCTTCTTGGATTCAACCCAATGTTCTAGCATATGGAGAGATCTTTTTGAATCTTGATTCTGCCATGTAACATGTTATGATCTCTTCCAGCTTTGTGGCATCTAAACATTTAATAAGCATGACATCTCTGCTTTGACCCAACTCATTTACCAGAATGTTGAAAAGAGCAAGGCTAAGGAAAGTCCTCTAACTTGGTTGATTATAGACCTCCCTAAGTTGACACCAAGCCATTAATAGACCTTTTAGGTTCAGTCATTCAACCAGTCCTAAAACCATCTAACTGTATTGTCATCTAGCCCACTTGTTTTCATCTTATATGCAAGGACAACACAAAGGTTTGTCAAAGACCTTGCTGAAAGTAAATTATGGGTGTAGCTGTGAACTGGTCCAACCATTCTGGAAAGCAATTTGGATCAATGCCCCAAAAGCTATTAAAATGTACATACCCTTTGGGGGGAAGGAAAGGATAAAGGGAGATAATTTGGAACTGGAAATAAAATAAAATTGAATTTTTAAAAAAGCAAATTATGCCTACAGAATTCCCCTGATCTATCAGTCTAGTGACTCTCAAAAAAAAAGAAATGAAGTTAGTCTGGCATGGTCTATTCTTGATGGAGGCAAATTCACTTGTAGTGATCACTGCTCCCCTTTCTAGACATTCACAAACCATTCCTTTAATAATGCATTTTGGAATTTTGCCAGGAATTAAAGTCAAACTCACTAGCTTACAGGAAGTAGATTTCTCTTTCCCATTATATCTTTTTTTAAAAGACCCTTTTGTTGTCCTTTAGCAAGCTTAGCTTATACTGAGCTTTAGAATCCCTGATGATATTTTTACAGTATCACACTATGCCTTTATAATAATCTTTCATTATCTGTCCTTACTTCTATTGTGACCCCTCTGGGAGCCACTTCCCAAATCTTACTTGAAGATCGGGTTCCCAAGGCATCACTATCCTTGGTTCAAGATCCTCTGTGAACCCTTACTTCAAAGCTATATTTCATGAGCCCCACAGTGTTTACCTTTAGGGATTAGTTGACACATTTAGCTTGAAGCAAAGGCATTTACCTTAATGACAATAAGGACAATGGCCACAGAACTGTTCCTCATAAACCTGGGACACACTGTTCCACAAACACATACAATGTAAGTGGGAAAAGTGGAAACATATTTAGAGTATACTAGTTGAGAGTCACACACTTAGATTGTGGTTGTGGTTTGTCTTCTGTTCTCAAAGAGGACCATGACATCAGCATGGTGATGCCATGCCTTGCAAACAAACTGGATTTAAGTGAGGGAGGGCTGTGCAGGGTCACCAGCCTCACTTTCTCCTGCAGAGCCATCTAGACTCAGTGACCAGATATAGAACAGGATGACTGGAGATGGCCCAGCCACACATTTAGGAAACACATTCATGCCTCTGATTAGATAGAGCTCTGACAGCCTTCTTTTTCTTGTATCATTTTCACTGCTCCCTCCTCAAATGATAGATTTCTGCTTGGCAAGCTGCTCAGTAAGACTCAATTTCTGAATTCCAGGTCTAACTCTCTCTTGACTCACCAACTAAACTCTCTGGGTCTGTTCTCTGCTAAGAGTCTTCCCCTACTGGGTGAATAGGTCCATTTCAAGGCATCATTGCCAAAGTGAGGGAAAAATATCTACCCCGCCTTCCAAGAGGCAGAGAAAAAACTCCCTCTCAAGATCTGGATTTTTCTTCCATTTTCTTTTCAATCAACAGTGTGCACTCTGAAGAATACCTTCCTGCCCCAACTGAGAGGTGGTCTTGCTTTTTAAAGACCACTAATGGTATTACCTATTCTTCAGTCAGACAATGACTAGTCCCTATAATTTCATCATGTCTGAATGAAGAATTTCTTCAAGCCTTATAAAAGGAACAGTTTAGGCACTTCTTTATCTTTCCTTTAAAACCATAAGACCTTGTTTCTGACTAGAGATTGATTAGAGATTTTCTGTTCAAACCTCCTCCTCACTATATTTCCATCTTCTATATATCTTCTTTTTTTAAAATCTAAGTTGATTAATAAATTCCCTGTATATTCACATAGGTTTCTTTACATAGTCCCCCATTTTCTTCTGCATTGAAATTGTTTGTTTTGTGTCTTTGGAATTTCACAGTTGAGAGTTTCTCATACTTCTTGGTTTAACTTTCCCTTTATAATTTTAGACCATGAAGTCCTACATAAGCCTCTCTGAACTCTTTCAAATGTCTTAAAAAATCAAGGGGACTGTCATACTATGC
Source organism: Petaurus breviceps papuanus (assembly GCF_028583685.1). Classification (NCBI taxonomy): domain Eukaryota; kingdom Metazoa; phylum Chordata; class Mammalia; order Diprotodontia; family Petauridae; genus Petaurus; species Petaurus breviceps. The sequence goes on along the minus strand of NW_027185698.1, from coordinate 49,804,860 downwards.
CCAGTTTTCCTGTTTTCTGTCACAGAAGTAGTAAAAATGAAGTAGTCACCACATCCCATGAAGATTCCTGTCATTTCTACTTCAGCAACAAATATCTATTTGTTCATCACAGTCCAGTTCAGAATAGAAGTTATCCTTATGCATCCACCTTTTGAAGAAGGAATATTAAAATAAGTCAATAATTTTTTAGTTGCTTTGCTTTGGGCAGAGAAAAAACCCCAGCTAATATGCACATAACTGCAGCCTCCCATCATTATTAAAAGCATGCCTGCATGCTAAGATTTCAATTAGTTTCTTGAATTCTGCATCTATTTCCTCCCATTTTCCAGGTGGTCTATAGTAACTCCCATAATATAACAATTCTGTTTTTTCCTTCATTGATTTTCACCCAGATCCTCTCCATCATGATTTCCCACTCTAATTTCTGGATTTACTCACATAAGTATATATATATTTTTTAAAGCAATCGGGGTTAAGTAACTTGCTCAAGGTTACACGGCCAGTTATTTCTGAGTGTGGTGCTGAGTATCTGAGCCCGGATTTGATCCAGGTCATCCTGACACTGGAGCCGGTGCTCTTACTCGCTGAGCCACCTGGCCGCCCCTAAGCAATTGGGGTTAAGTAACTTGCTCAAGGTTACACAGCCAGGTGTTTCTGGGTGGGTGCTAAGTGTCTGAGCCCGGGATTCGATCTCCAGGTGTTCTCAACACTGGAGCCGGTGCTCTTACTTGCTGTGCTACCTGGCCGCCCCTAGTATATTTTCTTAATATACACTGATTCTCCCCTTGCCCTCATCCTTTATTTTTTTTTCCCTTTTGAAGAAGGTTTACCTTTCGTTGGTATCATTTCAGTCATGAGTTCCATCTCACCATGACTCATTGATATTTCCAAAATTCAAATATCCCTCCTTGAATGAATATCTTTAGTTCACTTTGTTTTTACCCATATTTTTTGTAGGTAGCTATAGGTATCCTTGTGACAGCTAGGTAGCACAGTGGATAAAGTGCCAGGCCTGGAGTTAGGAAAACCTGAGTTCAAATCTGGCCTGAGACATTTATTAGCTGTATGACCTTGAGTAAGTCACATAACCCTATTTGCCTCAGTTTCCTTATCTGTAAAATGAGCTGGAGAAGGAGATGGCAAACTACTCCAGTATCTTTGCCAAAAGAACCCCAAATAGGGCCATGACTGAACAACAACAATGCCATCCTAGTCCTCAAGTATGGTTTGAGTAGGGCTGGCTCCTTTTCTTGTATTGTTGGGTGCCTCTAATGCAAAGCCTCTTCCCACGTCATAACTGGTACCTTGCATGGCATCTAGCTTAAAAGATATGCATAAGCAGTTTTCTTCTTCCCTCTTTCTTTTTAGCTTAGAGCCCTATTGATCTAATTTGTAAGACTCCAGATTAGCCAATAATAGACTGCAGACCAAGTCTCTGCTGCTCATTGTTTGGGTTTCAGTGGCTTCTTAGAATGTGTGAAAATAGCAAATTTTTTTTGTTCTGGCCAGAAACTCTTGATTGATTGATATTTTTGTGATGGTAAACTAGACCATCTTTTGTCTCACTTCTTACCTCGCCTTCAGTCATTGAATGGGTGTTGCCTCAGACAAATAGAAGTAAAGACCTTAATTTTAAAAGGCCAAGGTCATCCTGGGACATAGTCAGTGGTCTTGACTCTTGTCTTGCCACTGTACTCTGATGACTTTGAATGAGAGAGTGAGGATGATGACTTTGTGCATCTCTACTCACTTAAATCCAATTCACTAGCAAATCAAGATGTCACTCTCATGATGTCACTGATCCTTTTCAAAAATGGAGGATGAACAGCAATAAGACTCTAGACAAACATATTTTAACCAGTCTCATTTGGTGCTCTCCATTACATTTTAAGTTGTGGTCTAGAAATCCAAATGCCATCTTCAAACACCATCTTTTTAACCAGCTCTCCACTTCCCAGTCTGTCTTTCTCTTCTGAAACTATGTAATGGAAATGCAAATTTAAAGATCTTCCCTGCCCTTAAGCCCTTTGATAGGCTTAAGAGATTCTGAGAATCTTCCTTGATTTGAAAATTTACTCTGCCTCCTAATAGGCTGAATGTGGTCACATGGAGCCTGTGGCAGGAGGCTTGGTTTTCAGGAATGCCCACACCTTGATGCTATGTGATTGGGCAGTGGGTCAAGGGGATGGTTACATTCTCTGACCCAGGAAAAGGCTATATAATCCCTGATGTAAGGCTTTGCTTTGGGGCTCACTTTGAGAAGTGTTCTGTGATTTGATCAGATGAGACTCTGGGAAGCTGTTGTTGAGAACCCCCCGGCTTTGAAAAACCCAGATGTTGATTTGGTATGGATGTAATGGTTGGACAGTTTGGAAACCTGTCTACTTGATCTGTTTCTCTGTCTTGATAATTCTGTCTGTATACTCTGAAGCTTGGGGTGCTGACCTTTTTCCCCTGAACTAGGTAAATGATATATGTTTGACTAATTAAAGTAAGCTTGTTAACCCATTTTGAGTTGCTTTCCTTTAACAAAGCAGATCTAAGAACCTGTGTTGGCAGCCACCCTGGGGACACTGGGGTGCTTGCTGACACAAACTATGATAAATAATCAGATTCAGGTCTCAAATAAAATTTGTAAAAGAGAAGGTGAGAGGGGTGGCTAGGTGTTGCAGTGATTAGAGCACTGGCCCTGGAGTCAGGAGCACCTGAGTTCAAATCCAGTCTCAGACACTTAACACTTACTAGCTGTGTGACCTTGGGCAAGTCACTTAACCCCAGTTGCCCTGCCTTCACCCTCCAAAAAAAAAAAAAGAGAAAAGTTAAGGAAAACTGGGCATAGTCTGATTCTGAACTGATAAAAACATCACCTGTGACCCTAAGGTATTTATGTTTGTTACCCAGAACTTCATAATCCCTAGCAATGCTTCCTAGGTTACTTCTTATAGTATCATTTTTTTTTTCACATGAATCATCAGAAGTAGTTAGTGGTCGTCAGGTTTGACAAGTCTTGGAAAACTCTCCATCAAGCTCCAGAAAGACTGCAAACTTCTCTATTTTTAATGTCAGGTTGACAAATGGATTCTTCAACATCCCTTTATAGGTAGTCACCAATCACTACTGTTTATCTTGTCTTCCCCTGATTCATACTGCATGATGTGTCTTCTGCCACCACCTGCATTTCCATAACATCATCCCTTGGAGTGCAATCAGTTGCCTCCTCCTCAAAGATCCTATTCTGTCATCTATGGGGAAAGTTTCCTCATCATTGCTTATGTCTGAGTGTTCAAGGGTCTTTTACTCTTCTCTGTCATTAGGCATTGGACACTCTTCAACTTCTTGACGCAGGTCAGGATTTCCTTTGTCCTCTTCAGATCTTTTTTCTTCTTTGTTTTTATCTTTAAGGTCTTTCTCCAATTTTTTCAATGAGGCACATCATTCTCTATGATAACTTGGAGGATGGAGAAGCATTCCTTGTCGAAACTTTAGTCATTCTTGTTGGTTTTTCATGCCCAACTCTGACAAACAGAAATTTTGAACCTCTGTCTTCTCTTTCATCCTTTCCCTATGATCAGTTTTTAGAAGCTCCCATGTGTCCATTTCCTTGCCTCTCAACTGTGTCCACAAATTGAAGCATAGTCCAGTAGAAAAAGCATGGATGTGGAACAAGGGTGTGCTGATAAACGTTTTACAACCAGCCTGGGCAGGGGGGAGGGAAGGTTAGATGTATACCTGACACATTTTTTTCAGTTTAATCTTCATTACTGACATTTTCTCCATTACTTTCTTAAATCTAGACAATCAACAAAACACTAAATCAAGCCCTGATTTGATGATTTCTGAAGTATAAATGCTCACACTGAAAATTGAAAAATTTGCTTTGGGGAGCCATTATGGACTGGCTCCAGCACACCCTTGATGTGAAGTTAAAGGACCCCGGTTCAAATCCTGGCTCTACCACCTGCCTACCTACCACCTACCAGAGAGAGGAGCCTCTCTGGACCTCACTGTATATAAAATTAAGGGATTAGACTAGATGACCCCTTGACATCCATTTCAGCTCTGAACCACTGATCTTTTGATCTTCCATAGTACAGACTTATTTCTGAAGCAGGAATGAGGCAATCAAAAATAGGATGAACATCAAAGATCCTGGCAAAGCGGAAAAACACCACCAGATGATTCAATGGCTTCTATCATACAAATATTTGGAAAAATCTAGATGACTGAATTTTTTCCACTTTCCATTCCAAAGCAGAGTGTGAACGCAGCTGGAATATAACAGTTCACAATCAATCTGGATATGTGTGCTTTCCAGCTGTAGTGAGGACAAAAATAACAAGACTGACAACAGAAACTTGGGGCAGAGGCATTTCAGTGATTGGTAGGACTCAATCTGACAATCAAGAAGTATCCATTGTGTGAATCCTGCTTTTGCACAGCTTGACCTGTTGAGAATACCACAAAGCACAAGACACTTTCTCATCTTGCTGGGGAAACAAGACCTCTCACCTTAGCTATTGCAAAAGTATCTTAATTGGATGCCCTGCTTCTAGGCTTTCCCTTCTTCAATTCATCCCCCTTTGTTGTTGCTGAGTCATTTCAGTCATGTCTGACTCTTTGTGACCCCACTGGGGGTTCTCTTGGCAGAGATACTGGAGTGGTTTGCCATTTCCTTCTCCAGTTCATTTTACAGATGAGGAAACTGAGGCAAACAGGGTGATTTGCCCAGAGTCACACAGCTAGTATCTGAAACCAGATTTGAACACAGATCTTCCTAATTCCAGACCCAACACTCTCTCCACTGTGCTACCAGCTGTCCTAATTCAACCTCCAAACAGATGCAAAATAATCTTCCTGAAGCATAGCTCTGATCATGTTACACACACACACACACACACACACACACACACACCATACTCAAGAATCTTCCTATGACCTTTAGGAAAAAATAGGAACTGTGTCCCCCTAACCTCAGAAATATCCAAATTCAGCCAGGCATGTTGGTTACTCCAAGAGTTCACAGAGACACCCCTCTCTTTATAGAACTGTGGATTCCTCCAATTTCATTAATCAGAAATGAATGTAGACTTAGAGATGGAAGAGATGTTAGATATTATTATCTAGCTCTCTCATTTTACAGATGAGAAAACCAAGACCCAGAGAAATTAATTGACTTGTCCATTGCCACAAAGGAAGTGATTAGCGAACTGGAATTTAAATCAACACCCACTGACTCCAAATTCAGGACTCTTTTCTACTGCATTATGTAAACTAATTCTTTAAGCTTCCTTTTTCATATCTCAAGAGGGAAATCAGGAGATTTTGTCAGTCACTTATGCTACCATTTCTGCCTTAGAAACTAGATATGTTACTTTTCTGGGGAATTAGGAACCCAGAATGGCTGACTTCTGCCCAGCCTCAGTGTCCATAATGACTGAAGCAAAAGAAATACCATCCATTAAGAGAAATTCGCAGATATCAGAATCCAGTGAGACTAGAGCCTGCATCTTAGGATTTTATCAGCAGGAATTGGCTCTGTTGGAGAAGAGACCCATAGAAAGAAAGCATGAAAGTGGCTACAAAGTTTTCTTTCTAACCATGGAAAGCATTCTGAAGAGGAAAAGAGGCATTGGCCAAATGGAAAAAAGGGGACGACGATGTTGATGAACCTGCAATGGTAGCCCCAAGCCCAGGAGTCCCAGCAGACATCTGGTGACTTCGGTGCCAGACAGGCAAATTACTACCCCCACAAAACATCTACAGATCTCTACTCTGGCTACCAAGACTATACTGAGGAAACGGTGAACAAGACTCTTTGCTTCTAATTGTTATTACTATCTTTCATTTTTACATCATCTGCATTTATGAATATCCTTCCACTTCCTCTGACCAAAAAAGTAATCCCCAAATTGGAGGACTTTAAAAAGGAAAGAAAATAAAGTAGTTCAGCAAACCTAATCAACATATCAAGCAAAATGACAGTATATGAAGCATTCAATACCAGTAGCCTTCCTACCTCTGCAAAGAAAGGGAGGTACACTTCCTTGTTGTTGTTTTTTTTTCTGGGGCCAAGCAAGGGCATTATACTTAGTCGCCAGCTTCATTTGTGGTTTTTTTTTTTTTTACAGCATTTACATTGCTGTAGTCATTGTGTATATTTTTCCTGGTTCTGTTTATTTCATTTGAATCTTCATGTTTTTCTGAATTCTTTACATTCACCATTTATTATGGAACAATAATAGTTTGTCACATTCATGTACCACAACTTATTTAGTTCTTTCTCAATCAATGAGTGTCAACATTGAAACAACTGAATCTTTTCTCTGCCCAGGAGGTATGGTTTACACATTTCCATCTGAGACTCCTGGAGGTTACTTCTTCACTGGCACCCATCTATGTATGGGGAGGGAACTGTGGTGGACAATTTTATTATTGGTCTGTGAATCAGTTTGCAAGGTCTGAATCCTATGCTAACCTCATTAACTGCCTTTTTGATAGATATTCATGTCTTGACTTTTGGTTTTCTGATTAGGTTTTGATTTCCCAGGAATCAGATTCTCTAAATTCATGGCTTTTCCTTAGAGATTGGACAGATATATATATTACAGCTTCCCTTAGCTACTGACCCTGCTTTTTGAAAATGTCTTATTCAATCCCAGCTAGAGAGTATTTCAGCTTGAAACGGTTATAAATTCCCAATCAGAGTCATAGGCTCAGCTATACTCCCCCACATCCTATCTTTAGTGGAAAAAAAACAAAGAAATCCAGCTGTCAGTACTTTTTCACCTAGCCTCTGAAGGGCACCAAACCTCGCCTCTTAAGGGGTAAGGCCATTGAGTTGCTAAGGGATTAGAAGTGGTGGTAGTCATTGCCATAGCTTCATCTCAATTGTTTATTGAGGGAGACTGCCATTTCCCCAATACTCAGGAACCTGTAGTTCAAGTGACAAGGTCATTTGGGTTGCTGGTTAAGGGTCTGTAGTGAACTGCACTGGTTGACAAATGTTCCTGCATATTTCTGCAACAAGTTTCACTTTATGACCATAATCACTCCTGTGTAGCTATTTCCTGAACTTGGTAATTTAAACCCAGGCATCAAATGGCTTATCCATCTGACCTACAAAGGAATTAAGAATGATTCTGTTGCCTGCTTATTTTCCTATATTTTACTAGTTAATTTTTAGTTCTTACATAATCTATGAACAGGGAAAATACACTAGAATGAGGACTCAAGTTGTATTTGCAAATTATTATTATCATTAGCCCAAACATGCTACTGAACATGAATTATAAAGAAGTCTCACTTTTAAGAAGAATTCATATTACACTTGAGAGAAGAATATAGCTATGAAACTCTGACAGGGGGTAGGGGAGGCTGAGCAGGGAAGACAAGAACTGCTTGGAGATTGCCCCCAAAAGGTAGAATGTGAAAACAGCTCAAGAGAACCTGTGCAATATGGAGGTCACAGAAGACAGTAGGCACATTCGAGGTGGAGACAAGGAAGGCATTTATTGTAACACATGCCTGATCTTCTGAAAGCTGCAGAGTTCATCACAGAGCAAAGAGATTCCATAATTTGTTGACTAAATGAACGACTATATAAAATATAATGACTATATACTACACACACATACACACACACTGTAATGATTATATAGCTCCTTTCTGTGTTAGATCTTAGAACTATATTCTCAGGATTAAAAAAAAATTACAGAATCTCAGAAATGGAAGTAACCTTATCCAATCCAATTCCCAACAAGTGTTCACCTGGCCTCTATTTGGTGACCTCCACTGATGAGGAACTCACTACTTTTTTTCCTTAATAGTCTTTAATTTTTTTTTCCAGTTACATATAAAGATAGCTTTCAGCATTCATTTTTGCAAAATTTTGAATACCAAATTTTTCTTCCTCCTTTCCTCCCTCCTCCCTTCCCAAGACAGCAAGCAATCTGATATAGGTTATATATGTACAATCATTTTCAACATATTTCCACATTAGTCATGTTGTGAGAGAAGAATCAGAAGAAAAGGGAAAACCCACAAGAAAGAAAAAAACCCAAAAAAGTAAAAATAATATGCTTCGACCTGCACTCAGACTCCATAGTTCTTTCTCTGGATGTGGATAGCATTTTCTATCATGAGTCTTTTGGAATTGTATTAGATCATTATATTGCTGAGAAGAGCTAAATCTATCATAGTTAATCTTCACACAATGTTCCTGTTCCTGTCCTGTGTACCATGTTCTCCTGGTTCTGCTCACTTCTCAGCATCAATTCATGTAACTCTTTCCAGGTTTTTCTGAAATCTGCCTGCTTATCATTTCTTATAGCACAGTAATATTCCATTACATTCACATACCACAACTTGTTCAGCCACTCCCCAATTGATGGGCATCCCCTCAATTTCTAATTCTCTGCTATCACAAAAAGAGCTGCTATAAATATTTTTATACATGTAGGTCCTTTTCCCTTTTTTATGATCTCTTGTGAATACAGACGTAGCAGTGGTATTTCTGGATCAAAGGGTATGCACAGTTTGGTTACCCTTTGGGCATAGGAACTCACTATCTTAAAAGACAGCCCATTCCACTTTTGAACAGCTCTAATCATTATGTACCTGCATGATAGAAAGGAAACCCAGGAAACGTCCCATGATGTTTTTCCAGATGGAACTGCCATCCCCACTTTCAAGAGGACAATCTCATTTCTCTTCCTAAGATACTTATCCAGACACCAGTAGGAAGAGAGACCATATGTCAGAAGCATTTATTCTGTTTGACAAGATAATTTCAGGGGGAGGAAGCTTTCACAGGTCAGTTGTACAAGCTGGGGTGGGGGGGGAGGGAGGGACAGGGAGGAGGAAAAGGGGGAAGGAAGGCCAGCAGGAAAACTCTAGCAAAAAGAAAGCTAGCAGTCAATTTAAGATTAGAGGAGGATGGGCTTAAATAACTTGGGGAAGAGAAGATTCAGGGTAGGCACTATTGTTCTGTTTTGGTTTCAGTATCTAAAGGCCTGTCATAGAGAAAAGGAATTAATCCTGTTCTGCTTTGCTCCAGAGAACAGAGACAGGAACAAAAGTCGGATGTTACAGAGAAGCAGATTTTTACTTCTGTACTGTCCCTTTAATGTACTGCTTTTCATATGGAACAGTTTAGTGAGAAAAGGAGTAGAAGATGTATTTTTGCATAAAGATAAAGAGCTAAATTAGCTCTGATTGGATGCCTGAAAGGAACAGGAAAAGAACTTAGGTTAAATAAAAACTGCTGAAATGTGGGTGAAGAAACAGTTTTGGGATGAGATTTGAGCAGTTTGGAATAGAAAATGAACAGTGGTATAAATATAAAAACTTAAATCACCTTGTAAAGGATAAAGAGTTATGCCTTGTTTGTGAACAGTTTGATGACCTAAATAGGTATAGAAAGACCCCCAAATCTCTTGACTCCAAATTTAGTGCTCTTTCCATTATACCATGATCTCAGGCACTGAGGAGTTCCTAATCATTGAAGGTTTCCAAGCAGAGGTTCAAACACCAGTTAAGGATACTATAGAGAAGGAATTTCAGTTCAGAAACAAACTTTTTTATCCCAAAGTGGAAAAGATTTTCTCTTTGGAGCTTCCTCATTGGAGGCTTTCAAGGATAGAAAAGATGCCTATTCGTCAGGGACTTTGTAGAGGAGATTTTTGTTCTAGGTTGGAGTTGGACTGGAGTTGGACTTTTGAACATATCTTCAAATATTAAGCTATTTTGATTCCTGACACTTTCCTTTCTTCCTCCATGAGTTCAGTGATGGCTCAGTCTTCCTCTCTTCCCCAATTCCTACTTTCACATTAAGAAATTTCAACATACATATTGATACTCCTTCAAACCCCTTAAGTTCTCGGTTCCTCAAACTATTCAATTCCCATGACCCTCTCCTCTACTCTACTTCAGCTATACACAAATAGTCATGTCCTTGATCTTGTCATCACTCCCTAGAGTCCCACTTTCATGTTCATGAAATCTGAAATTTCTTTATCCTATCATACCTTTCTATCATCCCATAATTCCTTCTGCTTTGTGACTTCCCCCAACTCAGTTCTTTATGCTTGTCTGACCCCAGTACTTCTATCTTTCCTGATTTATTTCCCAGACCATCACTTTCCTTGCATTGGATTCAATCTCCTCCCTTCCCCATCTCAATGCCTTAATGAATCAGTTCAACCTTACACTATCCTCTACCACTGAACCAATTGACCCCTTGTCCTTTTGCCAGTCATGCCTTATCAAATTCCATTCTTGAATTACTTCCACCATCTGCCCCTTTTTCTCCTATTCATGTGCTACCGTGTTTCCCCGCTAATAAGACCTATCCCGAAAATAAGCCCTCCCCTTACTGTGTAAGATTCCTCTAAAACAAGCCCTCCCCCGAAAATAAGCCCTATTGAGATTGCTACTTGTATGCACCCCCCTCGTGAAATGCACACCGCGCTCCGAGCTGCATCCAATCAGAGCTGCAGCAGTGAGCGCGTCACCCTGTTCTTCCCCAGTGATTTGCTTATTGAATAAAGGTACATTTTTTTGTTCACATTTACCTGTTTATTAAAATTGCTGTCAATGTTCATTAAAATAAGCCCTCCCCTGAAAATAAGCCCTCTGGTGTTTTTCTGTCCAAAAAAATAATAAAACAGGGTCTTATTATTGGGGAAACACGGTACCAAATGAAATTGGAGAAACCACAAAACCATTATGAGTGGATCCACTACAAATTTGTTACATAATATCAACTGGGCTCTCACTGCAGTAAGGCAATCTTTTTATACTTCCATAATCACTTAGCTCTCTCATTCACCACAATAGACTCCACCTTTCCCCTCACCCTCTCAGCTGAAGGAAGCTAGGTGTGCAATGGATAGAGTACTTGAACTGGACTCAGGAAGACCAGAGTTAAAAACTGGTCTCAACATGTTCTAGTTATATGACTCTGGGCAACTCATTTTAAAAATTTCTTTCTGAGGGAGGCAGAGCCAAGATGGCAAAGTAGAAACAGGACTTCTGCAGGGCTCCAGATCCCACCTTCTCCAATTCATGACTCTGAAGAAACTTTGGAGCTACACAACCCACAAAATGACACAAAGAAGCTAACCTCCTGCTGAGGACAGCCTGGTAGGCCGGCAGGGAGCAGCCAGCACAGTGCTTTGAGAGCTGAGTCCAGCCCCACATGAGTCCGAGTTTTAGCCTCAGGGGGCTGGCCAGCCACCGGATAGAGGGACTTCAGATCACCAGCAGCTGTGGTGGTTTCCAGAATTATCAACCCATAGATGCTAAGAACAAAGTGAGAGGTCTTTATGGACTTTTGGGGACAGTAGTTCAGGAGTGTGGTTAGCCTTTGCCCCCAGGGATTAAAACCAAGAATCACCTACCCAGCAAAACTGAGTATCATATTTCAGGGAAAAATATGGTCATTCAGTGGAAAAGAGGACTTTCAAGCATTCTTGATGAAAAAAAGAGTTGAATAGAAAATTTGATATTCAGATACAAGAAGCAAGAGAAGCATGAGAAGGTAAACAGGTGTAATGCCAAGCAAAGGCAACTTCCCAAGGTTCAAAATACCAGCATAGCTGCTCTCGATTTTATTCAGTGACAAATTAAGAACAGAGAAAATCAAAATATACCATAATTCAAAATACAGCATTCACCAAGTGTAATTCAATAATTCCCAAGTACTACTCCACCCCTGGACATGATAATTCATTTAGTCAATCCCAAAGATCCTCTTCTAAGTACTACTTCACCCCTAGGCAGTACATTCATTTAGTCAATCACAAAGCACAAAAAAGTCAAAAGTTCCTCACCCTTGGATCACAACATCTATCCCAGAGTTACAACAAGCTTAAGCACAGCATTTAATACCCAAAGAGAGGTCTTTTCTTCATCTTGACCTGAGGCAAGTTCTCAGCGATCTTTGTTCCTGGGGAGACAAAGCTTAGCAAGGCCACAAGATCCATTGCCTGTGTCCTCATTAATTCATTATCTGTCTGCAGAACAGTCCTAGGACCCCTGAAAACATTAGCAAAACCCTCTTCCAGGATTTCTGTAAATATACAAGAAAATCCTTCTTCAGGGCTTCTGAACCAACAGCAAGGTTCCAGAACCTCTGCAACAACAGCATTGGCCTTCACCAGTGGGCGCAATTTACTCTCTGTCTGCAGAACAGTCTCAGGAGCTCTGAACCAACAGCAAGGTTCCAGAACCTCTGCAACAACAGGATTGTCTTTCACCAGTGGACGAATCTGGCAAAACAACATCAAAACAGAAAGACAAAGTACCAGCATAACAGCCATGTCTCCTCAGTCCTTGGCAGCTCTGGGTGGCAGATCTCAAAAATCCTGGGCAATTCAAACTGGCCCTCAGCAATCCTCTCCATTTCTGCCTCCATGATGCTGCTTCTAAAAAAAATTCTTCTGCCTCTTTTTTTGCTTGTGCCTCTATAAATTCATGTCACCAGCTCCTCCCAGTTCAGCCCTCTCTTTTCACGTCAACAAGTCCATCCCACAAGTGGGTCTCACAAGCTCTGGGTTTTAACACAATCAATTCAAAAACCAAGCCAATACAGGGGGATCTTTAAATTCCATTACTATTACAACAGGGAAAAGAAATCATAAGGAACTTCTCAAAGTTGAAGTTGAACTATTTACATCCCTACATGGAAAATGATAATTGTAACTTATGAAACTTTTCTCAGTATGAGAATAATTGAAGGGAATAGAAATTTATGTATACATATATATATACATATATATACACACACATATATGTCTATATAGGTGTGTATATGGGCATATGTGAATGTGTGTGTATGTGTACAGGTATACATAGATAGAGGGCACAGGACCAATTTAATAGGAAGGGATGATACTTAAAAGGTGAAATCAAGAGGTGAGAGAGGAATATAATGAGAGGAGATGGGGAGAGACAGAATGGGGTAAGCTATCTCATAAAGAAGAGACAAGGGAAAATGGTCACAATGGAGGGGAAGAACGGGAAGGCAGAAGGGAATGGGTCAACCTTACTCTTATTGAATTTGGCTTAGGGAGGGAATGATATACACACTAAATAGGGTATCTCACCCTACAGGAGAGTAGGGTGGAAGGGGATGAGAGAGGAGATGATAGAAGGGAGGGCAGGCTGGGGAGTAGGGAAGTTGGAAGCACCCACATTTGAAAAGGGACAGGATCAAAGTAGAGAATAGAAAAAGTGGGAGGTGGGATAGGAGGGAGGGAAATATCATCAGTCTTTTACAATATATCCACTATGGAAATGTTTTGCATAGCTACACATGTACAAGCTATATTGAATTGCTTATCTTCCCAGTAAGGGTGGGTGACAAGCAAGGAAGGGAATGAATCTGGAATTCAAAGCTTTAAAATAAAATGTTTAAAAATATATATTATTATTAATATTAGGTTATGTATAACTGGGAAATAAGATATACAGGCACTGGGGCATAGAGATCCACCGTGCCCTACTGGAAAGTTGGAGGGGGTATCGGAGAAGATATAGGAGAGAGCAGACTGGAGGAGGGAATATCCAGTGGGATTGCTATTTTGGGGTGATGGGTAGGGGGGAACACAGGGAGAAAATTTGTAACTAAAAATCTTGCAGAAATGAATAATGCAAACTAGAAGTTAATAAAGCATTTGATTAAAAAAAGAAAAAATTTCTGTCTGCCTCAGTTTACTCATTTATAAAATAGGAGTTGTGAGAATAAAATCAGATGATATTCATGAAGTGCTTCACAAATCTTAAAACACTACATAAATACTAGCTAGCATTAGTATACCTTCCCCTTCCATATAATCCTTAACTTCAGGTTCTCAAAAAGGCCTCTTAAGAAGAAGTAACTCTTCTCTTTGCCAAGTTAATCCTGCTATTTGTATCTATGATCTTATCTCCTCCTGAATTCTCCAGAAGATTGCTTCCTTGATTATCCCCACCCTAATGTTAAATTTCTCTATCTACTGATTCCTTCCCTGTTACCTAGAAACATGCTATAATTTAGTAGTAGTAGTACTAGCCGCAGCAGCAGTATAGTACTTCTATAGCACCTACTGTATGGCAGGCACTCTGCTAAGCACTTTAGGAATATGCCTCCCATATTCTTTTAAAATCCTCTCTTCATCTTACCACCCTTGCTAGCTATGATCCCATAGCTCTCCTCTTCTCAGCTGAACTCCTTGAGAAAGGCTTCTATACTAAGTGCCTCCACTTCCTCTTCTGGCAGTCTTTATTTTAAATCCTCTACAATCTAGCTTCCATTCTCTTTACTTCAACTGAAACTGTTCTCTCCAAAGTCTCCAGTGATCTAATAGCATTTTCCCAGTCATTCAGGATCAAAACACTGTTGTCATCCTCAACTCTTTTAACACACTGTCTCCACATATCAAACTGTTGCTACGTCCTGTCATTTCCATCTTCACAATCTCTTGCATGTGTTATTTTTTTCTCCAGTCACATAGTCACCACTGTGGTGGCAGGCTCTAATCATTTGGCTTAGCCTTCCTTCTGGTTGTCTTCCCAACCCCAACTTTCTTTCTATTCCAATCTATACTCCACTCAACTGCCAAAGTGACTTTCCTAAAGAGCAGTTCTAACTATGTTATACCCGCCAGTGGCTATCTCTTAGCCCCATGATCAAATATAAAATACTCTATCTGGCATTGAAAACCCTTTACAACCTAGCCTATTCCTACATTTCCAGGCTTCTTACACCTTACTCTCCTTTGTGTACTTTATGACCGAAGACCTTCTTACTGTTCTTTGACCATGACCTTCCATCTCTCATCTCAGCACTGGCTATCTCTCATGCCTGGAATGCTCTGTGTCTTCATCTCAACTTCCTGGTTTCCTTCAACACTCAGGTCGAATTCCATCTTGTGAAAGAGCCCTTTCCCGTCCCCATCCCCAACCCCCTCCCCCACTGCTAGTTTCTTCCCTTCGAGACCATCTTCTGTCTACTCCCTAAATGTCTGGTATGTACATAGGCGTTTGCATGTTGATTCACCCATTAGATCGTGAGCTCCTTACGGACAAGAACTATTTTTTACTTTTCTGTGTATCTTCAGTGGCGGATTAAGGGAGGCGGTAGTTAGAAGCAACATAGACTTTTGAGGAGGGTCAAGATGGAAAGAGAGAAAGAAGAAACAGAAGAAAACGGGATGGAGGGAAATATCCAGCTAATAATCATAACTGTGAATGTCAATGGCATGAGCTCACCCATAAATGCAAGCAGATAGCAGAATTGATTAGAAACCAAAATTAAACAATATGAGATCCTTGAAATAGAAAGGCACACACAGAGTTAAAATAAAAGGCTGGAACAGGATCTAATATGTTTCAGCTGAACTAAAAAAAAAAAAAGATAGGGTAACAACCATGATCTCAGACAAAGCAAAAAAAAAATGGACTTAATTAAAAGGGATAATCAGGGAATTACATTTTCCTAAAAGGTACCATAGACAATGAAACGATATCAAAAAGTTTTAAGGGAAAGTTTCTTTGACAAATTCCTCAAATATATACTGAGTACAGAACTGAATCAATTTTATAAAAATAAGAGCCATCCCCCACTTAATAAATGGTCAAAGGCTATAAACAGGCAGTTTTCAGAAGAAGAAATCAAACTGTCTGTAAAACTATGTATCCCTTTTAACCCAGCAATATCACTACTAGTTCTGTATACCCAAAAGAACAAAAAAAAATGGAAAAGAACTTATATGTATATTTACAGCAGCACTTTTTGTCATAGCAAAGAATTCGAAATTGAGAGGTTAGGGTTGGCCAGGTGGCACAGTGAGTAAGAGCACCAGCCCCAGAGTCTGGATGACCTGGGATCGAATCCGGGCTCAGACACTTAGCACCCACCCAGAAACACCTGGCTATGTAACCTTGAGCAAGTTACTTAACCCCAATTGCTTAGGGGCAGCCAGGTGCCGCATTGAGTAAGAGCACCGGCCGCAGAGTTGGGATAACCTGGGATCGAATCCGGGCTCAGACACTTAGCACCACACCCAGAAATAAATGGCCCTGTAATCTTGAGCAAGTTACTTAACCACAATTGCTTTAAAAAAAAAATTGAGACGTTGTTCATCAATTGGGCAATTGGCTGAACAAGTTGGGAACTGACAAGGGGGGGTGGTTTCAGAAAAACATGGCAAGTCCTATATGATTTGACACAAAGTGAAGTGAAAACCAGAAGATCATTGTGCAGAGTAACAGCAATATTGTAATGATGATCAAATGTGAAAGACTTGGCTACTCTGATCAATACAATGACCCAAGACAATTCCAAAGGGCTCATGAAGAAAAAAATGCTATCCATCTCCAGAGAGAACTGATGAACTCTGAGTGCAAATTGAAGTATAATTTTCTCACTATCTTTATTTTTCTTGCTTTTTCTTGAACTATGGCTAATGTGGAAATATGTTTTGTATGATTTCACATGTATAATTGATATCATATTGCTCACCTTCTCAGTGGGTAGTGGAGGGGGTAGGAAGAAGGAAGAGAATTTGGAACTAAAAATTGAAAAAGAAAAAATTGTATAAATGAATTATGGATTTTAAAATATGTGTGTATATATATATATAAATTTCTTTTTTAAATATTGCACCAAAAGATCTTGTGAGGTAAGCAGTGTGAATATTCTCATCTCCATTTTATAGATGGCAAAACTGTGGGGGAGAAGATGGGAAGTGACTTGCCCAGGGTCCCACAGCTAGCAAACTGCATGGATGGAATTTGAGCTCAGGTGTTCTGGCTCTTCATTCCACCATGCTGCCACCCCCAGACAAGCCTTGTTTACCTTGGTGGGGAGGGGTGTGAGAGTCAGAAGCCTCATCAAGCAGGAGTGTGCTTTGTGGAACCTGCCCAGCTATGAGGCAATATCACTCACCATGATACTATTATTGACCATGCCCAGATATCAAACCCACTATGGCTTTGCTGCCTCATTTCTCTGGACAGAGAAAAGGCAGTGACTGTCAGTCTTCTGCTTGGCTCCACCTTCCCCCAGAGATGTAAGGCACTGCTCTGGCTTTGTCACTGAAGGATGAGGTATCCCCAGCTTCCTTTTAGCCTGACACATTCTGGTGCAGATTCAATCTCGTTTTCTAACAGGATAGAGCCTTTTTTTCAATTAAGTCATAAATCTACAAGTGCAGGGCTCCCTCCCTCAGCACCACAAGCTGACGACAGCACCTCCTGCTGCCCCTGGAACCGGAGCCTACAAGGCAGACTTTGGACAGCACCTGGGCTGTGTCTGTCAGCCTGAGCTGTGGGCTAGGGAAGGGAGTACAGCTGCATGGTTGCAGTCAACAAACACAGGTGGAAGGAAGATAAGAGCCTTCCTCCCTCCACAGCTGAGCTTGCTTTCTTTAACTTGCAAAGGATGCCAGAGTTCAAGTCAACAAGCATTTATTAAATAAGTATTGTGCTACATGATGATACAAAAACAGTCCCTAAGTCTCAAGGAGTTTACAACGTAAATGGGGAGGGACTCTCTGTAACCTTGGGCCAGTGCCTTCCCTGCTCTGGACCTCAATTTCCTCCTCTGTAAAATAAGGGGATTCGATTAAAGAATTTCTCAGGGTCTGTTTGGCTCTAAATTCTCTGACAATCATATGACATCTTCAGAATCACATGGATCTTAGGCACTCTTCCTCTCAAAGTCCCTCCAGGGAAGCATGCTTTCAATCCCACTGCTTTCACTGATGTCCAGACCCATGAGTCTGCTCAGGTCCATAGGCTCAGAAATGAGCAGCCCAGGATTCCAAATTACTTTCGCTCTTTCCCTGTTACTGACAAATGGTTCCTTAGCATCGGAATCCATCACTCACTTGCTTCTTTCCCTTCTCCCCATCTCCAAATACTCCAGACCATGAGGATATATTTTCTAGGGTTTACTCACATAGAAAAAAGAGAATACACTAGCTTCAGAAACGGAATACCAGGAAGAAGTTCACGGGTTCCTAGATCTAAGAGCTGGAAGGGACCTCAGAGGGCACTCAGTCCAATCCTGCCATTTTCACAGATGAGGAAACAGGCTCAGTGAACAAAAGAGGGAGACCATATGACATGGTGGAAAGAGACATGGATTTGGGGTCTGAGGTCTTGGGCTCAAATTTTGGCTTTGCCACACCCCATTTATGTGACCTTGGGCAAGTTCCTTCCCAAATCGGGGTCTATTTTTCACATAGTCAATAAAGATTTATTAAGTACCTACTGTGTGCACTAAATACTGGAGATACAAACAAAGGCATAAAACAGTCCCTACCCTCAAAGAGATCACAACCCATGGGAATAGACAATACATAAAAAGAAACTGAAAAGCCAGGGTTAGGGTCCTGGAGCCAGGGTGAGAATTATCTGAGGAAGTGAGTTACAGGGCTGATTTCATCCTGCAGAATGAAGAACTTGTGGAGATCGTGAAATGCAGGTGGTCAGCCAGATGGGAAATGAGGTGAATTCTCTGCTTGCCCTCCTTAAAATGGTAGAGCGTGAGGGAGGAGCCCTCCAATGTTCAACCTCTACCCTCTCCAGTAAAGGGGGTGGGGAGGTCCTGGGATAGGAATTTCTGAGGGGTGTGAGCTTCAGAGTTGATTTCATCTTGCATCTCACATCTGAAATGTGGGGGATTGGATCAGGTGATATCACCTAGAAGTCTAAATGCCATCATCCTTTGATTGTATGATTTGCTCAGGTTCACAGAGTTAGCAAGGGGTGGGGCTGGTACTGTCCAGGAAACCTGACACACATTGCCTCTAATATTGTGCTTCTTAGGGGACCACCAAGGGACAAACAAGGAAATACTAATAGGTGAATGGAACAGTATTCCCCCATTATCTCAAAATCGTTCAGCCTGACAAAGAGGACAGGCACACACATCACCTTTGTCTACAGATCTAGGAAAGAAAATAGTGTTTTCCAACCCCAGTAAGCTAGGAAGGTTCTTCAGAGCAATTGGAAGATGTCAGGTGTACCCCTTTGGCCTGCTCAAACACCTCCAGAGATAGATAACTTATTACCCACTGAGGTGACCCATTCTGTTTTTGGAAAATTAAGCAGGGCTGTGGGCTATTACAGAAAGAGCCTGGGACAGACCAACAGGAACAAGAAGGGAACAATTCTTCCAGTGCGATTTTTGGGATGTATCTGGGCACACTTAAATTTCATGGGATCACAGAATCTCAAAGTTAGAAAACAGAATAAGAGGTTATCTTCTGGTTCAACCTGTACCTGAACAAGACTCTGGTATACAACACACCAGCACATGGTTACCTAGCCAATGCTTGAAGACCTCCAAAGTGGGGAGGGAGCCAACTGACGAGTCAAGCTTCTCATCCTTCCTTGGCTGCCTTCCCCTTTAGAATTTTAGATCAAGGGATTCTGCCCATTCTTACTTGAAACTCTTTGAAACCTACTCTTTCAAAAATCTAGGATGCATGCCAGATTATGTCAGGCTTGTTTTCTTATCCTTCCTTATTATAAATTCTAAGACAGAGTGATGAGTCCTTCTCCCTATCTCCCTACCTCTCACCCCACTAACCTCTCCCCAACCTCCCATCAAACAACCTAGCAACTTGTTCTTCCTTGAAGGCAGAGGTTATTTCATTTGTATCCAAATATCCCCTCTGCCTAACACAATGATGGCATAAACTTGAGCATGTGATAAATATTTGTTGCACGATTGATTGAATAAGGTAAGAATCTGATCCAGAACAGAAATTCCTCTCATTTTTTTCTTTAACTTTCAAGTGATGAAATTATCATCAGGGCAAGTCAAGAAATTATTAGCTGTTCTGCTTCAGGCAGAGAGAAAATTATGGCTTATGTCTGGATAATTGAAGTGCCTTTGGTGCCAGGATTATGATGTGCTGCCTCTTTCTGTCCAGTATACTCTAATCCATTTCTACTTTGGTAGATCTTCACCTAAAATCTCTTCACCATATTTCTCCTTTCTAACTCCTAAATTTCCTCACATTAGCATATCTTCTCCATGTAGAATGCTACTTCATCCCTAATATTCTATTTTTTTAATAAATCATATCTTTCCTTCATCATGAGTACCATCCCACCAAGGGCCACCTTTGAGGTCCAGTTTGCCTCCAGTCTGAATTAGGTTTGTTCCCCCTTGTTAATTTCCTCTATTTTGTTCATGTATATGTAGTCACCTGAGTCTGCAGGTTTTCTTATTGGATCCTTTTCTGCATTACTGGATGCATCTATTGTTTTCCATTATGTGATAGTTGCCACTCCCTAGGGTATTAAGTTTGGGAGATACATAAGGCAGTTTTCTCCTTCCCTTTGCTTTTCAGATTTTAGTTTTCTTGGTCAGATCTGTAATAACTGTAAGACAACCATATTAAGCCCCCTTAGGCTGTTGATTCAGGAAGTAATTACTGCCTTTTTAAAGGGGCCAATTCGTTGAGAAGTACAACCAACAGGGTTGAAACCAATTAAACTAACACAAAACTATGTATTAACCACAAGTACATTTCTCATAAACCCAATTAAGCTGCCCTCTAAAAGACATAACCCAGCCAAAATAATTCTGCCAATTCAATTCAACTAATGTTCATTAAGTGCTTGCTATATGCAGGGCTTTTGTGCTCAAAGATGAAAAAAAAAGTCTTTGACCTTAAAGAGCTAATAGTCTAGGACAGGAGATTAATGTCAATAAATGAATCCCCTTGAAGTGGTAGCATCAATAGAATTTGCACTGTTTATTTCCTTTGGGTTGGTACCAATAACCATATTTTACATAATTATAACTTTGAATAGTGTGAATTTGAATACAGCTGAACACTTTAGGGGATTTGTAATTCACAAAAAATTCTGGACCTAACTGTATACAAAAAAGGTATGACACAAGGTAGAAAGAAGGTGATGGGGCCAAAGAGAGATCCAAAGAGCCATGAGAAATTTGAGGAAAGGGTGATCAATTTCAGCAGGGAGAATAAGAGAAAACTTCAGGGAGAAAGTGGCCCCTAGCTGAGCCTTCAAGAAAAGAAGGGGCACTTCAGCAGATGAAGATGGGGAGAAATAATTCAGACAATGATGGATCCATCATTTTGGTAATAGAGAAAAGACAGGTTTGGCTGGAATACAATATATGAAGGGGAGAAGGGTGAGATAGGACTGGAAAAGTAGATTGGAGGTAGAATGAATGCCAGAGTCAGGGTCTTATACTTTATTCCATTAGCGAGGGGTAACCATTGAAGGGTTTTTAAGAAGAGGAGTGATGTAATCATAGAGACCCATTGATTACTCAGGCACCTTGTGCAAGAAGGATTTGAGAGGAAAGCAGCTGGGACAGAGAAAACAGGTAGAAATCTACTGAAATAGTTAAGGAGAGAAGAATTGAGGGCTGGTACTAGGAGAGTGGCAACATAAGTGAAGGAAGGAATTACTGCAGTTGGCATTTGATTGTCTTGCCAGACAGGAGGGGCTGGTTGCCCATGTTCTGCCAAATGAGAATTCTGCCCCATCAGGTGATGCTGCAGCTGTGGGGAGGCCCCACAGAAAATAGAGCTAGAGGGAAGAGGAGTTCAGCAGACTGTAGAATCATATGAATTATTAAAGAGTGACTGGCTCCTATAGGAAGCCCTAGGGAACTCACTACCAAGGGGAGGCAACCAGAAGGCACACTGACCCAAGTCTAGAGCCTGAAGCATTTTGTCCCATGCTGAAAGAGGCTACTTTGCCCAAGGCTTTTAAGGTGTGAAGGAGACTTCTCCAGGGCCTCCAAGGTTTGAATCCAGGATGGCTCCTAAATGGCCATTCTCCAGTCCATGCTGAGTCCTCATTATTTTTTAAAAGTGCTCAATTCTATAAATAGCAAAGTATAAAAATGGGAAGCTGCTCCTTTCTGAAAAATACCCCCCTTATTCATCCTGCCAGGAATAATGGGAACCGTGAAATGAAGATCATGTATTATTCAGGTATTCTAATATAACACAATCTTTTTTTAGACAACTGTAGGAAAGAGATAGGTGGGGTTTTAAACTTTTAATTCTGTCTTTAAAGAATGCTTTTTCAAAGTCTAATTTTAGAATGTACTTAAGACTCTCAGAGCTTGGAAAGAGCCTTTATATATCTTCCAGCCCCACCACCACACTCTATAGAGAAGGAAACTGAGTCTCAGAGAGGGGGCAATAACTTGACCATGCTGCTAGTCAATCCAGAATTCAGGTTTCCTGAATCCCACGCCCAGAGCTTTTCCCCCTACCTTCATCTTTCTCCTGAGCTCCACCTACCTGCCTGCTGGATAGCTCTATCTGCCTGCTGGACAGCTCTATTTGCCTGCTGGACAAGTCCATCTGCCTGCTGGACAGCTCCACCTGGTCAGTTATGCAATAAGCATTTATTAATCCCCTCCTGTATGCCACACATTTTGTTAGGTCCTGGAGATACAATAATAAAAATGAAATTAGTCTGCTTTCAATGTATTTACAGTCTATCTGAAATCTCTCATATTCAATGTATCCAAATAGAAATTTCCTCTTAAATTAATGTCTCCTAACATTTTTTTTTTTCAATCAAGGGCACCACTATTCCTTCAGCAACCCAGGTTCGTAACCTAGGAGTCATTCTCATAGCCCCACATCCAATTAGTTTACAAGTCTTGTCAGTACTATCTCCTCAATATCTCACATCTTTCCTCTTTTTCTTTACACCACAACCATACCAGTTCAGGCTCTCATCATGTCTCAACTGGATTACTGCAACCACAGCTCCCTAATTGGCATTCCTGCATCCAGTCTCATCCACTTCTAATCCATCATCCACATAGCTGCCAAAATCCTATTCCTAAAGTAGAAGTCTGATCATGTCATTCACCTGCTAAAGAAGATTCAGTGTCCCCTCATTATCTTTAGGTTAAAGTACCAACTCCTCTCCTGTTTGGCATTTAAAGTCCAGCAAAACTTTGCTCCAGTCTATCTTTTTTTTCCAGACTGATGGATCCTACATTGCTTATGGCAATGCACTCTGTGGTCCTGATAAACTGGCCTGCTCTGTTCCACATATATGGCATTCCATCTCCAGCCCCCATGTTGCATAGGCTATTCTTCATGACCAAATGCTACCTTAACTTCCTTAACTCTGCCACTTGAAGTCATTAGCTGCCTTAAGGCTCAGCTCAGATGCCAACTTCCTCAAGATGCCTTTCCTGATTCACACAGTTGTTACTACCTCCCACAAAAAAAAATCATGGAGTATTTTGAATATAACTTGTATCTACCTTAGAGGCAGCTAGTGGCACAATGAATAGAGCACTGGGCCTCAAATCAGGAAGACCTGAGTTCAAATCCAGTCTCAGACACTAGCTGTGTAACCCCGGAAATTACTTAACCTCTGCCTCCATTTTCTCAGCTGTTAAGTGGGGGTAATAATAACATCTACTTCATAGGACTGAGATGAGGATTAAGTGAGATATTTGTAAAGTGCTTAGGACAGATCCTGGTATACCATAGGCACTTAATAAATGCCTGTTCCCTTCTCATCACCCTCCCCCCAATCTGTGGATATGTTGTATCCCCACAGTAGAATATAAGCTCCATGAGGGAAGAGCTTGTCTCACTTTTGTATTTGTCTCTTCAGCACCTGTACTTTGTATACAGTAGGCACTGAATAAGCCTGTGCTAATGAACTGAATGAATTCCCCCTTCTGATTCCTCATCCAGTTTTAATGACAGAGTAATTTCCTATGCAAAATTGTACCAATACAAAGCCTAGTTCTAGTTTTGCCTGGCATCTTCCCAGGATATCATAGGCCAGCATCAGAGCAGACACCCGAGTGGTATTTCTTCCCACCACACATCCTACATGACCTCTCTGGGATTCACTCAGCTCATCTTTAAACTCAGAGGGGTTGAGCTAGATGACCTGGAAGGTCCCTTCCAGTTCCAAATCTGATTTACCCATGAGGCACTCATAATGCACAATGCCTGACATTCCACCATTGCAGCTTTGTCCCTTTGAGTTAAGTATTGGTTTCTCCCACCTGCTCCATTAAAATACAAACGGGAAAGTGTTTTTTTTTCCTACACACTTTCCTCCTCCTCCTCCTTGGGAGCAAGGTCCTCTGTGTATCTGCTACCAGAGGGATTAATTGTATGAGCACTAGCACTGACCCTTGGGGTGGGTTGAATCAATCTGGTTTTTACAGCAAACCTTGTTTGCTTCTTGGTGGAGGGGAAGTGAAGTTAGAATCACAGGATCATAGATTTAGATCGAGGTAAGATTTTAGAAGCCATAGAGTATAACACCCTCATTTTACAGATGAGAAAACTGAGGCCAAAGCCATTAAATGATTTGCTAAGTGTCATACAGTAAGAGTCTAATGCAGCATTTCAATCCAGATCTTCCTGAAAAGGCCAGTGTTCTATTTGCTTTACCCTACTAGCTCATCTCAAGCTAGAGATTAGATAAGAATGTAGGTAGAACAATTCCCAAATCTGCCCGGGCATGAGGAGGCTTCCTTCCCTCAAGCTCCTTGATGGCATGAACTTTCTTTTTGCTTGTATTTATATTCCTAGCACTTAACACAGTGCCTGGCACATAATAAAAACTTGACTTGACTATGAATGTTCAATGGTCAATTCTCAGCCAGGATGCCCATCTAGGAAAATCCCAAATCAGGGTGGCAAAGGAAGGGAGATTTTCTGAGTAGGGGAAGGTAGCATAGTGTTTGGTAACCTTGGAATCAAAGAATTAGAGCTGGGAGAGTCCTTAAAGGCCATCTAATCCATCTCTCACATTCCACAGTGAAGAAAACCAATGCAGAGGTTGTCTGTAACATAAGTTACAAGTAACATAAGTTGTTAGTAGAAGCACCAGGATTTGAATTCAAGGCTTCTGATTTTGAATCCACTGCTCTTCCTACTGTACCTTGAAGGATCCCAAAGCTCTAAGTCTAGAAAGTTTGGGAGAACCAAAGGCTGAAGAAAATATCTTAGTGTAACTCCAACTTTGGCCACACCCATATCTTGGACTCTGGCTGGGCATTTTGTTCCTTTCTTCCAAGTCTCTGCCCATTATGGAGGTAGACCAAGACAGAGCTTTATTTAAAAGTAGAAGTGCCACCTAGCCCAATCACAGAGGAATTTGGAAGCAGAGTTAGGATTTGGATCCAAGGTCTTCTGTCCAGTCTAAGGCTTGGCTATAAACTGGGGATTGGGCTGCTATCTAATTCACCTTCTAGAACACTGATTCTTCTCTTCCTAGTCAAGTAAGGCTTAGAAGCAGCAGATGATCTCTAAACCCAAGAGGACATGTTCTTTCAGGGACCAAGACAGTGGGGGAGGGAGAGGATCTCAAGATTAGTGAAGAAGGTACAGAAAGAAGAAAATCCTAAATA
This sequence comes from Petaurus breviceps papuanus, assembly GCF_028583685.1. NCBI lineage: Eukaryota > Metazoa > Chordata > Mammalia > Diprotodontia > Petauridae > Petaurus > Petaurus breviceps. The sequence goes on along the minus strand of NW_027185698.1, from coordinate 49,779,464 downwards.
GATATAAAAGAAAGAGGTGGTGGCCCAGGAAGCTGACTGAGACCAGAGAGACCCAAGAATTATGAAACCAGGATTATGGAACAATAATGTGGACTAGGAGTCAGAAGGTGAGACATCTAATCTAGCCCTGGCTCTATCTCTTTGACCTTAGGACAATTCCTTGCTCATTCTGAGTCACCCTTTCTTCATCTGTAAAAATAAGAGGGTTGGGCTTTCAACTGATTGTGTCCTTCCAGCAATTCAAATATTCTGTGATTCTGTGCAGGGACTAAGAGAGGTAAAGAATAACAATTAACATTTATATAGTGCTTTAAGGTTTGTAAAATACTTTGTAAAAAGTAACTCATTTTACCCTTACAACAACTCTGGGGAGTAGGTGCTATTATTACTATTCCCATTTTACAAGTGATTCAACTGAGGTAGACAAAGTTTCAATGACTCATCCAGGGTCACCTATCTAGAGAGTGTCTGAGGCCAGAATTGATCTGGGGTCTTCCTGACTCTAGGTCTGGTGTTCTTATCCACCATGTTACCTCCTTGCCTCTAAAATTAAACAAACTTTATGCAGGCAGTTCTCCAAGGGGGCAGAAAGAAGTGATAAAATTAAAGTCTTAATTAGCTCATATTTATTAAGCACTTAGGACCTGCCAGGCACCGTGTTAAGTGCTAGAGATAAAATGAAACTTTAGTCCTCCAATCTCAAGGATCTCATGTGTGATCAAGGGAGACAATATGTGCATCTCCAGGCATATGCAACATATATAGAGAATAAAATATAAGGTTAAAGAAAATTGAGTGGGGAGGAGAAAGGAAGAGACACTGGTAGTTTGTGGGAAATCTGGAAAAGCTTCATGTGGAAGGCAGCATTTGAATTGAGCTTTAATGGAAACCAGGGATTGATTCTGAGAGGTGACTGTGTATTCCAGGCATGGGGGACAGACAGCCTGTGCAAACATAGGACATGCTACACATGAGAGTGGGCCAGCAAGGTGACCAGTTTGGCTGAAGTGCAAAGGCCAATAGATCAGGCATCGATTATCTGTTTAGGATGCAGGGATGTTGGCTTTTCAGTTCCTGAAATTCTGTGAGAATTTTTAGACTATTGAGGCTTCTGAACAATGGACATGTTGGCTTACTGGAAAAATGACTCTTGGATACCACCTCCCAGAGGAGACCCTCCTGCCTATGGCTTGCTTGGATTTGGTTTTCTGGGGATACCACCAGGGGACAGTCAGAATTCACTGTGCCTTACAGGTTCTACCCTGCTTTCTCCCCATTTTAGGCAAAGAAACTCTCCTTATCATGACAGTTGACTCTTAAACCCACATGAAATAGTCCAGACTATGGTCACATTAGCTTTTTGAGGGATGCCAAATCACACTCACATCAAACTTGGGGTCCACTTAGATTCCCATAGCTTTTTCACAGGAACTAATATTTGGTCATGCATTCCCCATCACCCACTTGTGGAGCTGAGCTACTGAACCCAACAGATGATTTATTTCTTATTTAATAGGGCTTTATCCCCATTACATTTAACCTTATTAGATTTGGCCCATGGTGCTGCTCTTCCAAGATCTTTGGATCTTAATTCTGTTGTCCAATATGTTAATTATCCCTCCAAGCTTTCTGTCATCCACAGATTTTATAAGCACACCATCAGCCTTCATTTGAAAATTACATCATGATGAACTTCCTTGCCTAACTCCAGACTCTACATACCCTGAAGCACCCTAGATGCTGATTTGAGTAAAAAAAACTCCTCCGGTTGTGCAAGACAGTGAATTTTAAAATAGCAATCCTCTTCCTCTGCCTCCCCTACACCCACCCTTACCTTATTATTTCCATATATTAGAGTCTTTTAAATACACAGCTTGCTTCTCACCCATCTACCACCATTTATATACTCTTTGCAGGTAGAGGCTAATTTTTTTTTCCTTCTCAATTGGCACAATCACTACTGAGGGTCCTGTTAATGGTTTTTGTCTCAAGGGGCAATCATTTCTCACATTGAGCTGAAAAGAGTTTCACTTTCAGACTGAGAAAGGATTGATGAAGGCAATGTCCCTACTAAAAGATGCATGACTGGAAAATTAAACATATTTTTATTCACTTCCAAGCACTATAAAGGCCCTAATCAAGGTAGGAGTGTTTAGTTCAGACTAAAGCTCATCATAAATTCACATTTCTTTAGAGCTTTAAACTTTACAAAGTGTCTTCCTCTTAAGAAACCTGTGAGGTTCACAGTGAAGGGATTTGTTCAAATTTACACCATTAAAAGGCAGAGGCTAGTGCAGGAGTGGAGAATCTTTGGCCTCAAAGCCACATGTGGCCTCGCCTCTGAACCTAGACCTTCTGATTCCAAAGGTCCAAGTGCTCTTTCTATTGCTGCCCTTTGTTTACCATAAATGCGGAAACCCCATTCAATGACTAAGTAACTAATTGTTGTTTTTCCCTACAGACTCAAGCCTTGGTGTGACCTTGGGCAAGTGACTTCTTGTGACTTGATTTCCTCATCAATGGAATAAGGGAATTGAACTAGAAAATCAGTAAGGTTCCCTCCAGTTCTAAATTCTTTTAACTTATAAAGTAATTCCCATAATGGTTACCAAATTAGTAAACTAAACTCATGGTAGTATTTTGACTGTCAAACAAATGGTTGTAACTGGTGGCTGCTGTCTGTCATCCTTAGGCCTGCAGTACACTAAAAGGTTTGAAGAACACTAAGCTTTGTGAATAAAATAGAATACTGTACCACAAGCACAAAAGACTTTGATGATGAAAGTTGTTCTAACAATGAAAGAAACTCAGTTAAACACAAAGGCACGTAAATGATAGTGAATTTCAGCGCATATCTCGATATAGACAAAGAATCACTAACCCTCACTAAGGGGCAGTGTGGTCTTGTGGATAGAGAGCTGACCTTGGTGCTTGGAAGATTTGGTTCTCATACACTGGCTATTAGATTCAAGACAAACCATTTAAGGTCCCCTAAGGCCCAAGGCAAGTTTGTAATACAGCTTAGAATTTTCAGGGAGAGTATTGGCTTGCATAGGTAGAGAAAGCTGTTTACCAGGTCAGCTCTATCCTTCCCTCCCAAATTTTTCTCAGTGAACATTACCCCATTTCTGAAGGCTTCTTTGGAGAAATCGAGGGGTCGCAGCGCCATCTTGTGGTCATCTTTTTCCTTCAAAAAAATTTTTTTTCTGGATGCCTTATCATTTCATTATAGCTCATTATCTGGTGTTCTTCAGATCACAAGACTAAATAAAACTGGTATCTCTGAAGTAACCATCCATGGTGACCAAGAAGGGACGGGGAGGGGGGAAATGACACCACCTTGAATTTAGGTCCAAGCTAAGTATGTGCATATACATTAATAGCAACAATAACATTGGATTTAGAAGACCTCGGTATAGACCTTGGCTTTGCCACCTCCTACTTATGGGACCCTCCAATTACTTCCCCTGTCCAGGCCTGAGTTTCCTCACCTGTCAAGTGATGGGATCTGAGATGACCTCCAAGGATCATTTCTTAGTTCTAGAAGCCTATGCTACTGTGGTATTATTCTTAAAGGGCTTTAAGGTTTACAAAGCTTGAAAATGCAGAGCAATCCTAAGAGGCAGGCAGAGGAAGTCATACTTTGTTTATTTTACAGAGAAAGAAATTTGGACTCAGAGAGATGAAGTTATTTGTCCAGCGGTTAGAGCACTAGACCTGGGGTCAGGAAGATTCATCTTCCTGAATTCAAATCTGGTCTTAGACACTTACTAGCTGTGTGATCTTGAGGAATTCACTTAACCCTGTTTGCCTCGGTTTCCTCATCTGTAAAATGATCTAAAGAAGGAAACGGCAAACCACTCCAGTATCTTTTGCCAGAAAACTGAATAACTAAATCAAGCTAGTAAACATGGGATTCATACTCAGGTCCCCTGACTGCAGGTCCATGATTCTTTACACAATACCACACTGTCTCTTGATTAAAAAAAAAGATGGAGAATGTATTCTGGAGGCTACTGGGTAGACTGGGAGCCCCAACTCTGTGTGGCTTGCCTTTTCTCCATTTTCCCCATGCCTTTCCTATGACCTACTACTTAGTGAACCCTATTTTTCTTCCTCTCAGACCTGCCATTTTATCCCTATTCACTACCATGCCTTAGTCAACCCTGTGGCCTTATTTTTGTCACTTTTCACATGTGACTTTGTCTTCATAATCTGGCCTCAGTTCAGCTTTGACTCCCACTACTCTGCTCCAGACTGGCCTTTTCACCAGCCACTCTCATACAAGATGCCCATGGGCCTTATGGAACAGTGAATGATAACAGCAACAACAAAGATAATTAACAGAGTTGCTGAGGTAAAAAAAAAAAAACCACTAGTGGTCAATCTTCTGATGGTGAGTCTGTCCACATTTAACCAGACTGATCTTCAGGTGACAGACATGATAGCAACATTTATATAATGCTTTAAAATTCTACAAAGCACTTGACAAATATTATCTTATCTCATCTTCACAATTTGTGTGAGGTAGGTGCGATTACTATTCCCATTTTACAGATAAGGAAAGGGAATCTATGTGACTTGCCCAGAGTCATCAAGCTAGTATTTGAGGTCAAATTTGAACACAGCTCTTCCTGATGCCATCTAACTGCACCATCTAAAAGCCCAGAGCCTCAGACCCAGAGTCAGGGAGACCTGGGTATTAATCTCACCTTGGATATTTACAAGCTCAATAACCCAACATCAGTGCGCTCATCTACAAAATGGGAGGGCTGAACTTAATGACTTCTAAGGTTCTTCAAGCTCCAAATCAATGATCCTGTGTTCAGGTAATTCTGCTCAAACTTCCCCTTCCTGAAAGGCCTTTCCCTTTACCTCTACCCAACTCCCACTCCTCCATTCAAGGCATGGACGTAGTGCCCTCTTTCCCAACTAATGGCCTGGAGATGCTAGGCAGTAGATGAGAGATCTTGAGATCATAGACAGTTTTCTTTCCATCTTTTACTTGGAAGAAGGGAGTTAAGGCGAAGATTTCTATAATTCAATTCAATAATGACATTAGTGTGCATTAGTTGGTGGAGTTGTGAACTGATCCAAACATTTTGGAGAGCAATTTGAAACTATGCCCAAAGGATTGTAAAACTATACATACCCTTTAACCCAACAACACTACTTCTAGGTCTGTATCCCAAAGAGATCATACAAATGGGAAAAGGAGCCATAAGGACAAAAAGATTTATAGCATTTCTTTTTGTGGTGGTCAAGAATTGGAAATTAAGGGAATGCCCATTAATTAGGGAATGGCTGAATAAGTTGTGGTATGTGAATGTAATGGAATACTATTGTGCTATAAGAAATGATGAACAGGTGGACTTCAGAAAAACCTGGACTTATATGAATTGATGCTGAGTGAGGGGGGAAGAACCAGGAGAACATTATATACATTTAGTCACATTGTGCGATGATTAACTCTAACAGACTTGGCTCTTCTCAGCAATACAAAGTTCTAAGACAATTCCAAAAGGCTCAAAAAGGAAAAATGCTATCCACAACCAGAGACATGCAGATTGAAGCATACTATTGGCTCCTTTTCGTTGTTGTTTTTTTTGTTTTTCTTTCTTGTGGTTCATTTCATTGGTTATAATTCTTTACAACATGACTAATGTAAAAATAGGTTTAATATGAATATAAGTCTATATCAGATTGCATGTCATCTTGGGGAGGGGGATGGGGAAGGAAGGGAAGGGGAGAAAATTTAAAACTCAAAAGCATGTGGAACTGAATGTTGTAAACTAAAAATAAATAATCTTTAAAAACACAAAAAAATTACGTTAGTCACTCCCATGGGCAGCTACATAGTATAGCAGATAGAGCGCCAGTCATGGAGTCAGGAAAACTCATCCTCATGAGTTTAAATCTGGCCTTAGATACTTATTAGTTGTGTGACCCTGAACAAGTCACTTAATCCTCTTTATCTCGGCTTCCTCATCTGTAAAATGAGCTGGAGAAGGAAATGGCAAACTACTTCAGTATCTTTGCCAAGAAAACCCCAAATGGGTCCACACAGAGTTAGATGTGACTTAAACAACTGAACAGTAACCTTTGACTATAGAACTTTTGTTGTTGTTGTACAGGAAATTCCCAGGAACTCCCTCTATCAATGCAGCTTATGGTCTTAGAGAGTTGCCTGAGGGCATTAAAAATGTAAACGACTTGTTAATACACAGTATGTGCCAGAGGTGAGATAGGAACCCAAGCTTTCATGGGCCCTATTACCAACTATGCCCTGTTGCTTCTCCCTATAATACTCAGAATTTACAAAGACTTATAAAGAGCTTTCTTCACAATGCTAAGAAGTAGGTAGGGCAATTATCCTCATTTTACAGATGAGAAAACCAAGGGGCAAAAAGGAATTATTAGCTGGAGTTAAGCCCCAGGGCTGGAACTCAAACCCAAGAGAAGTCTTTTTTCTACTATACCCCTACATGGTCACATACCACCTTCCTGAAAAACATACATTTTTATCAATGGCTTAGAGTGATAGTATGGAAGGCATTCCATGACAAAGCTGAGAGTGATACCTAACACTGGCCAATAGAATCAGGAACTGAAGGGATCTCAGCAAGCTAGGATAGGTCAAAATTTCAAAGAAAAAATTTAATATTTATCATCTAGTCCATTTGCGGACTCTTATAGGTTTGTCAGGGCCCGGGGGTGTGTGCTATGTAGGACCAGCATCATTCCCAGCATAAAAGCCAGTGGGGGCCTCCCTCCCCAACTTCTCAATGATCCATCAAGGTCTTACAGACATACTGACTCAGTTCACCTGTTGTTTCCTATAAAGATCCTTGTGACTGTCCATAGGCAGGATGTTGCAGTAATGCCAGTGTACTGAGAGGGCATACTCTGAGCAAGGCTTCTCTCTTCTGCTTGAAAGGGAGAAATAATTTCAATTATTTCAACTGGAAGAGAGCGTTACACTGGCTCTGGGCTGCAATTTCAACTCCTCTAGCGTGACAAGACATTAAGGCATTATCCTGTTAGTACTGAAAAGATACTCCAAGAGTATACTTTCCAGTCCCAAAATAGGAACTTATTTTTAATCACCACTGACTTTTCTAAAATAGCATTTCCAATGTGAATTCTGCTGCTTTATGGGATCAATCAATGAACAGGATTTAGTAATAACCTTCAGGACCAGCCTTGGTGCTTGTGGGGGGAGAGGGAAACATAAAAATAACAGATGGGACTTTAGCCTCAGGGAGCTCATTATCTTGGGGAGACAGAGGAGGAAACACCGAACAAAGACTGAATGCAGGCATACGTGATCATCTCTGTTCCTCACTCACAACACTTCATTTCCTATCTTCACGTCTTTGCACTGGCTGTCCCCCGTGCCTGGAATGTACTATTTCTCTTTGACTCCCAAAGTCCCTCTCTTAAAGATGTAGTTCAGATACCGTCTTCTGCTTTTTCTAATCCCCCCAATTGCTAGTGCTGTCCCTTCTAAGTCAACAGCATTTATTTATTGGGCATCTCTTATGCACCAATCATTGTGCCAAAGATAGTCCCTGCCCTGGGGAATACACACACATACACACACACACACACACACACACACACACACACATACACATACACACAATACAAGCTTTATGTTTATTACATATCATATATGTCATATTATATTGATGTCATATAACATTACATATTATGTAATTGTTATATAAAATAGTACATATTATATACTTATATATAATGTATTAAATATGTGTATGTATATGTATACACTGAAATTTACATGTAGTTGTAGACTCCCCCATTAGAATATGAGTTTATTATAGGCAGGGTTTTATTCTTTCTGCTTGTATCCTTGGTGCCTAGTACAGTGACTGGCATAAGCTTTTAAGACTTGTTGATTTTCTACCTACTGAGGAAAAACTCCTGATGAGATCATTCCAGAAGCAGAATTAGAGTGCCTTTGGAGGTTGCTCCCCCATACTAGAAGTCTCCAGGAGGAAGCTAGGTCGACCCTTTGGTATGCTGCAAAAAGGATTCCGTACAGGTTAGACTAACTGTCCTCCAAGGTTCCCTCCAGTGCTGAGATGATATGTTCTTGTGGTCCTGTAAGGCACTGGATTCATGACTCCCATCTCCGTGGGGAGGTTAGAAGTGACTTGAAATGGCCGCTGTCAACATAACTACAGAAAATGTGGCACTGTTAAAGAGGTTCCAGCTGTTTACAATTAAAAATGTAAGAAAAATATCTGTTATAATAAAGTGCTTCTAGACTCTCAGTATCTTTCACAGTCAGTATTCACTATAAGTCTATGAGATAGCACAGGGATTTGGGTAAGTCACTCAATATCTCTGGGACCCCATTCTCTCTCAAATGTAAAATGAGGAGGATGGATGTGATATTCTTTCTCCAAATTTATGATCCTAATAGGGACAGAGGATGGACTTGTAATTTCATTGGTATAGGGAACTCCAGATAAGGAAATTTACTGATGGAGGTCAGCATCTTAGCTGCAAGTGAAGTCTTTTAAGAAACTGCAAAACTGGGGGGCGGCTAGGTGGCGCAGTGAGTAAAGCGCCGGCCCCAGAGTCAGGAGAACCTGAGTTCGAGGGAGGGAAGGAAGGAAGGAAGGAAAAAAGGAAGGAGGGAAGGAAGGAAAGAAGGAAGGAAGGAAGGAAGGAAGGAAGGAAGGAAGGAAGGAAGGAAGGAAGGAGGGAAGGAAGGAGGGAAAGAAGGGCAAAACTAGAAGAAAATCGTTTTAAAACTGGAATCAAAGATTTTTCTAGGGCATTACCCCAGGGCCAGCTCTCTCTCTTTTTTTTTTTTTTTTTTTTGCCTTTTAGAGGGTTAGAGGGCAACTGGGGTTAAGTAACTTGCCCAAGGTTACACGGCTAGTTTTTTTGTGTGTGTTAAGTGTCTGAGGCCAGAACCGAACTCAGGTCCTCCTGACTCTGGGAGGGCCAGCTCTCTTATCCACCATGCCTCAGAATGATCCTATCATTCTATCATGCTTATTTAACCTATGGAGAAACTGGGGCTCACAAAGAAGAGGTGACTTACCAAAGGCACAGGTGGGAGCATATGAATGAACTCAAGTCTCCAAGGCTCTTTTGTGTACCCTCATACTGCCCATCAGAGGGAGGCCTCGGAGAGTGAAATCTTCTAAGTCACCTCTTTCTCATGGATAGGTCACGGCCCTCATCTACAAGACTTCATTGAGTAGTATCTGAGCACGGTCTCAGGAAGTACTGGTCAGTGGCTCAGACCCAAGACCTACTGACACACACTGTGCTTTACACGGTTATCACATGGTTTTCACAGTCACCAGTCAACCTCGGGGTGCTAAGGCTGGGGGGACTATCTTCATGCTAATGTGGGAAACTGGTTAGTTTGGGGATATTATTGGCTTATGAAATTATACAAGGGAAGACCATGGTCTCCTCCAAATTGAACTTTGAGGTCCCTGTCAGAGATTAAAGCCTGGTCCAAGGCAAGTAGAGAGGAAAGGGGAAGTGGACTTTCACATAGTACATTCTCTGTGTCATGGTCTTCCATTATGGTGGGTAAGGGCTCAGAAAACATTAATCCGAGTTTCTACTCTGCTGATTTCAGAAAAATAATTTCTTCCTGGGAATAGTTTCTTCATCTTTAAAATGAGGGAGCTGAATCAGTTGATCTCTAAACTCCCAGCCTTAAAATACAAAGATTTTAAGTCAGGTCTTAGTAGCCTGGTCTGGTGTAATGCAAAGAACACTGGATATGAAGACAGAAGAAACCCAGTCTCCCATACTGTGTGATCCTGAACAAGTCCCTTCCCCTATTAATCTCAGCTTCTTCCTGTATAAAATGGGGTTAACAACCCCATTTATTGCAACATTTTGCTTCCATATTATAATCTCCTCCAAAACAGTTTATGCTGTAGTCCAACTAGACTCTATAACTGAACATGCCCCTCAGAATTCCTTATGCTTGGATTGTCATACGCCACACCCTTGGATTGTCACACGCCACACCACGCCCTACCTTTGCTTGATGTGGTTCCTACCTAGCCTTTAAAACCCAGATCCAAAACCAACTCCTTCATGAAGTCTTCCTTGGTCAATCATGGTCTTCTTCCAGGTCTTACACATAACTTTGCAAGTCAGGTGCTTATCAAGTAACATGATGCATCACAGTTGTGTTTGTCTTATGTCCCTATTAGAGTTCCATGAGAACAGTGATCGTGTCTTATTTATTCCCGCTGACACCTCCAAGGTCAAAATCACAGGATCCTCAGCATTGTCAGAAGAGAGAAAGGTGAGGGCTGAGAAAAGGCCATTGGATTTAGTCATTAAGAGATCATTGGTAACTTTGGAGAGGGCAGTTGTGGTTGAATGATGAGGCCACAGGCCAGACTGGAGAGGTAAAAAGAGACTGAAGGAAAGGAAATCAATGGTAGATGACCTTCTCAAGTTTAGCCATGAAGAGGAGAGATATGGAATAGCTAATGAGAATGGATTAAGTGAGGGTTTGTTTTTGTCTTTTAAAAGCTAGGAGAAACATGGGTCCATGTGTAGGTAGTGGGGAAAGCAGCCAGTAGAGAGACTGAAGTGAGAGTGAGGGTGATTACATGGGATCATCCTTTGCAGAAAACAGGATGGAATAGGAGCACTTATGCATGTAAAGGGGAGCTTTGTCTTGGCAAAGTAAAGGGCTACCTCATTATGTGAGACAAGGGTGGAGACAGTGGCAGAAGGCATCTGAGTGATGAAATGAAAAGGGGAGAAGATGGAGTTTTTTGGTGAAGGCTCTTCAGCAGAGGATGAGGGAATGGGGTGAGAGTGGGGGTGGACACCCAAGTAAGTTTGGAGATGAAAAGGTTTGAAAAAATGGTTGTGGTGAGTGGGATAGTGAGTCAATTAGGGAGGCATAAAGAGATTGCCTTGCTACAGGGAGGGCTCAGTTGAGATTACGTAACAGATTTGTGGTGGATTCAGTTTCGTGGTTTACTCCAGCTTTGTGGAGCAGCAACTTTGTGTGAGAAGGCAATTAATGGTGGGAGAGAACTAAGGCTGAAGCTTAGTGAGTCACTTGATTTTGTTTCAAAGCTGCTAAGTTGGTAAACTTGGAATTATCTACAAAGAACCATGAGATGCAGTGTGGCAAAATGGGCTGAGAGCCAGTAAAACCTGGGTTCATTCTCACTTCTGAAAAATTGTAGATTATTCACTTTGTCAGCATTTTTCTGCAACTCTGGAAAATGGTTTATGATGTTGCTATAACAGTAAAACTTACTACAAATTCTTTTGGAGGTGACCATAAACTATGACCCCCCCCCCCAAAAAAAAAACCCTCACTACTCCATCAACAGCAGGTATACTCTTTCTGAGCAGTCTGAGATTTTGTTTCTGATTCTCAATCTCTACCCTCCATGACCAGCCCAGCCTTCCTCCTCCATCCCACAGCTACTGCTGTCTCAGTGCTGACCTCTTCCTAGTGACCTCCCACCCCACCATCCCAACTCCTGACAGGCTCTTCCCTTGAATGAGAAAGGCTTTAGCTTCAAGGTCAAACATGGCCATTACCCCATCAGATTACACATTAGAGTGTTTCCTAGTGGGAGGTTACACTTACCTAAAAAGCACTTTCGGTGGGTGGACATTTTTCAAGTGCTGCAGAGAAGTAAATTAAAGGTGGTGAAGAAAGATAGGAAGTTAGGGTTCTTCACAGGTCCAGTTATTTGTAGCTGCAAGTTTTTGTTTTAAGGAAAGTTTTGGAGCTAAGTGTTTCAATTGATCAATCTTAAGACACTTCAAAGCAAAGTTTTTTATTTAAGGACATTTTGTGCCAAGAATCCTAATAGACTACTTGTCTTTTGTTCATGTTTTTCATTTTTATATACACATACATATTTATACTTTTTTTTGACAATAGCAAATTTAGTACAGAGCAATTCCTGATGAAAGATGATCAGACTATGAGACAAGCCCCCATCTTTATATCCAACCACCAAAAAAGTCACAGCTAGAGAAACTGGCCACCACATGAAACCATTATTATCACATTAATATTTTTCAACAGCAACAGCCCATACTCATATAGACTGAGGTGTAAATATACATTCAATTGAATGTAAGTTTATCCAAAACGTCCATAATGCCTCTGGCTCCCATGTGAGATCACATTTAATATAAATAAATCACATTTTGGATAAAGAACATATGCAAATTCTTCAAACAGTTTAAGAAGCTTATACACAAAAGCTATCTTTCATTATCCAAACACTGACCAACTGGAAGTGCTGGCTTCTAACAACAGAGGCCTGGATAGGCATACAATGGGCAGGAACTCTGTCCAAAACAGTGGTTTGGAGGTACCCTATCAGCCCTATTGGAAGGTGGTTTGCAAAGGTATCAGGAAATACTGGAATGAACTTTGGATCTTTAAGACAACATATGCCCACTAAAGTAATCAATTTGGAATCACTAATTCAGTAACTAATAATGGAAACTTAGCAGAAACACATTGGCCTGATTCATGTGGAAGAATCACAGACGACAGAAGCAGCAGTCAGTATTTAAAACAACAGGATCCTTGACTGGTTAGAACCAACTCCCTAGGAATGGTCATAAGTGGTTCCTGGAAAAGCAGTTCAATGCTGATGCAGCAAACCCTGAGCTGAGGCTGGTGAACTTGGCTGGAAATCTATGGATTAAGCACAAAGACTGGCACCCCTCCCTTTCCTTTCAGTGGGAGGAAACAAAGAAAATGCCCTTCTGCTTTGAACTTGCATCACCACCTATAATTCTTAAAATTCAAGTATGTCTGAGCTAAGTCCCAGCTTCCTCAGGACTTCCTACCTCTGCTCCTATAAAACAAAACACTGTCCTTTTTCCTCAGCCCACAAGACAGCGCTGCCCCTAATCCCACTCAATCCACACTCAAGTTATTAACTAAGCAGTTCCAGGAGAAAAGACAGATACAAGACTGCAGGACGCTCAGGTGCCAACTCCAGTCCCACTCCCAATTTCTGTTCTGGCATATGAGCTGGTCTGTCTCAGAGGCCATTCCCTACCATACAAGCGATTTGGTGCCAAACTCCCCATAGTTCCTAGTGCTGATGAACAATTACCCAGACTTGCGAGGCCAGTGAAGCCAGGGTACCTACAGAGCAACCAAAGAAGCATGCTTGTTCTCTCTAGGCCTGACCTGACCTGACCAGACCCAAACCAACTCTTGCATCTGGAATGTGATATACTGACCAGTGGAAACTTACAGGCCCCCGAACAGTGCCCCATTGCTAACACAAATCTAGAGGTGACTCTAGATCACTAAAATAAAGGACCAGGGTGGCAATTTATGCTCATCATCAAAGGGTACAGCCTTGACCAAGAGGAAGGTGGCAATTTCTATTTATGATTAACTTAATACTAGGAGCATCTCTCTCTCTCTCTCTCTCTCTCTCTCTCTCTCACACACACACACACACACACACACACACACACAGCCCTGTGTCAACAACAACAAAATCTACCTTCTTTTGGTCCCTAGCAATAGGGATGGTTCTGAATTACCGTAAGCTGCAAGGAAGCTTACCTAGGAACATTTCTGAGATTCGTAAACATTTACCCTTAAAATCCTAAACGAACATAAATGTATGGAGACTGAGGTATTTGTGCTGAGCATGGAGTTCCCTTGGAAAAGGATCAACTTTTATGATTTGTCTCATGCAGAATACACCAATTTTGACCTATGTTTCAAAAACAAATCTAGGAATAATGACAAAGGCACTGTTCAAAATACAACTTTTTGCTGTTATTAAAGGACATAACATCCTAATGTTTTCTGCAAACTTATGTGGAAATCTGAATCAACTTTCCCCATGCTTAGAATACAAAAACCAAAGCTCAGGAAACAAGCCCTGAGGTCAGGAAACATACCTTTAAAAAGGAACAGGCAAGGAAACCAGATATAAAGAGGAAGGTCCAGGCAAATCCACCATCTGAAATCAAGACCAGCATTCCAATAACCAAATTCCCACTTCCAAGTTCTGGAACTATGGGGCCCTTCCCTTACTGAGAGACCAGAGTGGGCTCTATCCTTCAATTCTGTCACCAACCAATTTACTCAGTGTGGCCTTGGACAAGTCACTTCCTCTTCAGGCCTCTGTTTCCCTAGGTCCCTGCTTAATCCCATGGATGTTCTCTGAAGCACTTAATGGAAAAGCTTGAAATCATTCAAGTAGTTAATGAACAATACTAATCATTTTTACTCTTCAGTTAACTGTTGTAGCTTTTCACAGAGAACCAACATGTTTCAACACAGCATTTTGAATCATTCTGAAAACTGAGAAAAACCACTGTCCTTAAAATCCCAGTCCAACCACTTAAGGTTTGTTGATCAATTCACTCCATCAATCTGCTTGTGGGCCCAATGACACACACGGCTGTTGTACAGAAGAGACTCCCTGCTCTCTGAAATAGAGACATAGATGAAGATACAAGATAGATGGTGGGAGTTTTCATGAATAGCTTTGCCACATTAATGTCAAATACTTGTCTTTCTTTGGTTGGACTACTCTACTTCTAGTTGAAAAAAATCACTGGTCACTGTATGCTCTTCCCTTTCCAGTATCTGACAGGGCTTTGAGAAATACATTGGTGACCCAATCTCAGCAGCTCTGGAACCTTTCCCTATTCAGGGTCTGGAACTATGAAGGCTACATATTTCTCCATGATTCAAAGCACGTTAGGTCAATCTACCCAATGCCCAAGGCAGCCATCTCCTATAGACCAGTGAATGAGTTCTCCCTGTAAATTTATTTTATTTTTTGCTTTTTGGAGGGCAATTGAGGTTAAGTAACTTGCCCAAGGTCACACGGCTAGTTGTGTGTGTGTGTGTGTGTGTGTGTGTGTGTGTGTGTGTGTGTGTGTAAGTGTCTGAGGACAGACCTGAACTCAGGTCCTTCTGAATCTGGGGCCGACACTCTACTCACTGTGCCACCTAGCCACCCCTCCCTGTAAATTTAAGATCAAAGTGGGAGAAGAAATGACTTCTCTAACTCTCCAGTAGCTCATATAGTTCCTCAGATTTCAAGTCCTTTTCCACCATATTACACATCTTTATTAAGAAAATTTTGTTCCTTAAATGTTCCTTTGAGCTTTAATTCATTAATTCCCTAATACTTCATCTGTCTACAGACTGTCATTATCACCAGGGTTCCCCCTTTCCAGTTAGTGATCTTAAATGTGCATCTACTTCCTTCGAAATAAAAAATTAGATTTTTTAAAGCCTTTCAGACCCTGAAATAGGAATTATTTTGTTTCCTATTTTCTGACATCCCTTCAGTATGTTTACTCCTGTTGTGAGAATAGGAAACAAGATCAGCTTCAGAATATTTCCTCTCTCATTCCTCCCCCATTCAACAATGATTCATTCTCTCTCTCTAACCTCTACTTCACCCCTATTTCTGTAATCACCCCATTAGATAATTTTATTCTCTTATGTTTGGGGTAAATTATACAATCAACTGAGCTCTGATGCAGTGCTTATATAAGGAAATGAAATTAAACCAAATCATCTGCAATGATTAGCTGGGCATTTCTGCCATTTTTGTAAAACAACCTTCCCCTCATTCTTCATTTAAAAAAAAAAATTCAATGCATTGTTTTTAAGTCCACTCAACAATGTTCAAAGAAACCCCGCCCCTCCACCCCTGCCCCTGCAAAACTGCTAAAGCCACCTTCCTGTAACTGAATCTTGCATATCTTGTCTGCCTTGAATGTGCCAGTCTATCTATATCACTTGGATGAAAAAAGACCCCATTTCCCAATGAATGACAACTGATGGCAATAGTACTTTTTATCCCAAATTTTTAGAAAAAGTCTCTGTTCACACCCCTCTCCCTCATACCTATTTTCTAACAACCTCAGCCCCTCCTTCCAAATTCCTTCCCTACAATGCCCTTTCCTGGCAGTCAAAGAGGGCTGTGTCCTGGGGTGGGGAGAGGACTGGATCCAGGTGACTTCGCCTAGCACCACAGAGCTTCAGACATTTGCCTCCTGCAGGCTCCATGGGGCACCTCCTGGCAGCAGCGACCTCCCTGAAGTAGAGAAAGCCCCAGATTAGAGACTTTCCTGAGGTGGGTGGAGAAAAGACTAGATATTTTTTGCTTGTGGTCCAGTCAAAAAAGTATTCTTTACAGACTTAAATTAAATGCTGGTGAAGTGAGCAGAAACTACCTACCTGCCCACCTAAGGATAACTTTCAGGCACTAGCGCAGAAAAGCAAATTCCAATGCCTTGTACTGCAATGCTGTCCTAATGCACAGGAATCTACTGTGCAGGAAGAACTCTGCAACAGCACCAATGAATGACCACTGAGTCATGACTCCTACAGGATCACAATATAAATTTCAGCCTACTTAGATTCATTCACTCACTCACTATTTTTACCACTGATTTTACTAAGACAACTTAATGTCCTTTCTTTTTTTAAAAGAGAAGGCTTCTATCTGCTTAACAATTCTCAGCTATTCCCCCATTCTTTGAGGAAATGAGTGCTAGCAGTTCAAAGGTCACTGGTAATATGCTGAACAGTTCAGCCTTCCTCCTGATCTGCAGATACAAAGCCCAGTTCCCTTCCTCCAAGACCCTAGGGCAGCCTCCCTTTCACTGTTCCCTTCAGCACCTCCACAGCAGACTCCAAATGGCCTACCCAAGCATTCCTACGTGCTGCTCACTGTATCCCAGCTCCCCTTACTGAGCACAGCTCTTAGTGCTTGGTGCTGCCTTCTTTCTCATTTACTCATGATACTGCTCTTTCTGAACCAGAGAAGGCCACATTGCAGTTTCCCAAGACTTGATAACTAAATTTGGTCTAACTGTCCCTGAATACTACACTGGGGGCTCTTGTGGAGCTAAGAAAAGCCACATATAACTGGCAGGATGGGCTACGTTCTCCTCTCTAGTCTCAAAAACAGAGCTCACCAGGA
This sequence comes from Petaurus breviceps papuanus, assembly GCF_028583685.1. Lineage (NCBI taxonomy): Eukaryota > Metazoa > Chordata > Mammalia > Diprotodontia > Petauridae > Petaurus > Petaurus breviceps. The sequence goes on along the minus strand of NW_027185698.1, from coordinate 49,762,473 downwards.
AGTCAAACCAGATGAGTATTCTGGGAAGATGAAGCAATTGTAATGTACTTGTCAGATTGCCCCACCTGACCCCTCCTTAAGTGTTTAACAAAGAATTCACATGAACTATATAGACTGAAAAACCAAGAACATTTTCTTAACCATGCTTTTTGTCTCATGTTCCTGCTACTGGTAATTAAGACAGTCTAGGCAAAAACTATCTTATATATGCCATTTAACAGAAGGATGTTAATTTTTTTTTCTTTTTTCAGTGTTTAATTCTAGAATCTTTCACCCCAGATACTACCATTAGCTTCTGGTTTAGCTAGAATTGGCACTAACAACTCAGGCTAGAGGAGCTATGGAATTGCAAGGCTTCTCAGAGGAAATTACATCATACTGAAAAGGGTGATTATCCATTGTAAAAGATAGTTTTCCTCCTCTTCTCTCTTTTCACCCCTTTTCTTCCTTTCTGCCTTGTTTTCCTTCCCTCCTCCTTTTTCAAAAAGAATGGAACACGTATGTAAAAGCTGTCAATCAAACTCAGCAGCAACCCAGACTATAAGGAATTTTGTCATTGCTAAAGTACCTTCTTGTGACAAATCAGACACGAATATGGTTCTTGTACTTAAGATAGTGAAAGTTACTTCTTGTGTCTAAGGTGTGTGTGTGCGTGTGTGTGTACTCAAGGCCAAAGCCATCTGCCTGGGTATAACATCATTGCTTATTAAGACATTCTGACAATAAAATGTATAATCAGTCAATACAGTCGAGCTGACCAGATGTACAATAAAAGAACAGCAAATTTTTTCAACAACAAATTGCAAATGAGATCACATTTGCTGACTTCAGAAAAGAAATAAGCATGGTAAACAATATTGTGCTCACATTTCAAGATCAGATTGCGAAATAAGTAGGACAATCTTCTTTTCTAACAGCATATTTATAAAACCAATGGAATGCACATTATTCCACTGGAGGGGATACAGAGAGTAGAGAATCAGAAGTTACAAGTGCCATGAGCTGGAAAAATAAACCCTGGCAATACAGTTTAATGTCCAAAAAATTCTTCATAAATAACACAAAAGATTTTTAACATGCAATCACTTATATTAAAAATGCCAGTGTTTTCTGCATGTGACATACAGCCACTATCCAGAGTCATGAAATGTGATTTGCAAACAACTTGGTTCCTTGCTTCCCACAACCAAGAATGCTGGTTTAGTGGCTGCCAATTCATTATAAGGAATGCAGGTTATCATCAGAAAACATTTTAATTATATACAAAAGTGATTATCAGGATGATTACACAAAATACAGATGTAAATGTACACCTTCTATAGATTCAGGTAACAATGCTGTGCTTTAGCAAATTCACTGTTTCTCATTGCACTAAAGAGCTTGGACTGAGGTGAGAGGCACTAAACATCAAACTCCAATCACAAACCAGTGAAACATAACAGAAGCACGAGTCAGAGTTGTCTTCCTTTTGGGCAAAAAAACCAACCAATGTTGTTGGCTTTAGAATGAATGGCTCACTCTTCTTACACCACTGCACCCCAAACAAGGACGTCATCAGATCTATGTGTTTCATAATCAAACTGAGTGGGAAAAAGGTTCACTCTGGGCTATGGTTGTGACATGGCAAGAGGCCTTTGCTGATTTACATTTTACAATACACCCCATCTACAAGAGCAGAATTTCGAACTGGAGGATGAGCTCATGAAACTCTCTCAAGTTCTAGGAACATTAAGTCCAACAAACACCACCTTCAGACGCCATTCTGCTGCCAATGCATTTTGAAAATCCCCAAAACTGAGGTTTTAAAAAAGGGATTTGGATCCCTGATTTTCAAACTCTGACCAGGCATCATTTAACTCCATGAAGATCATTTTGGCATACTGCTCATATGGCTGCCCGGCGGCCTGGGAAGAAAGAATAGACAGACATCAGAAACTGGCAGCTTTTTCCCTAGAGATTCAAGCAAGTCTTACCTGGCCTTCCCTCTGTCACCCCCACTCCCAACTTCTATGGCACTAACCAGAGCCACATGGCAAAAACTGAGAGCAATGTCATGTTGGCCAAGCACCGGAGGCCACTCCCAAAATGTCCACAAAGCTGAACAGAAATTGCAGAGAGAAGCTCCTCAGGGGAAGAGGAGTTACAATTGGGTGGATCCGTAGATCAGAGAAGCTTTGCCATCACTGACAAAGTGGCTCTGAACAGTCTGTTCTTTTACCTCTCTCCAAAATCTCAGTGGTAAAAATATCCCATGTGATTTGTTCTTGAGGTGAATGGACTTTAACAGTGGCAAAGCCTGATCCTGGCCTGGAATAGTTAAGTTTCTCATCAGGAAATAAACATCAGGGTCAAATAGTTTCTTCCGTCACATGAATACCCTCTCAAATTCTCCACTGGTTCAAAGCTCAGCAGTGTAGTTCACAAAGGCAAGGGTAATATAACATCTGCCAATGTCGGTAAATGTGGTTTAAATAATGGTACCCTGTAACTATGGGCTTCATATCCTCAGCTATAATCAGATGCAATTCTCTCATCAGATCCTCACAATGACCCTTGAAGGACAGTTCCTGAGACAGCATTCTGCCCTATCTAATGGGTGACAGGCTCAGCACTCTGTCTTTAATAAACCTTTGGGCTAATGATCAAGCCTTAGCTTAACATAACTGCATAATCCTAGAAGAAGTAAGCTGGGTAACAGGTTTCCAATCTGCTCTGCAGTATCCCAGATCACAAGAAAGGCACTCTCTCCCTGATCATTCAAGCACTGGGACCTTCTCCTGATTGTGATCTTGAACATACAAGGATGAGATAAACAACAAAGACAATAAGGATAATGACTGAACAATTAGTCCTGGCCAGTTATCTCAAAGCAAGGTACTAACAAACCTATAAAGGTGTAGGTAACAGAGAGAACTTTCATTATTTCCCCTTCTTCTCCCCCCATCAGCCACCCCAGAAACATCCAGATAGCAAATGTGCACCCAACACCAATCACAACAGCAAGAAAGTACTTATGACTCTACAGAGTCCATCACCAACTATAAAGATTCCCTTTCACAGTTCTTCAGTAGCAATAATGGCATTATCCAAGAAGTACAGCAACCTTTTAAATTCAACCTCCTCCACCAGCACATAATTTGCTTATAAATCAGAGCACAGAACAGAAGATGCAAATTTTTCAGCTACTTAGTAACACTGCATTTGATATATTACAACATTTGATTACAAAATAGCCTTAGAAGAAAATGTAAGTTATTCAACAGAGCTCAAGCATCCATAAACATATTTTAAAATATTCAAAAAATGTTTATGCTTTAATGTAGATAAGAATCAAAATTATTCAACGCAGTGCCTGCAGTAAAAGCATCCATTCAGCTGAAAAGCTTTTCCAAGTCCTCATATCCTGACTTCATTATGAGCTTGCAGCTCAAAAACAAAAGAAGTGGGGTAGGAGGGGGGGACAGAAAGAGAAGGAGCGTGAGGGAAAGAGAGGGACAGGTAGAGATGGAGAGAGAGGGAGGCTGAGGAAGTCCGTGGAGGGGAGGGGGAGAAGAAAATCCCACAGGTACCTTGGACAGCTCACCTTGTCTGGATGAACCACCAGCACAGCCTTTCGATAGTACTTCTTCACCTGCTCAGGAGTCACCAGGTCTGCCATGCCAACTGGTTTCCACCTGCTTTCTCCCTCCCAAAGCACCATGTGCAGTGTGGAAATTAGTGCTCTTATATTTCTCTCTTTTCCTTCAATCCAATCGAGAAGCTGAGAAGGTATGGGAAAGAAACTTAATCTGTACATCTGCACACTTACAATTTCAATTCATTCAACAAAACTCTTTATATGACTTTCAGGAACACCTGGTGTGAAAACTCTTTCCACCAATGAGGATGCACTCCTCTTTTGTAGCTTATAGTCTTATGAAAGACCTATATCCATCATGCCATAATGCTGCTTTTCTTTTTAAAGAGAAAATAAAACATCATAGAGGCAGCTAGGTGGTGCAGTGAATAAATAGAGCACCAGCTCTGGAGTCAGGAGGACCTGAGTTCAAATCTGGCCTCAGACATTTAACACAAAACTAGCCATGTGACCTTGGACAAGTCACTTAACCCCAACTGCCCTCCAAAAAGCAAAATAATAATAATAACTTAAGATATTTCTCAAATAGTAGAAAAACATTTACATACAACTGATGCTGTAATTACTTATCTCTACATTAAAGTTAGTATTTTAAGAAACTATTAGACAATACTTGCTAACCTAGTTTGTTTAAATTAAAATATGTAGGAATTGAAAATGTTCACTTGTTCCAATTAACCTCCAGGAAATAATTAGTCCTAGGTTAGTGAGATTTTTGACATTCCTTGAAGACAAGAACTAGCACCATTCAAAATTACAGCTTCTAATTACATGAGTTCAGTTAAATTACAAAATGGAGCTAGCGACAACTTGTAAAATCATCTAGTTCACACACACACACACACACACACACACACACACACAGACAAGACACATACACACACACCCTTTTTATTAGCCAAGGTCATATAAACAGGTAGCACCAAGACTAGAAGTAAGGTCTCAAATTCCACAAATAGGAAGGGCTGATGCACTAAATACTGACCTTAGCTAGGAACTGGTCCTAAAAATAGTTACAGATTATATAATAAATAATCTTTTACCAGGTCTCAAAAACTCTGTCTAAATAAAATGGTCTGTTGGTTACCAGAAGTAACCTCTGCTCCTTTCTTCTAAACTCTTATAACCGTGTTCTGCTGACCTTTGCCCTTACTCTGAATCACAAAATGAGATGCTTGAGTTTGGAGGAACCTAGGAGTGCATACAATCTAATGACTATTTTAATAAAGCATGATTTGGCTTTGTTTTATCACCAAGAGGGTGTCCATTCAGTACTACTGGAGTACAGACAGTGACGGGGTATATACCCACCACCTTGACAAAGTAGCCCATTCCACCTCTGGGCAGCTCTAACTATTAAGGAAGTTGTTCTTCATGCTGACCCGTATAAACCTGCTTCTCTCTATAATTTCCGCCCACTGTAGTTCTAATTCTCCAATCCAGGACACCAAATACAACATACTTAAATCCTCTTCTACATGGCAAATCATTAAACAATGAAAGACAGCTATCATGTCCCACCCACACCCTCCACCTATTCTGCCCCCCCCCCCGCCCCAATCTTTTTTCCTCTAGGAGAAATAAACATTCTCAGTTTATTCAACATAGTCCTTGTATGGCATGATTTCAAACATTTTCACTATCTGGGTTAATTATCTTCTGGATACACTTCAGCTTTTTAGTGACTATTAAAATATGGCATCCTAAATTGGAGATAATAGTCCAGATAGAGTCTGAGAAACCCATAGGTCAACAGGACTATCGTATTCCTTATTCAGGATACCATACTTGTATTAATGCAGCCTAATGTCAAATGATTATTAGCAACTGTGGTCATGCTGTTAACTCATACTGAGATTGAAATCTACTAAAATATCCAGGTTCTTCCTTCACATGAACTATTACCTAGCCATACTTCCTCCTTATCTGTATTTATGCAGCTGAATTTTGTTTTAGAATTTTTTTTTTACTGTGAATTAAACACCAAATAAAGCATTTCCAGAAACAGGATAGAAAAGACTCTACATGATATTGCAAATCTCTCATTATGTAAAAGCTTGCTTTTCTTTTAAAATATATAATAGGGAAGCCAAGATGGCAGAGTAAAAGCAGGAACTTGTTAGAGCCCTGGCTCCAACCACCTCCAATACCTATAAAATATGACTCTTAACAAATTTTATAGCTGCAGAACCCACAAAGTGACAGAAAGAAACAAATCTCCAGCTGAAGGCAGCCTGGCAGGCTGAAAGGAAGGGTCTATTGCAGTGAGTTGGGGGCCAAGCACTCCCAAATGAGGGCACAGACCACAGGTCAGACTGGCCAGAGCAGACTTTAGGAGAGTGAATCACCGGCAGCTATGGTGGTTTCAGACTTCTCAACCCATAAACACCAAAGAAAAAGTAAAAGGTTAGTGGGAAACTGTTGGAACTGGGTGATGGAAGAGCACGGTCCAGCCCCTGCCCCCAGGGTTAGAGGTGGCAGCAGCTCAGCAGCTCAGCAGCTGCTACCATGTAGCTACCTCCAGAGCTCAAGAAATCATTCAGAGGGTAATCACTTTTGCTTTGACCTGCTTGGATCTGGGTCCCAGTCTTGGGTGGTGGTCCTAGGATGTATGGCCAATGTGGCAGAGCTTGTGGTGGCTATAGAGAGGGCACCATCCTCACAGCTCGAACAGCTCTGAAAACTGTGAAAACCCCAGCAATTTGGGACACAGCTCTCTCTACTCTTGAAGCAGAGTCTACCCTGGCAAAGAGCTCAAAAGTCAAGTAACTGACTGCCAAGACGAGCAAGCAGAGGAAGTGCAATTAGACCAAAGAATCCTTGTTTGGGGACAAAAAGGATCAAAACATGGAACCGAAAGAAGACAATAAAGTCAAAACTCCTGTATCAAAAGCTTCTAAGAAAAATATGAACAGCTTATAGGCCATGGAGGAGCTAAAAAAAAAATCTTGAAAAGCAAGTTAAGAGAAATGGAGGAAAAACAGGGAAAAGAAATGAGAATGATGCAAGAAAATAATGAAAAGCGAGTCAACAGCCTGCTAAAGGAGACCCCAAAAAATTCTGAAGAAAATGACACCTTAAAAAAACAGAATAACTCAAATGGCAAAAGAGGTCCAAAAAGCCAATGAGGAAAAGAATGCCTTTAAAAAGTCAACTTGGTCAGATGGAAAAGGAATTTTTAAAAAATGGAAGCTAATGACTATATGAGAAATCAAGAAGCTATAAAACAAATCCAAACAAAGGAAAAAATAGAAGGCAATGTGAAATATCTCATTGGAAAAAGCACTGACCTGGAAAATAGATCCAGGAGGGATAATTTTAAAATTATTGGACTTCCTGAAAGCCATGATCAAAAAATGAGCCTAGACATCATCTTTCAAGAAATTATCAAGCAAAATTGCCCTGATATTCTAGAACCAGAGGGCAAAACAGAAATTGAAAGAATTCACTGATCACCTCCTGAAAAAGATCCCCAAAAGAAAACTCTTAGGAATATTATAGGTGGTCAAGGGGGCGGAGTCAGGATGGCAGAGTAGAAACAGGACTTCCGCTGGGCTCTTGCTTCCATCTCCTCCAATTCATATAAAAGGTGACTGAACAAACTTTGGAGCTACAGAACCCACAAAATGACAGAGAAGCTAACCTCCTGCTGAGGACAGCCTGGCAGGCCAGCAGGGAGCAGCCAATGCAGTGCTCTGGGAGCCCAGCCCAGCCCCAAGGGAGCCTGAGGTTTTAGCCTCAGGGCAGCCGCAGCCACAACCAGCCTCCAGCTAGAGGGACTCCAGATCACCAGCAGCTGTGGCCATTTCCAGAATTATCAACCCACAGAAGCTAAGGATAAAGTGAGAGTTCAGTGCAATGTGGACTTTGGGACCTGTGAATTCGGGAGTGTGGTCGGCCTTTGCCCCCAGAGCAAGAAGCGGCTGAGGTGCAGCCACCATGCAGCCCTGCCACCGCCCCCCACATGGCCGCTTCAGCGCCTGGCCTGCAGACTGTAGGGGGACCAAGCGACCATTCTGAGGCGTAATTGTTCTTGCTTTAACCTGCTTGGATCTGGATCACAGTCTGGGGTGGAGGTCCTAGGGTGTGCGACCAGTTTGCCAGAGCGTGTGGAGGCCTCAGAGAAGGCACCCAACTAACAGCTCCAGCAGCTGATAATACCCCAGATATTGGGACAAAGCTCCCCGCTCTGGCAGCAGAGTTCTACTGTGGAAAAAAGCTCAAAAGTCAAGTAACTGAGTGGCAACATGAGCAAACGAGGGAAGCAAGGCAAGCACAGTAATCTGACTTTGGACTCCTTTTTTGGGGACAAAAAGGATCGGATCATGGAACGGGAGGAAGACAGTCAAGTCAGAACTCCTGCACCAGAAGCTTCCAAGAAAAGAATAAGCTGCTTACAGGCCACAAAGGAGCTTAATTTACATCATTCATTTCCACAAGATTTTGAGTTACAAATTTTCTCCCATTTTTCCCCTACCCATCACCCCAAAACAGCAATCCCACTGAATATCCCCTTCCCCAATCTGCTCTCTCCTATATTTTCCCCCACTCCCCCCTCCAACTTTCCAGTAGGGCAGGGTGGATCTCTATGCCTGTATATCTTATTTCCCAGTTACATGTAAAATAATAATAAAGTATATAATAAGTTCAACATATAACTTTCAAATCTTCCTTGCTTATCTGTGATTCCTTTTGGCCTTCTCTTCTGTGCACTAAAAAAAAAAAAAGCTTCAGGGAGGCTAGGTGGCACAGTGAATAGAGCACGGGGCCTGAAGTCAGGAAGATCTGAGTTCAAATCTGGCCTCAGACACTTAACACAAAAACTAGATGTGTGACCTTGGACAAGTCACTTAGCCCCAAGTACCCTATCTTCCCCCCTCCAAAAAGCAAAGAAAAAATATGCTTCAATGACCACCTTTTCTTTTGGTAACTCTATGCCCAGTCCCTGAAAGGGAGGAAAGGAAGGAGGAAGAAGTAACAAATAATCAAACAAAGGATTTTATCTGCACCCATCTTACTGAAGTCTGAATCCTTCATCCAACTAAATATTAGTTAGCCCTCCTAGTCTCAAACTTAACTGAGAAGATAGACCATCCAACATGAACTTCTTCATCTTTTTTAGTCTATTCCTCTTCATCACTCTTTTCCTATTCCTATTGTTTTCCCTCCCATCTCTTCCAGGAATTTGCCCTTTTAATCATCTTTACTCCACCTCCCTCCACCCTCGGCCTTCAATCTCTCCATATCCACTTGTGCCTTCCCTGCAGTCTATAAACATCCTAGGTCTCCCCAATCCTTAAAAATCTTTCCTTTGTCTCCTTATAAAATATCATTCATATTCTGTCCCTCTTTAGATCACACTAGATAAAGCATTTGTTAAATACTTACTAAAAAACAGAAGGAAAAGTAAAGATAGTCACTGCCCTCAAGGAGCTTACGTTCTAATGAGGTTGAATCAGGTTACAAGTGAACATGGCTGGCTGGCCTGGACACTTCCTCAAATGGAGGTTCCAGGAAGGAAGTCACCAATCAGAAGAGGTGTCTTTTGGGGTAGAGGCATCTCCAGAGAGATGAGGCAGAGGTAGAAAAATCCAGAGTCAATATTAGAGCTAAGAAGTGATCATGGCTTGCCTAGGCACTTCCTGACACAGAGATTCCTTTCACAGTCAAACTCCTAGGGGGAAAAATCATCTGCCACTTTTCCTCCTCCCACTTACTTTGCAATTCCTTGCAATATGGCTACTGATCTCACTGCTCAACTCAAACCAGTCTCTCAAAAGTTACCAACAATCTCTTCACTGTTAAGTCAAATAGTTTTTTCTCACACTTCATCCTCCTTTACCTCTCTGCATCTGATACTACTGAGCAACCAATGGTTGGATGCTTACTCCTTCTTGGGTTTTCATGACACTGCTCTCTTACCTAGTTTTCCTCCTACCTCTGTTAACTGCTTTTGATCTCCTTTGTCTGATTCTTATCTACATCCCACCCTCTAACCACAGTTTTGTCTTGGGTCTTCTCTTCTCTCTTTATAATCTTTTCTTGGTGACTGAATTAGCTTGTATGGGTTCAACTGTTATCGCTATGTACATAATTTTATATACCTAGACCTAGACTCTCCTAAAGTTATCAAAACATCATTTTTTGTGTTCTGCAGGAACTATAACCTTTCTAGTCACCAACTCTTTGGTCCCAACTCTCGTCAATTCTGCCACTACATGTTCGCTTCCCTTCATTCACATGGCCATCATCCTAGTTCAGGTCTTCTTCAGCTTTCCCCTGGGCTATTGCAACAGGTTCCTTATTAGACTTACTTGTGTGATCCTTGCACAAGTCACTGAACCTCTCTGCTCTTGAGCAGGGATATGACAGGATTTGTACTTCATGATGATTGTTTTGGCAGAATCAGAGAGGGGAGTGACAGGTTACTGGTATTTGAACCCAGGTCTTCCTGACTCCAAGTTTAATGACTATTCCTATACCCCATTACCTCCAAAGCCATTCCTTCTCTACAGGCAGCTGGTGGTGCAGTAGAAGATAGAGTATTGCACCTGGCGCCAAGAAAACTGGAGCTCAAATCCACCCCCAGACTCTTATTAGCTGTGTATCACAGAGCTGGGCACTTTTCTGCCTCAGTTTCCACATCTGTAAAATGAGGACAGTAACAGCACCTACCTCTTAAGGTTGTTGTGAGGATCAAATGAGGAAGTATTATTAGTAAAGCACCTGACAGAGCCTAGCACATAAAAGGTCATTCCCTCCCTCTCTTTCTAGTCCATCTCCCTACCATTACCTGAATATTCTCTTAATGAATTGCTCTGATCATTTCACCCCTCTTTTTTCCAACATTTCTAGAAACACTCCATTGTCTATCAAATAAAACATATGCCCTAGCAATGCAGGCTTCCACAATCTAGGTCCAACTTACCCTTCCCATGTTATCTTCATTTTGCCACACTAGCTGTTCTGCCCTCTTTCATTTCCAGGCTCATGCTTTCTCCTATATCCTAGATGGGCTCCTATTCTCCAGCTCCCCAGCTCTACCTAAGAAGGTTCCCACTCCACTCTTACTCCTTCCTCCAAAGCCTAAGTCAAATGCCATCTTTCTTCCCTGAAGCCTTTTCTTAATCCAACTCTCAGCTAAACATGCTCTCTCACTCCTCAAATTTCTCATAGCACTCTATCTGGACCCCTCCTTTACACTTATCCCACTCTCCTTTGTACCACAGTTATTTATGCACATATCTCTTTTCCTTCATTACATTGTGAACTCCATGAGAGCAGGGTCTGTGTCTTATCTGTCTGAATTTTCAATGCCCAGCACAGGGTCTTGCAAATAGCTGATATTCAACAAATATTCCTGAAATGAAAGTTAAGGGTCTGAGGATTTATGTCAGTCTCTTCAGTGCTCTCATCCAGTCTCTTAGCCGCAGAACGGCAATCTTTGCTGCTTCCTCCATGCCCCCCTTTATTCCCCAAAGAGAATATTCTCCTCACCAAGCAAAACTTGTTTATGCATCCTATTCCCTTTGGAATCTGTCTGTCCCCAGACCATTCTTTCAGCCAGATAAATTCCTGTCGATATGCTAACCATCTCATGAAAAGAATGCCTTGAGTCACTTCAAATGCACTCTGTTTGAAGAAGGGCCTTGGAGATGGAGAGAGATTGCGTTTTCCTTTTAACTGTACACACTGCACTGCACTGCAAACCATGAAGCCCTGGGCAGTCCTCCGATGTGTTCCCCAGTATAATGCTTCATACAATTCACCTTGTCCTTCCCTTATGCAAAAACACAACTTTGAAGAAAAACATTTTTCTTGGGAATCCTCCTCTTCCAGTTGGCAAATGGGTTTTAGACACATTCCCAGGCAATGACTCTGCAGCAGGTACTAAAGCGTCTTCCTCCACTCAGAACACAAGTGAAAGGCAAAAAGTCTAGGGGATGCCAAGGAATGCTCATGGTACTATTCAAGAGTCACTCACTATCCACGAGCTTTTTCACAACCTCTTCTGACCCCAAAGGCTCACCATAAAAAGCATTTTCTACAGAAAAGAGCTTTTTTTAAAAAAGCAAAACTTACATATTCAAATATGGCAGAAACTAGCAACTTCATCTTCAGCTCTGAAGTTTGGTATTTTATAGGAAGGCATACATACAAAATGCAGATATCTTAAAATTTTTAAGAAATTTAATTTTAAGAAATGGAGTTCTATAAAGAGCACTCTTATTGTCCAAAAGAAATCTTTAAAAAATTTACCAAACAGCTAAGTAACATAAGTTAAGTCTGAAGTAATTTGGAGACCTAAAATCATTTTCTATCACTGGTAATAGAGTAATAATTCACTACTGTTAGTCCCATTTTATTTGCTGGATCAGTTTTTCTCTGCCTGTCCCTTAAGTGTGGGTGCTTCTCTTCAGAGTCTATCTTTAACCTTCTTCTCTTCTCTCCCTATTCTTTCTTTCCTCCCAAGTTAGTGAGTTTTCCAGGGGTTTCAAAAGAATTAGTTCAGTGGAAGAGGACTGGATTAGAAGTTAAAGGGCTTTGAGTGCCTGTGTGACCATGCATAGGTCACTTACCCTCTCTGTGCTTCAGTTTCCGCACCTGTAAAATGAAAGATGAACTAGATGGCCTCTGATGTACCTTCCAGTTTTAAATCTTTACAACTCTGATTACTTCTATCAGATGCCTGCCAAATCTAGCCCTCCCAGATCTCCCTGTCCCACCCCTTCTCCTATTCTCTACACCCACAATTGTAATTGCCTACTATTTGTCTTCACCTGAATGCTACCCAACTGTACCTTACACTTAATATAAGTAATATAAATGACGTCATGGTCTTTCCCCTAAGATCTAACTACCCTGTTTTTTGTAATGGCAACATTACCGTTCCAGCAACTCAGGCCTAAAACCTAAGAGCCAATTTAACTTCTCTGCTTCCAACTATCAGCCAAGTCTATCATTCTCTCTTGGTAAAAGTTCCTACAATCTCTCATTTCTTTTCTTTTCATTTCCTTTTTTTTTGGAGGGGAGAAGGCAGGGCAATTGGGGTTAAGTGACTTGCCCAAGGTCACACAGCTAGTAAGTGTATCGAGTGTCTGAGGCCGTATTTGAACTCAGGTCCTCCTGACTTCAGGGCTGGTGCTCTATTCACTATGCCACCTAGCCGCCCATCCCCTTTTCAACACTTTCAACACCTAAGGTCAGGCCTATCACCTCTTGCCTGGACTACTACTATAATACTCTCCTGTCTCTAGGCTCTCTTCTCTCCAAACAACCTTCACACAATTATCAAACATCACCAAAATTCTTCCTGATGATATCCAAAGTAGGTGTATAAAGTACTTTGTCAACTCTGTGTATTATATATGTATGTGTACAGAGATACATATGTATTAGCTTATAGTTTTTATTATTATTTATGATAACTTAGTGTACAATTTGACCATTTTATTTCCCTCCCCAAAAAAAGGATAAAACACAAACTCTTTAACCTACCATTCAATGACCTCCACCTATATCAACAGGTTTATTGTGTTCCCATTTCCCTTCATGTACTTCCCATCAAACTATATTATTAGTTGTTCCCTGCTCCCTTCAGTTCCCTCCTGCCTTGGGTTCAGTCTATCTTTCAAGATATAGGTGCAGGCTCCACCAAGATCATCATCTGAAATCTCCTTCCTCTAAAGTACAAGTCAAGTACCAGTCCCTTTGATGAAGCCTTCCTGGAGCCAACCCTGCTGAAATCGATGGCTCACCTCACATTTTTCATAATACCACCTGGCTCTCTCCTTCGCATTTATCATAATTCTACTTCTACATGTATATGGCATGTCCTCCTCCCATTAAAATCTAAGATTTGTGAAAGTTGGGGTTATCATTTTCCTCTCTGTACCATCGCAGTCCAACACAGTCTAATTGATTTTGTAGGTGCTTAATGCTTACTGCATCATGGCGGCAGAACACAAGACCTGGAGCCAGGAAGACCTGAGTCTGACACTGGCCTCAAAGACTACGGTGGGATCTCACACGTGTCCTCTTCTGTAAATGGACATAAGAGCTTCTACTTCCCTGAGTTATTGTAAGGGTTAAATGAAACAACAGATGCGTAGACCATTTTGTGAACCTTAAAGGGTCACATAAATGTCACCTATTATTTATACTAAATTTAGAGAATGAAAATGTCATATTTCTCTAAATAGTCACTGAAAATTATGAGTTATAAGGAATTCTGGTGGGACTCTAGCCCCACCTCTCCTTTGATGTAGAATTTAGAATATCTTTGACAAAAAAAGAAAATCAAGGAAAAACAGTACCTCAGTTCTGCCTGACAGACACTCCCCTCCATTGTGAGACTGAACTGTTAGAAATTTCTTTCACAGACTGAGCTAAAATGTGCTTCCCTACATAACTTCAACTCCTTAGTAGTCATTCTTTCCTCCAGAGCTACAAAGAACATGTTGGCTCCCTCTCCTATAGCTGAAGACGGCTGCTCTGGCATACCAGAGTGATAAGGGCCTGGATGGTCGTTTTTTCATCTTTGTATGAGCATCACCACAAGACAGTTAATAATTATTCACTGAATTGAATTTTCTCCCCTTATTCTTGTCTTCTCCTGACTAAACATTCCTATAACCCTCAATCATACCTAAAAGATCATTTCATGGCCCTTCACCATCCCGGTTTGTCAGTCTCCTTCTACAAGTCTCCAAACGTTGCCTGATCAGGGCTGACGACAGCAGGGCTACCACTGCCTTCATCATTGGCACTATGCTTCTAGTCCTGAGGCCTAAATTAGAGGGATGTTTCAGGGTCCCCAGCATGCTGCTGGCATGTATTAAGCTCCAACTAAAAGCTCTAACAGGGTCTCTTCCATTCAGTCCCAGTGCCAATTACTAATTATAACTCTCCATTCTAAACTATCACCCACCAAGAAAAGAAAAAAAACAACATCAAGCAATTTAAATGTTAGGCTTTGCATTTTTTCCTGTTAAGCTTCATCACTTCTGCCTGTCAAAATCTCTTAAAGTCTTGAGCCTGTTTTCCAGCAGTCTCAGCATCAAATTAACTACAGACCTGATACCCATTAATCTAGGCCCTTTCCATGCCGCAGCTAAAATAACTATATACAGTTCTGTGTTACCAAGCAAAAGCCACTATGACCAAGTTGTTCCTAGAAGATGCTCCTAGCCCCTGGAAATCTGGGTGGACATCAACACCTACATATAACCCCCATGGAGAATTGTATTGTCTTGGCCTCTGCAAGGTCAAACCTAAGAAAAACATCATCTTTACCTCTTGTGACATATATCTACATTAGATAAGCCATCCTAGCTTTCTACCCATAAATAAAATCCTTTTTAAAAAGCCACCTTGTTACACATATAACATATTGGCACCACTGTAATAAAAAACATCTAATTCTTTTGAATATCATGCCCCTCCCCTTCTTTTGAAGTCATGAATGGATTTAAATGACCAAACCTTTAGCTTGAGAGGATCCATATCTTTGGACATCTCTTGCTTCCTCATTTCAGCAATTGTCTTTGGTCCTTTTTTATCGGATTTGGATGAAAATCCTTGATTGGGTAAAAGATCTTCAAAATCATTTTCTGAAACTTTTGGCTTTTGAGCTAAGACACAAGATAATAAAAAATAATTTTCTTTTGAAGTTGATCTACGTAACCATTCGTAAATCTATATTTCCTCCCACAAGAAAGGCTACCTTTTTTCAAAGAAACACATTACAATAAGCAGCATATATGAGAAAGAGGAAAGGGGTGGAGGAAGGTAGACAGGAGAAGGAAGGGAAGGAGGGAAAGAGGAGGAGGAATTCAATGTAGTTACTTCTTAAACTCTGGGACAGTCAACTATCCTCTACAGAGTATGGATACAAAAGAAAAATCATACTTGTTTCTGAAAAACAGATTCCATAAGTAGAATGGAAAACTGGCTTAATCTGGTGAGGAGATACACATACATACATACACACATACATACTGATGAAGCATGGCCCTTAAAAATACACTTGTTGATTATTCAGTAGTTCAGTTCTATATGACTCCACATGACTCTATGGACTTTCATCCATGCAATTTTTTAGGCAAAGATACTGGAGTGGTTTGCCATTTCCTCTTCCAGTGTATACCCATTTTACAGATGAGGAACTAAGGCAAATAGGGGTAAGTTACTTGCCAAGTGTCTGGGGCTGGATTTTAATTTACCTGACTCCAGCCTGGTGCTATAGCCACTGTACAGGGATCCTAGATGCCCCTGAATAAGTCCCTAATAAGACACAGATAATCTAGTTTTCTCTAGCTGGTATGGTTTAGACTTAATCAAAAGTATATGTAAAAAAACAAAATAAAATAAAATGAATCAACATCTATTCCTGACCTCAAGGAAAAAAAAAACACATCATGACAGGATAGGAAATCTGGGCCAAATCAAATAATATGAAATATAATGAAATATAAATGTAAAATTTTACCCTTGGGTTTAAATAATCAATTTCATAAATACAAAATAGTTCTATATGCCCCTGTGTTTGTTACAATGTATCATGTTGTATATTACATATCATATGATGATATGGTATGTTGTTTATGCATTGTGTTATGTCTATTATATGTTATCATACATTATACTTTATATCTTAGATATTATATATAATATTTGAGTAGGATAATGTCATGTTATGCCCCTTTATGCCATTAGTTTGTATGTCTCACGCTGAGTGTTATTTGTGTGGCATTATAGTTTGCCTCATTATATGCTGTATATTATATGGTTCAATTCAACCAGGATATGTGCATTGTATTTTCTATTACGTACTTTATGGCATATTATAAGATGTTCTCTGATGTTATATGCTTTATTCTGTGTTGTTATGATGTAGTTTATATTATATGCCGTACATTATATGTAATGATGCTTTATAAGATATTATCTGGTGTGACTGAATTTTTATAATCAAACTTATTATCAGTCTCTTTTCTGTGATTAGGTT
This sequence comes from Petaurus breviceps papuanus, assembly GCF_028583685.1. Lineage (NCBI taxonomy): Eukaryota > Metazoa > Chordata > Mammalia > Diprotodontia > Petauridae > Petaurus > Petaurus breviceps. The sequence goes on along the minus strand of NW_027185698.1, from coordinate 49,745,827 downwards.
TGGACTTTCAAGGACCAACTCTTTTCACTCATGTCTTTATACTTCATATGATTATCTATTATATGTTAAATGTGTTATATATGATGCCAGGCATTTTATATTTCTTGAATTGTGATAGGAGGGAATACATGAATGTTTTACACACACACACACACACACACACACAGAGATATATTATATTGTAATGACAAGCAAAGAAGTACTTAACAGCTTGTTTCAGCTATTTATTTATTTGGCACCTTGTTTCAGTTCAAGTTTATTTTAAGCCTTGTCCATGATTATATCAAATCTTTGTTAAGAAACAGAACTTGTGAATCCCACAATTTGTGAACCCCTGTTGCTGATGAAACAGGAAGGGGAGGAGCTAATGACTATATATAAGGAGAAGCCCAAGCTAGGAGAGAGCAGAAGTGAGAAGAGAATACTTGTGGTGACAGAATCGAGAAGGGGAACTTTGTGGTGGCCAGGCACTCTGTTTGTCTGTTCTGCTTGTGTTAATTTTTGTCTGTGATACTTTATACAGAAGTCCTGGGACCTTACTGGAAGCCCTAAAAGAGGATTTTCTGGTTGTCTGTTTACAGAAGTCCTGGAGGAGGGTTTCAGAGGTCCTGGGATTGTACTGAGATTTGTGTTGAGCTCTCAGACCTTGTATGTGGGTCTGTGTTAATTTCATAAGCAGACAGTGAATTGATGATGGTGTCAGCAATGTGTATAAATGTTGTTTTGGCTCTGTTAAGCTTTGTCTTCACAGAAACTGTGAAGAACTCGAGGTGGATTGAACACTCTAAGCTTCAATATGAAACTGAACGAGGAGCTGGAAGAGGAGGTAAGAGCTGCCTGCCTATGAACCCAGGTGACAGTTGGGTAGATAGGAGCTGGACCCATGGAAGAAGAACCATGGAATTTGGGAGCAGCCTCGAGTCAAGATGAAAAAGACCTCTTCTTGGGTACTTGATGCTTACTGAGATCATGATTTACTGTGGCCTAGGGGTGGAGAACTTTGACCTTTGTACTTTGTGTCCTTTAAGGAGGCTTGCTCCTTAAAGATGATTGAGTTAAGGACTTACTAAATGATATCTTTTGTTTAAAACTATGTGGCCACTTTGGTGAAAGTTAGTGATAAGTTGTTATGTCATAACATTGTGAATGCTATACTTTGGTTTCTGTCAAATGTTTTGTCTTAGTTTATTACTGAATAAGATTTCACTATAGTATGTAACCAGAACCTTGAAACTGTTTACTGCAGCAGTCCTCTGGAAAGCTGCTGGTGCTTGGCTAAATTTACATATGTGTAACACCAGGGATGTGCTGCTAAATGTTTAACAATAGGCTCTGGATGGGGGGGTAGCTAGGTGGCACAGTGAGTAAAGTGCTGGCCCCAGAGTCAGGAGGACCCGAGTTCAGTTCCAGCCTCACACACTTAACATCCACCCAAAAACACTAGCCATATAACCTTGGGCAAGTTACTTAACCCCAACTGAAAAAAAAAAAAAAAAAAAGGGCTCTGAAGGAAAAAAAAGTAACCTATAACACACTTTTAAGTTTAATCTGTATACATATCAACATTTTCTCCATCATTTTAAGTCTAGATAATCATCAAAACAATAAATTAAGCACTGATTTATGGCATTTGTTAAAAAAAATATATGTAACCACTAGTCTAATATAACAAGCACACTTTCCAGCATCAATTTGGTTTGATTGTTTTTTTCAATGTGGCTAAATAATTCCCTTTGGGAAGTAGCATTATTCAATAGTATCCATATAAGAGAGTTCATTATATGCCATTTAATCAATTTAATATTTTTAATTTGTTCAGGCTGTTCCCTCCCCCACCCCCCATGCCTTCAATAATGTTTTCCAGCTCAATGATTCTTTTGGACTAACAAAATAAAAAACCTGACATTTCAATATGTTTTATTCAAGGGGCGGCGAGGTAGTAAGGGTGGCCAGGTAGCACAGTAAGAGCATCAGCCCCAGAGTTGGGATAACCTGGGATCAAATCCGAGCTCAGACACTTTGCACCCACTCAGAAACACCTGGCCGTGTAACCTTGAGCAAGTTACTTAACCCCAATTGCTTAGGAGCAGCCAGGTGGCTCAGTGAGTAAGAGCACCGGCTCCAGAATCGGGATGACCTGGGGATCGAATCTGGGCTCTGATACTTAGCACCACACCCAGAAATAACTGGCCGTGTAACCTTGAGCAAGTTACTTAACCCCAATTGCTTAAAAAAAAAAAATGTTTTATTCAAAACCCCTACCTGTTGCTCCAGGTAATAAGTATACCTATCTGTCTCAAGATGAGAGAAATAATAAGAACATAAGACTAATTAGAGTACCCAGGCTTTTTTCTTATATCTCAATCCTCCAGCTTTAATAATGAGCCCAAAGGATTTCTCTACTGTCCATAACACACCAACACTACACATCTCTTATTTGCTATCTAAGAAACAGCCAAGACAAAAAAATGGCACCTGAGTAGGGAAGTATTACAGGTCATTTACCCTGACTCTCCCAGATCTATAGCTCAGATTAGATTTTGTTGGTGTGTTGGTGTATTGCAAATAAAGGATAATTTAGGGAACTGTGGGTCCAAACACATTAGTTCAGTGACTCAAGGCTGAAATCTAGGTTCCTAAGACAAAATTCTAAGAGCGTCTCCCTTACTCTAACTGAAAAAGCTGTACCACAAATAACTTCTGATTGAAAGCAGATCCCGATAGCTAATTTGGATTTGGTTCTCCCCTAAATTTTCACAAAAGTTGATCAAAGAGGCCAAATCACTGAAAACTAATACCGGTCTCATATTTAACTAGTTTTCTTCTGAAACACAGGTGTAGCAAAATATTATATACTCACCAAAACTGGGAGCTCTAATGCCCCTCTCTTCTCGTCCTCCAATAACACTGAAGTTCACAGAATAATTAGGTTTCGTCTGTGGGCTGGATTTGGTTTGTGATGATTTTGCCTGGGAAGGCCATGATGGACCATAATTTGGGGGTCTTGCTTGCCATGGGCTCCCACCTTTTGAAGACTGAGTTGTTTTTGACGCAAATGCACCAGGAGAAAATCCACAAGAAGAACCTGAAAGAAACAGGGAAGTTTTCATGTAAATACATCACCTTCAAAAACTACTGAAAACACTACTTCTGACATTATTGTTTTAAAAATCACTGAAAACAATGGCATAGTAATGTGAAGCTTAAAGAAATACTTTTTCTGAGTGAAAATCTATACCTTTGCTTTCAATTATTCAAGATACTTGAGACATCAGTAGTCTCCATTCCTCTTCCAATCAGTCTTTTAAAGACTTGGAAAATATACTACGTTAGTATTCAACAAGGATACTTTGAATTTTCAAGGTTACAACACTAAACACCAGCCATCTGACATAGTTGATGCTAAAATGTTCACAAAATGCTTTGATAATCTATAAGGTCCAGCCTCCCAACCTGGAACAAAGGTTAAAGCAAGGAAAAGTGACACTGTAAAATATCAGCTTATGCTTATAGATAAATCACAACTCTATTTGCTCACTAAATTCAAGGGGCTTCCATCTTCCACCTCCCCAACCCGTGATAATGAAAGCAGAATAAATCAAGGTCCCCTCTGTGGCCCTCCCCTCAACTCTTTGCTCTCTGTGAATTTTTATTGGCCTTAGGCACAGAAATGATTAGCTATAATGCTGGTTTTGAAGTTTGGATGATGAATAAATTCCTCTTTAGAAAATGGATGTTTAGGGGCAGCTAGGTGGCACAGTAAATAGAGCACTGGCCCTGGAGTCAGAAGGACCTGAGTTCAAATCCAGCCTCAGATACCTGATACACTTACTAGCTGTGTGACCTTGGGCAAGTCATTTAACCCCAATTGCCCTGCCTTCCCCCCTCCAAAAAGACCAAAACAAACAAAACAACAACAAAAGAAAATGGGTAATTTAAGGCCATGATTAGACAAATGCATTAATGTTAGAATGAGAAAGAAGCAAATTCCTCCCTTGAAAAGTTTGCTCTATGAAACTTACAGGTCCCTAAAAGTACCTCTGAATATAGCTGCACAAAACCCCTGAAGCTTGAGAGAGTTTTGTACTTCAACCTGGAAGCAGAGTCCTACTTTAACAAACAGTTAAAATTCCAGCAATAGGCTGGAGAAATGAGCAAACAATGTGAAAAAATTCAAGACTACAGAAGGTTATTATGGCGACAGGGAAGATCAAAATACACACTCAGAAGAAGACAGCAAAGTCAAAGCTCCTACATCTAAAGCCTCCAAGAAAAATATGAATTGGTCTCAGGCCATGGAAGAGTTCAAAAATTTGAAAATCAAGTAAGAGAAGTAGAGGAAAAATTGGGAAGAGAAATGGGAGTGATGCAAGAAAATCATGAGAAAAGAGTCAATAGTTTGGTGAAAGAGACACCAAAAAAACAGTGAAGAAAATAACACTAAGGAAAATAAGAAGAATGCTTCAAAAAAAAATTGGGGGTGGCTAAGTGGCACAGTGAAGACAGCATTGGCCCTGGAGTAAGGAGGACATGAGTTCAAATTAGGCCTCAGACACTTGACACACTTACTAGCCATGTGACTGAGGGCAAGTCACTTAACCCCAATTGCCCTCAAAAAAAAAAAAAAAGAAAAAACAGAATTGGCCAAATGGAAAGCGAGGTCTAAAAGCTCATTGAAGAAAATAATCCCTTAAAATTCAGAATGGAGCAAATGGAAGCTAATGACTTGATGAGAAACCAAGAAGCAATAAAACAAAATCAAAAGAATGAAAAAAATCCAAAGACACTGTGAAATATTTCACTGAAAAAAAAACCTATCTGGAAAACAGAGCCAGGAGAGATAACTTAAAAATTATTGGACTACCTGAAAGCCATGATCAAAAGAGCATAGACATCAAATTCAAGAAATTATCGGGAAAACTGCCCTGATATGCTAAAACCAGAGGATAAAATAGAAACTGAAAGATTTTACCGATCACCTCCTCAAAGAGATCCCAAAATGAAAATTAATGCACACTGCCAGATACCAAAAAGTTTTAAGATAGCAGATGTGCTATGTGTAACCAAAGATTACAAATATCTGTGTACTTCATTTTTATTTAAATGTATTTCTGCCTCAGTTTCCTCATTTGTAAAATGGACTAGAAGATCTCTGGGATCCTTTCCAGTTCTAAATCCATGAAACTATGCTGAATAAATTGACCAGAACTGCACAGGAGAAAAAGGCATAAGGGGCTGTGGTTGTACCAGTGTTAAGATGAACCACATCCCAACAATGAGTGTGAAAATTTATCCAAGTAAATATGTCCATCAGAAAGAACCTCAACAGTTTCCATTCAAAGCCGCACCAACATTGACTGGGATGTTCTGGATTACAGTTGAGCTAAGTCAGTGAGCTTCGGTAGCACATGTTTTGTGTTTGACAGTTAAAGTATAAGACCACCTTATCCCTACATGTAATCAACCAGTCAGTTGATTGATAGCCTAAAGGTAAGAAGCTACAGGGTCCAGCAGAGAGCTCCTGGGAGAACTATATAAGCAGCACATTGTTCACAACTATAAAAGGCTGGGTTGGCCTGACCTCTGGAAGAGGAAGCTAAGGAGTCTGAGAAACTGCTATCCATGGGGTCAATGTTTCCCACAACTTTACTTCCACTGAGGCACCTAACCATCAGAGCAGGGAGTACAGGGTTGTCAAATATGAATAACATACAAAGGAAGGTTACAGAAAAATATCTTTGTAAAGAACCAATCAAAGATAAGGTAGGAAGATAAGAGGTATGAGAGCTTACTTCTACCTTCCTTATTCACCCCATGTGCTCCTGTCTTCTAAGCCCCTCATTCTTCCTGCTGCTCTCCTTTCACATTCAATATTATTTCTTCTCTTACCCTATATCTTCTCCTCTCCTATTCCCCTGTAGTAAATAAAAAAAGTCCTTCCCACAATTCTCACTCAACCATTCCAACACAGCTACATTCAAATAAAGCAAGACAAGTCTCAGCCCAACACTCTAGCCCCTTGAGATCTTTTTAGATGCCAAATGCCATCCAACATATTAACTATCTCTTCCACAGCAGAAATTTAACAAGCATGCCATCTATGCATTCATCCAAGTCACTGATAAAAATGTTGAACAGAACAAGGCCACACAGAACCTTGGTATGGTATTTAGGCCACAAGAGACATGTCTTCAAACTAACACTGATACATTAATCCTCAAACTTTGGGTTCAACTAATCAATCAGTCCTAAACCCACTTAAATGCTACCATACTTTGCCTATGTCCATCTTGTCCACAAATATCTCACAAGACACTTGTCAAATGACAAAGTAAAACTGATATACTCAGCAACCAAAAAATCTCTAATCTAATCCTAATTCAGTTTGTCAAAAAACAAACTGAAGTTAATCTGGCAAAATTTGTTCTCAATGAACCTAAATTGTCTCTGTGGCGATTACCAACACTATGTCAACTTCTACCCACTGGTGCTAATCCTACCTCTTGGGGCCAAGTAGGACAAGTTTATTCCCTCTTGGAAGAAGGTACAGCCAAGATGCTCTCTCTTCCTTCACTTTGGGTTTCTCAAAACACACCAGAATTTATTAGTCTGTTCTCTTTTTCCCTAAGTGACTACAATGAAAGCTAAAATGACAACAAGAAGTATAGAACAGTAAGGAAGTTAAGAGGAAGGGGAGATGACATCAAACCGTGGGGACTTTCCAAAAGTCATTAATAAAATTCTAGTTACCAAATGCAATAATCTTTTCTCAAAGTTTATCCTCCTTGATCTTCCTGCATCAGACCAAGTCCAAATTGGAAAATTCAAGGAGGAAAAAAAAAAATCACAATCATTTTCCCAGCCTACATAGGCATAGGGAGACGTATGTGTACTGGAGATGGGATCTAGACAAAAATAATCAACTGGAGTATTCCAGAGCTGGGAAAGACTTTGGCAGAAGGCAAGGGTCCCAAAGCTAGCACAAAGGAACTTAAACTTGTGAAGAGTGCAGAATAGCTGCTGCTCACTACCCAGTACTTTGTCAAAGATCCAGGGCAGACTAAGAAAGGGACCTGAGCCTGGGGTACCATTCTGAGTGAAGAATGATCAAAAGTCTCTGGCTGGGTACTGAGCAAAGGACAAGTTCAGAAGCAAGCAGGATGTCAGTTCTAGCTGCCAGCCTTGCCTGAAGCTCCCGGAGGAATAACCAGATCAGGAATAACACACCCAAGGAGAACCTACAATTCTGTTCCTCTGAATCAGCAGAGCTTCCCAGTTGGCTGAAAAAGGCTCAATCCAGCAGCACCTACTGTTGTTCAGACTCAAACCCAAATAAGGAACTTGCAGAGCTCAGACCAAGACAACAGCAATCAGATTTTGCCCCACACCAGACTACTGTGGAACACTGAAAGATTACAGGTATCCAGCCTGAGAAGCTAGAATAATACAATACTCAATATTAAAAAAGAAAATCCCTCCAGCCATTCCTCCAGAAGTGTGCAGCGCCTAACCTTAACATCAAGTTCAAAATCAGGAAGCAAGCTGGAAGAATGAGCCATATATAGATATACATACATAGATAGAGAGATAGATTGACAGATAGACAGATAAAATAAATGAATGAATGAATAAATCCCACCATAAAGACCTGTTATGGTGACAGGGATGCTCAAAACACAAACCCAGAAGAAGAGAATAACTCCAAAACATCTGCTAGCAAATAGCAAAGAAAAACACAGTTTGGGCATAAATTCAACTCTGGAATTCTGGAAGGGATGGAGGAATTTTTTTTTAAGTTTGAAATGTTTTTTTTAAGAATGAAACTAGAGCACGAGAGTAAAGAAATTAGAAAAGGAATGAGAGCTATGAAAGAAAATATGGAAAAAGAAATTAACAGCTTGTCAAAAGACATTAAAAAACCATGCCCAATGGGGTGTCCAGGTAGCACAGCGAGTAAGAGCACTGGCTCCAGTGTTGAGAAGACCTGGAGATCGAATCCCGGGCTCAGACACTTAGCACCCACCCAGAAAACACCTGACTATGTAACCTTCAGCAAGTTACTTAACCCCAATTGCTTAGAGGCGGCCAGGTGGCTCAGCGAGTAAGAGCACCGGCTCCAGTGTCGGGATGACCTGGATCATATCCAGGCTCAGATACTCAGCACCACACCCAGAAATAACTGGCTGTGTAACCTTGAGCAAGTTACTTAACGCTGATTGCTTTAAAAAAAAAAATCACATATAGAAATGAAGGAAGCAGATAGGAATAATTCAGGGTTGGGAGTTGACAAGGTCTGATTAGTAAGGAAAAGTGAAAATGAAAAATGAAGCCTTAAATAGTCAATAAACACTTCAGTCAGTCAATAACCATTTATTAAACGGCTAACATATGCCAGGAACTAAGTGCTACAAGAGATACAAAAAGAGGCAAAAGACAGGTCCTGGTATCAAAGTGTTCACAATCTAGTGGGGGAGACAATAAACAAACAACTATGTATAAACAAGTTATATACAGGATAAATAGAAAATAACAGAAGGAAGTACTAAGAAAACTTAGGGGCTGGGAAAGTCTTCTTGGAAAAGATGGGATTTTAGATAGGGTCTGAAAGAAGTCAGGGAAGCCAGGAAGGGGAAGAGATGATAATTCTATGAGACAATAAGAATATCAAAACAAAGTCAAAAGACGGAAAAGAAAAGAACAAAATCAAAGATGTCTCAGAGCAAAAACAACTAACATAAAAAAAAAAGAGGAGGAAAAAAATTAAAATCAGTGGACTACTTAAAAGGCACAACTGAAAAAATAGCTTATTGACAGACTGGGTTCCCCTCAGTAATGCAAGATGATAAGACAACTCCAAAGGACTCATGATGGAAAAGGACACATCCAGAGAAAGAGCTGCAGAGTCTGAATGTAGACTGAAGCAAACTGCTTGCTCTCTCTCCTTGTCATTCTGTTTTGTTTCTTCTTCCTCATTATTCCTTCCATTGGTTATACTTCTTCTTTACAACTTGATTAACGTTTAATGTGAAGGCATATGTAGAACCTATATCGGATTGCATGCCACAATGGGGGGGAATGCGGGAGAGGAAAATTTGAACTCAAAAACTTGTGGAACTGAATGTTGTAAAGTAATAGTAAATAATTTTTTTTAAAAGAATTAAAAAAAAAATAGCTTGGATGTCCTATTTCAAGAAAATATAAAACAAAATTACCCAGATTTCTTAGAACCAGATGGCAAAGTAGAAACAGAATCTACTAGTCACCTTCTGATAAAAACGCCAAAATGAAATCTCCCAGGACCACCAACAGTCAAAATCTGGAGCTTTTCATTTTAAGTCAAAGAAAAAATAAGTAGCCAGAAAAAAAAGAATTCAAGTACCAAGAAGGAACAATCAGGAACACACAAGATTTAGCAGCCAACTCTTTACAGAAACAGAGTTTGGGATATGATATTCCTGGAGGCAAAGGATATAGGCTTAAAAAAAAAGAATAACATACCTAGCAAAACTGACTATAATCCTACAAGAAAAAAAAGGACTATTAATGAAAAAGGGAACTTCCAAACATTTCTGAAGAAATGACCAGAGCCATGCAGAAACTTTAAAGCACAAACACACAAGTCAATAAAAGGGTAAACATGAGTGAAAAGTTATAAAGGAGTAAAACAAGAATAAACTGCTTACATTCTAATATATAGAGATGATTCATGTGTTCCCAGAGAAACATCATACTCAGAGGTCATAGAGGGAACATAATTAGAAAGAAGGCCTGGGAATTGTTCTGTTACATTTTGATGATCTTAAAAGAAGAAAGAAAAAGGAAGGGAAGAGGAATACAAAGACGGGAAGGGATAGAAAATGGATGGAGAAAATAATCTCACGTAATCAGAGCACACAAGCAGAAGTCTAGAAGAAGGGGAAGAACAGCTGAAACTTGAACTGATCAAAGGAGGGGAAAAATAAACATACACATGGAGTTGGGCACAGAAGTATGGTTCAGTCAACAGAGAAAGAGGAGGGAAAAAAGAGAAAGGAGAGGAGCAAATAAGAAGTTGGATAGATAAAGGAAGGCATTAATCCAAAGTAAAACAATTTCTAAGTAAGGATGTATGAAAATATTTATAGCAGCTCTTTTTGTGGTGGTAAAGAACTGGAAACTGAGGAGGTGCCCACCAATTGGGGAACAGCAGAACAAGTTATGGCATATATGAATATGATAAAATACCACTGTGCTATAAGAAATGATAAAGGGAATGGTTTCAGAGAAACCTAGAAAGACTTAAATAAACTGATGCAAAGTGAGGTAAGCATAACTAGAACAGTTTATAGAATGACAATAATACTATAAAGACAATTAACTTTGAAAGGCTTATAAATTCTGATCAATCACCATTTCAGAGCAATCACGATGAACCATACTACCAAGATCCTAATAGAAGGGTAATGGATTCAGAATGCAAAATAAAATATATTTCTTTAGACATGACCAATCTGGGAATGTGTTTTGCTTGAACATACGTTTGTAACAGTTTTTTTCTTCCTTTCTAAATTGGTGGGGGATGGAATAGGAGGGAGAGAGGGCACATTATTGTGGTTTGAAAAATAAAATTTTTAAAGTAACTCAAACACACCAAAAAAGCATATAGAGGCAGGCAAAGGAGAAATAAGAAGGGCAAGGTAACATGAAAATAAGAAAAGAGAAAGAAACCAAATAAGGAAGAAAAAGGGAAAAAAAGAACAGTATGTTTAACAAATATAATTCCTATTTTCAGAATAATAAAGGTACAAACCACAGAATACACAATATACTAGAAATCTATAAGTTTGCTCTAAAGTAGTGCCTCCCACACAATAGATGCACAATTAATATCTGTCAAATGATCAGAACATCAAAACTTTAAATAAGGAATTCTCATGAAAAGAACCATCAAGTACCATAGGGAATAAGAAATTATTTTAAATCTTAGCAGAAAAAAACAGCATCTTAAGAAGCACACTAAAAAATTCAACTCTGAACTAGATAAAAGATTCCTAACTCAAATATCAATATCAGTGTTTAAGACAAACAGATCTAACCTAGAATTCAACCCTACCAGGTATGGCTTCCACTTAAAATCTGAGCCCTAAAAACCCTAACAGTGATTCAGTCTTTTTTCAAATCTTGGAAACCTTCTATTTCAAAATAAACTCTCTCAGCTCCCTGCCTCTTTCTAGTGCAAGAGAAGCTCCTTTTTTGCACAGATTCAGTGAACTGTGAAGATGTCCAGGTACTGACCCAACTCACGAGCTAAGTTTTGCAAGTTCCCTTTTACTTCACCCAAAGAACCAGTGTATCAATCCCATACATGCTGCTACTGGAGGAGGCTCCAAGAAGCATCAATTATAACTAGATGTTTTATAGGAGTCTTGCTTTTCAGAATGCTTGGATTTATTAGCCCATCAACAGCTAGAAAAGAAAGGTTTATGACACAATAATAATGAAAACACCTGGATTCATACATACTTAAGCTGCACTTGTAAACTTTTATAATCTAACAGATTGAAAAAGAAACTTTTCCCATAAGCACTAATATTTTAAATGCACACTCCTGCTTAAATAGTATAAATTTCACTCATTACCTTGAATACCTGAACTGAGGTTAGCAAGGTCAGCAAAGGGATCAAAGTTCTGAGATTTAGGTTGGTTGACAGATGAGCCAGAGGTAACACTTGACTGGCTTCCTGAAGAAAAAGTTGTGCCTATGGGATGGAGGAAATATTTAACAGTTCATTAAAAAAAGTCAATAAACATTTATTAAGTGTTATCTACTAGGAAGGGAAGAAAATAAGCATTTATTAAGTGCCTACTATGTGCCAGGCATTATACTGAGCTCTAGAGATACAAAGAAATGCCACCACACATACACACACAGTCACACTTTCATACACATACACAGAGTCTGCTCTCAAAGGAGCTCACAATCTAATAGAGGACACAACATGCAAACCACTGTTTGTGACTACTCAGGTGGAAATTGAACTGTCAGTCTCAGTTTCTGAATGTAATCATGCAGTTATCCTCAAATAAATGTTGCACTAAAAGAACAGCCTTCACTTTCTTCAGTAGGAGAACATCTGTTAATACCCTATACCTTCACATGCAGATTTGGCAGGCTGTGGTAATGGAATATTGCCAATACCGGAGGAATCAGCCCAGGAGTCCCATCCTCCCAAGAGATCAGGGTGGCTGGCAGAAGTAGTCATCCTGGTAGGCTGCTCTGTTGGCAAATTCCCTGGGAAGAAAGTTCCAATGACACAGAGAATTATTATCTAAAACAAGCATGATATATGTGGCACACATCTCCCTGGGTATGGTCACACGTAGGTGGGAAATTATTGTACCTGATTTGGAGTTCTGCTCTTAATATTTTTCCTAAACATTTCTTCTATAGGAAAACTTGAAGAGAGGGCAAACTATGCTCTAAGGACACTACCAATTCAGGCACCTAAGAGCTTTGAATAAGTTTATCTCAATGTTCTGATATTTCAACAGAGAGTAACTATCACTTGTCAGTTCTTTCCTTTCAATGTCTCTGGACTAAGAAGTCTTCTTAAGGGTCCTAACACTAGTCAAGTGTAACAGACATCTCTTCAGTTCTACTCTACAGTATCCATGTCTTAGCTATGCTCTCACAATAGCTTCTGTCAACCAAGCCACCTTGTGTTTAAATAAACAAGCTGATTCCCTTGTCAAAGATCATTATCTAGAACAATCTATCTCTGGTCTTGGGAAGGGCAACTGCCTGGCAGCACTTTTTTGGAACCTTCATTTGCTGACAGCAAAATTCCATTTTAACCCATTATCTCATTAAATAAATGATAAATAATGTGAGTAGAACAACAACATCCAAAAAAAAAAATGCCAACCCTTTTTCTTTAGGCTTTAGGATTTACAAAGCACTTTTCTTATAACAACCATGAGAGGAAAGTATTATTATTATCCCCTTTCTAAAGATAAAGATACTAAGGCAGAAGTGAAATGATCTGCCCAAGTTCAATCATCTAGTAAGAGGATGAAAACTGGGCCACACCTATGTCTCTTGCATACAGTCCAGTCCTCCTTCCATTGTACCACAATACGCCTGCGCATGTTAACTACAGGTCACCACTCATTCGTAGCTTTCAACCAAAGGCACCTAACCTAACAGCCATCCTCTCCTCAAACACAGAAGCCAATCTCCAGCACTGCAGGGCAGGCCCAACAGCTGAGGGTTCAAGGACAGAGGTGGCTGCTAAGAGATGTTCTGGTAGTGACAAAGCAGCAGAGCTCTGAAGAAAATACTTAATAATTTTCCGTATCTCTAACTACAAGATGCAGAACTCATTTGTCTCTTATGCACTGATAAGCATATACTATTTTGCATCATAATTATTTCTGCATATTTCCTTTCCTCTCTAGTAGACTGTATGTTGCACAAAAGCAGGACCTATCTTTGTATCTCTAGGACCAAGCACAGTGCATTGCATATAGTAGACAATTAATAAATGTTTGATGTTGGATTGTGAGGACAAGAAGAGGTGATGTAGACACTGAGCTTTCAGAGCATCTAACAAACAAACAAAAAAAATTACTCAATATCCCATCCCAGGAAATCTTTTTTTAATTTTCTTTTAACTCAGGTCCTCCTGACTCCAGGGCCATCCTGAAATCTACTTTCTTTAATCCTTAAATTTTTTTGTTTTTCTGGAAATTCATGTTATTTCAGAATAAAATAAAATATATTTTTTTAAATGACACACATCTTGGGGTGTCTAGGTGGCGCAGTGAATAGAGCACCGGCCCTGGAGTCAGGAGGACCTAAGTTCAAATCTGACCTCAGACACTTAACACAAAAACTAGCCGTGTAACCTTGGGCAAGTCACTTAACTCCAACTGCCCTCCCCCAAAAAATGACACATCTTAAATTTAATAATTTATTGTAAATTTGTGAGTTTTTTCCTGCATTGAAATTCTGATGATTCAGTATTGCATCATGTAACTGCATAGTATCATATCATAAGCAAGTCATTACACACACACATATTCCTGCCGATGCATGCTGGACTTCCTGAAAATGTGGGACATGCTTGCCTGCCAACACTTGCTTGTTAAGCCCTGTCTGGTAGAATTGACCACTGATTGGTTATAACTTGCATTTGGTATAAGGTCTTGGAAAATCATGTAATCATGGGACACTGAGTAACTTTTTTTTTTAAAGGGGGAGGTAGGCCAAATAAGTTTGGGAATCTCTGACTTACAGTGTTTGGGTAGCCCACCCACTAAGATTAAAAGCAGTTCAGTTTGAGAAGGCTACTGATGCTCCACAAGAACCCTGAAAGTACCTTTGTCTCCAGAGTGAATTATGCCTCTCATATTCGGTTAGTAGGAATATAAACATAGGGAAAACTGCTGATGTGCTTCTTTTCATTTATGTCTTTCCCAACCACGAAAGCATCCTAGGGCCCCAAACCCAAACATGCACAGGCTTCTACCCATAACCCAGTGTGCTCTAGCTGGAACAAAGATGAATGCTGAGGAGAGACACAAACAGCTAGGAATCCATCTACTAGAATATCATAATATGGCATGATTTTCCTTAAGATGGAAATCACAAACCAAAAAGTAACATGAAACATACCAAGATACAAGGCAATTTTTCATTTATATTTGATATATTATTTTCAGATTATTAGTTTGGGAGGGAAAGACCCACACAAGGATACCATTTTATCATCCCCAGAAAACTAATATTACAAAATGAGTAGAGGTTGGTACATTAAAGTTTTATGAATTATGTTAGTTTTCAGCAAATATTTTCACAAGAGATGTGTGCTCTTTCTATATCTACAACAGAGACTTCATTATAATAAATAGGACACGATAAAGAAATATAATTGAAATATTAGAGATAGGGGCAGCTAGGTGGTACAGCAAATAGAGCACCAGCCCTGTAGTCAGGAGGACCTGAGTTCAAATCCGGCCTCAGACACCTGACACATTTACTAGCTATGTGACCTTAGGCAAGTCACTTAACCCCAATTGCCTTACCTTCCCCCCTCCAAAAAAAAAAACTATCAGATATAAATCTTCAGACCAGCCCATAGCCTCCCACTATAGCAACAACATCAAAATTTACGCAACAATAGCCAAGGCTCACTCACCTAAATGTAAAAAGTCAGAGCTGGAAGAAGGAGGAGGTGCGCTGTGTGTAGAAGGAAACATACTGGATGAGGCTGGTGCAGAACTGGGATTAAGAAAATCTTCGAATAGATCAGGATTGGAATGACTCTGAGTTTCTGAACTGGATGACATCGTGAATGGATCGAATGGATCAGCTAAGGAAAACGGCAGCCAAAATGACATGAGCTGTCAGAATTTACTCACAGGGGAATTTTTTCACTTTAACCCTTTTAAATAAAGGTAAGATGAAGTCCTACAAGAAATACTTTTAAGTAAATGTTTTATCACTGTGATAGTTCTAGAGGGTTAATAAAGGCAAAAAAGAAATTATTTCAACTGATAAGAACAAAAAAAAGCAATTATACCATTAAACAAAAAAAATCTTTATTGACACCTAATCAATCCAAGCCCATGGTTCTTTTCCCATGGAAGCTACTCTCTTCACATTAATTCTTTGGCCACCTGATTCCTCTATCATCCTAGAGGCCTCTTGCAGACAGAGCCAGATTCAAGAGAAGCCTCAGAAATATGGCACAGATAAAGCATTTTGGTGCAGAAAAATATATATATGCTAAAATTAATTACATGAAGAACACTAGTGTAGCAGTGGAAAGAAGTGGCTTCTACAAAGTTCTATACAGCATTCAATTGTAAGGTAAGCTACTACACCTAAGCATGTAGTCGGTTTATTTTGTAATTGCTGGGGATATAAGAATCTCATATTTGACAATAGCGAAAGAGCAGCTAACTCAACCTGTTCAAAACTATTTCAATTTATTCAGTCAGGTCCAAGTAATAATAGTAGATGAAATTTAAGATTAGGGGGCAGCTAGGTGGCTCAATGAATAGAGCACTAGCCCTGGAGTCTGGAGGACCTGAGTTCAAATCTGACCTCAAGACACTTAACACCATGTGACCTTGGGCAAGTAATTTAACCCCAATTGCCCTGCCTTCCCCCCTCCAAAAAAAAAAAAAAAAAGATCAGAAGACCGGAGATCTGAAAAATCTCAGAAAGCTGTCTTCTATAAATTTAAATGTCTAAATTATCAGGAATGCCTTTTCATTAAATTCTAGTACTGTGTAAAATAAGAGGGTGAATCCTCATATCCCTAAAACTGAAACTATAAGTTTCTTGACATCTTTCACTTTCCAATTTGAATTTATATATTTCCCTAAAAAAGAATCTTTGTCCCTTTATTTCTTTTTTTTTTTTTTTTGGTTTTTTGTTTTTGCTTTTTGGAGGGCAGTTGGGGTTAAGTGACTTGCCCAAGGTCACACGGCAAGTTTTTGTGTTAAGTGTTTGAGGCCGGATTTGAACTCAGGTCCTCCTGACTCCAGGGCCGGTGCTCTATTCACTGTGCCACCTAGCTGCCCCTGTCCCTTTATTTCTACAAAAGAGTAAAAATAAGGATTTTAAAAGGTAAAATTTTGGCATTTCAGAGAGAAATTCTATATGTACATGTCACTCACAATAACTGTCTTTTGTTTTGAGGAAATTTATTTAAAATTATTTCAAATGAATGTACAAAAATTAATCAAGTAAGTAAATTAATCAATTAATTAATAAATCAATGGACAAAATGATGGCTCAAACAAGGAATTTACTGGTGAAGTACTATGTGTGCTATTACTGGTGAGGGTCTTTGTAAATCTCTATACAAAATGAGAAGAGAGGTAAACTAAATTTTGCTCTGGAAGCTACAATATGGAATTCAAGACTTCTCCCCACACCTAAGGATTTCTTAGTATTTGGGGGGGCAAGGTGCAGCAGTAACGGAAGAAGGATGATATTGGTAGAGTAAAGATCATGGTATTGAGAAACCACAGAAACCATTTTAGCCAGCACACCTGAGATCTTAGCCAAAATTCAACCTCTCCGATTAAAGTTCTGAATTTAAGGCTACTGGAGAATTTATTCCTTGAGAACAGATCTTCTATGCAATGAAAGTAAATGGGAAAAAGTCATTTTATAGAAATTTACTTCCCAGCAAACTCTACAGTAGAAGGTTTTGCAAAGCCAAGACTAGCTCTAAGCCCGGAAATGCAATGGGATGTGATCAGGAAGTGGATTTCCTGAAAGGAGCAAGTCAAACAGCACCAGTAATATGGCACATCTCAGATGAGACCAATCATGTATCATTTCTAAAGTATACTATACTGGGCAACCTGAAGGTATGGCAGGATGGGCTTCAACCCATCCACTGGCTAATTAGAAGTCCACCATCTTGAAACCTACATGGCAATCAAACCTCTATTTGTCTCTTCCTTACCTTTAAAAAAAGAACTTACCTTCTTCAGTGCTCTCTAGGGACAGACAGGTGAACAGAAAAAGGATTTACCTAACTACAAGTGGAGATTTAAATGCTGGTTACCTGAGGTAAGTTACTTCATATTTCACCCAAAATAATGAGCATACTGGTCTAGACCAGATGAACATTAGGACCCTTTAGCTCTGAAATGCTATGAGTCTATGACTAAATGATTCGTGAGGTCGCTTGGAGGTCAGATGCTTTCACGTGTCACTCAAATCCACATACTTCATAGCTGCTTCTACCTCCAAGATCAGTTTCCTTCTCTCCTCTACTCATCTCCTAATCTCTCTAGCACAGACATTCTAGATTCCTTATCAAGCCTGCCATATGCACATCACCAAAATTACTGATTTGCAGTTCTATTCTGCACAGAACTTCCTGAAGGCTTCTCCATCATACCTACAGTGAACAGATGGACCTTCAAGTATATAAAATTCAGCTATCTATAAACCCTATTGTTTCCTTCCTTTGTTCAAGTCTTAGATCCATGGACTAAAGCAGGAATCAAACTAAAAATTCATTTATCTTGATATTTATTATTCATCTTAATAAGAAATTCACACTTAGAATATTACTGAAAAAGTACATACCAGGGGTGACCAGGTGGTGCAGTGAGTAAGAGCGCTGGCCCCAGAGTCGGGAGACCTGGGATCAGTTCCGGCCTCAAATACTTAACACCCACACAAAATAACTGGCCGTGTAACCTTGAGCAAGTTACTTAATCCCAATTACTTTAAAAAAAAAGAAAGAAAAAAGAAAAAGTACATACCAGCTGAAGAGTGAGCTACATTTTGTGAAGTGCTCTGTGCATTCTCTGAGGGAGGAGGGCCACTGAAAAAGAAATCTGTCCCTGCCCCAAGCAAGTCCCCGGTAGGCTCTTCTGAAATGGTTGCACTGGTAACAAACAGATTGCTTAACAAATCAGTATTGCTAGAAGAGCTTTGAATTTCTTTGGTGGCATGGCTTTGCTCTGGTCCAGCTTCAGAGTCCAAGCCTAGTAAATCAACACTGTCTTCTTGTTGTGACTCTTGCAGCTGGGCTGAGGGTTCATAATCTGTATCGAAAAGTAAATTTTCATCTTCTGCTTTTTCAGGGGCACTTGACTTTTCTTCTTCAACTGTAATTACTTTGTTCTCACCAGGGAAAGAAGAAGGTTCTTCATCAGACAACTCACTTCCATCCCTCTCTTCATTCAGGACAACATGGTTTTCTCTAAGAAAGTTATTTTCTACTCCAGGTTCTGATACTTTTCCTTCTGCAAAATTTGGAGGGGGTGATTGGGGTGAGGAACAAGAGGGGTGAGAGAAAACAGATTCATAGACCAATTAATTTCAAACACTTAGGAAAATATTCTTGTAAGATTTTCATGATTATAACAGGCTTTCTTTTGTATACATATAAAAAAGAGTCAATTAATACAAAGATATTTATTGGGCAAATACTATATACTTGGCAGATGTTACAGAAATAATGATCTTTGCCCTTAGGAAGCTAACACTCTAGATGGAAGGACAAGATTTACCATGCATAATACAGCAAATAAATGATGCAAGACAATTAACTGAAATATAATGAATAATGCTGGCATGTACAATGTCATACAATATAATATATTATATAATAATATAAACTAAAGAAAGTCAGAAGAGAAAGATTAATAAGGGCTACAGAAACCTGAAATAACATGAAGCCTTCATGAAGGAAAGGGGATTTAAACTAAGCCCTGAAGAAATAGATGTCAGAAGATGAAGCATCTGGAGAGCTGAAAAAATGTAAGGATACATTCCAGGTGAGAACAGAGTAAGCCAGGGTGTAGAAGAATGATGAGGAATACAAGAACCTGATTTTTGTACAAGGAGTAAGGATACATGACCTTTGACATAAAAAGCTGCATCATAAACAAGTTAGAGGAACAAAAAAATTACCTTTCAGATCTACGAAAAGAAGAAAAGTTCATGACCAAATAAGGGGTAGTGTGGATCAGAGAAAATAAAATCGACAATCTTTGATTATATAAAGTTAAACGTTTTTACACAAATAAATCCAAATAGAGCTAAGATTAGAAGGGAAACAGTTAACTAAGGAAAAAATCTTTACAGCAAAATTTTCTGAAAAGTCTCATTTTCAAGATATGAGGAACCAATTCAAATTTATAAGAATAAGAGTTATTCTTCAATTGAAGAATAAATTATTAAAGGATACAAACAGCCAGTTCTGAAGGGAAGAAATTTGAGTTTCTATAGACATAAAAATGGTCCAAATCACTAATAATTAGAAAAATGCAAATTAAAGCAATTCTGAGGTTCCATGTCCTGCTCATCAGACTGGCAAAGCTGACAAAAATGTTAAATGACAAATGTTGAAGGGGCCATATATAATGTGGAACAGCAACCTAGTCTAGCCATTCAGGAAGCAATATGGAACTAGCTCCCAACACTCACTAAACTGCACACCCTTTGATCCAGTGATAACACTACTAGGCCTAGGCCTCAGAGAAATCATTGAAAGAGGCAGAGGTCCCATACAGAAAAAATGTGTATAGCAGATTCTTGCTGTAGAGGCAAAGAAATGGAAACTAAGACACTACCTATCAACTGGGGGATGGTTGACCAGACAATGGTATGTGAAGGTGATGGAATAATATTGTGCTGTAAGAAATGAAGAAAGATGGTTTCAGAGAAACTAGGGAAGATGTGTATGGACTGATGACAAGTGAAGTCAGCAGAATCACATTGTAAAAACGAGTATTCTGAAGGACTTAAGAATTCAGATCAATACAACGATCAATCATGTGGGGACTGATGAAGAATGCCACCCACCCTCCTGACAAAAAGGCGGTGCCATCGAATGTGCAGCAGAATGAGAAGCACATTTTTGGACAATATTAAAATCTGGTTTTATTTGATGATACTTATTTATTACAAGTAATTTATTTCTCCCTCCAAAAAATAGGAGTAAGAAAAAAATGGAAGTCTTTATTAAAAATTTTCATTTAAAAAAAAAAGTACACTGCAGTTATACTTAACCTTGTGAGATACAAGATGTCATAAACAGACAAAAACAAAAAAGGATGCTGTACTCTACACCAGAGCCCTTCATACCAGTGTCAGAGACACTCTGAGCTGGAAAGGTTGGTGACTTGACCTGGTATGTCAATTCTCAAAATTTTATGAAATCAGATCAACCCAGAACTTTCAAAACATGGAGGCCCATCATCACACCCCATACCTTGCCAGTCCAGTGTATGAAAAAAGTTGTTTGTCTCAGTGTTGTTACTCTGTGGAGAGTCTGACTCTGTGAGCACACTTTCAGGGGACTGCTGGGAGGCTTCTGCCTCATACTGGGCTGTGGATCCAGGCTGTCTAGGAAGTTCAGGTTTGCCTATAATTTGTGAAATGGCAAACAAAACAAGGAAATACATTAGGCTACACGTTCTCTAAGGAAAGGGACTACCCATTTACCATATTATATATATATTTCAGCAGAACCCGTTATGGCAGTATGTATCTAAAATAGGCACCTAGGAAATAGCTTAGAGCGAAAGAATTATAAAACCTTAATAAAGGTTCAATTCAACTAGGGTTTTCACAACAGGAACCACCTGTTTTAAAAAAAAATCTAATAAATTAATATCTTGATTTATTAGAATAAAGTGGTACTTTCTTATAAAAAAAAAAACACCAAAAAACCCTCTATTGATTCCTTTACCATACATTCCCTTTATTCACTTAAAATATGATTCAGTGTAAAACTTTTTCAGGAATACCATTCCATTAAATATGAAATCCTTTAGTTGAACACACACAGACATACCTCTCTCTCTAAATCTTAAATCATGAATATGAAAATAGCATTGTTTAATCTGTAAGCTCATGAAAAAGCTTATTTTTTTGTAACCTATCTGGCAGTTGACTACAACAAACAACTTTTTAAAGCCTTTAAATAAAGGAGATAAAACTAGCAATATTTTGACTTTCTTCAATTGGATTAAAGAAACATGGTCACGTTCACTTTCCAGGAAGTTGAGCAAGACTAATGCAACATGGAAATAACCCCCCAATCATTGACATGGCAGTAGAACGGTTTTGTGGGAATGTAGAAGCTCTCAAGTAAAACAATGGAAATCACTTGACCCAGGAGATGGAAAACTGTTCACCTCTTCCTTCTACTCTTCCCCTGCCTCCCAGCTCAACTCCCAACAAGGTGACTGATTTGAAAATAAAATACGAATACTGATTTGTATAATTGTTTTCAACTTTTCTAAAAACTGATGCTGCTCTAGAGCTATGTTAGAACACATATTAAAAACATTATTTAATTTTTATGTAGTAGAGTATTTAAAAATTAACTAGATGATTATTTTACCACTTTTTTACATGAAAACGTAAGAGAATTTTTCTCAAACCAGTTTTTAATACAGTATATACATCTATTCTGAAAACAAAAGAGGGACGATGGAACAAATTTAATACAAAAAGTTATTCATCCCCATCAGTCCTAGTTATAGAAAAACCAGGTAGTCGAGACAGTGGCTGCTCCAAATCCCATTGTGGTTACTGCAGGGAAGGAGAGAATAAAATAGTCACAGATGAAAGATTATTCCTCTCTATTTGCTGTCTCTTCTAGATTCAAGGCCTAGTAAAAGTTTCCTTGAGGACCTATTCAGAAAGTTGCTGGACTATTTAGAAATAGACTGATTCCTGGAATAGACCCAAGCCCGACTAATCCCAAAATGACCTAACATCACCAGGGTCCTTTGTGCTAGATAGTCTGTTGGCAGGGAGAGGTCTGAGACTCTGAAATGGTCAACACTCCATAATATTTGCATGGGGTATGCTAATAAGTGGAAGAGCACAGTAAATGGATGAAGTCATACTTTGGAGGTTTCCTCATTAAAATATAAAAATAAAAACCCAACTGACTTAATGGAGAAAATTAATCAACGTGGTTATCTTTGTCAAGAAGATAAGCAATCAAAAATACAGTTCCTCGTGTGAGAAAATCAAGTATGTGTTGTTCATCATTTCAAGTAATTAGTTTTACCAAATTTAGACAAAATATCTTGCTGCTCCTCTCGGCTGGAGAACAGAATTTTTGGATTCAGTCCCTTCATATTTAAGTTATCCCATGGTGGAGTCTCAAGACTGGGCCTGTCTCTAGGTTCCACTTCTACTTCAAGATTCACTTGAAATAAGTCAGGGTATTTCTCTTGAATGTCACATGCATCCAAATCATACCTAAAAACACGAAGATAACAAGTACACAATCAAAATTTTAACATCAAGAAATTTGCCAACCATCTTAATAGCACACTTACACTCAACAAATCATTTAAATGAAGAATGTGTGTTCCAAATAAGAGAGAAACACTTGGCTGGGCTTCCCTTCTCTCCAGTTGGATCAGATATTACACTAGTTTCCATAAACTTAAAAAAAAATAAATGTAAATTTTTTCCTTTTTTAATCCTACATATTTTATTTCGTGTATTCAAAAGCATGAGTCTGAGAAGGGGGGTCTGTAGGCTGAATCACCAGACTGCCAAAGAGGATCGTGACAAAAAAAAGGTTAAGAACTCCCAATTGAGAAAATCACCCAATGGTACATGTGCATTCAAACTGCTTTCAAAAATGCAACTCTAAACAAATAAAGAGTTTGAAGCTGTACCCTAGAGAGAGAAAATGTGCCTCCCGTCAATGCAGGGGTAGGAAACTATGAATGTAAAATACTGCCAATGCTGTTAACCATACCTGATACATTGGAACGCAATGTCAGTTTTGCTGAACTCCCCCCCCCTTTGAAATTACTGTTATAAGGAATTGGGGGGGGGGGGGGGCCAGAGAGACAGCAGAAATGAAAACTATGTGAAAACAAAATAAATTAATGAAAACAACAATGGCAATGATAAAGGTGATGTCATCCAAGTATACATGGGTCTAAAAGTGCTATATCTGCCTAAGTGCCTAATCAAGACTACAGGGTTCTTTTTTTAATTTTAATTAGTTTTTTTTTTTAACTGAAATACACAATAGAAAAAAGAAGCATTAGGGCGGCTAGGTGGAGCAGTGAGGAAAGTGTTGGCCCCAGAGTCAGAAGGACCCTAGTTCAGTTCCAGCCTCAAACACTTAACACCCACGCAAAAAAAAACTAGCCTTGTAACCTTGGGCAAGTGACTTAACCCCAACTGCCTTCTAAAAGGAAAAAGAAAAAGAAAAAGAAGCATTACCATGTACACAGTAGAACCATAAGAGAGGATTCAAAATATACAGCAATAAATTTCCATTTCAAGAAACCCTATATAATAAGTCCTACATTGTGTTCAGAGCTCTCCATTTTTTCTTTGCTTCCTTGTGAGTTTTCTTTTGTTCTCCGCTGTGCTCTTTTTACTCTGTTTTATGCCCTTTTCCCCCCTCATCCCTAAGAAGGCTATAATTAAGCATGGAGACAGAGAGATAGATATACACACACATACATACATATATATATATATATATATACTTATATACACATACTTAAATATCTATAATCATACTTATATACAGACACATACATTCAAATGCCTCTATGTAAGACCGTACTATACTTCTCTGTCCTGTTTCTGAGGGTGGATCACATCTTCCTTCCTAAGTTCAAATCTTTCCTTATTTTTCTAAATCCACTAACTCATCATTTTTTACACCACAGTAATATTCCAACCTTATGTTGTCATTATTTTAAATAGTCTAAAACAATACTGATTAATATGGTTGACATAGTGTAGCTTGCCTATTTTCCTCTTTTGATTAATTTATTTTAGCTTTAACTTTGAGATCATGATTACTACCTGTTTTTTCCCTAATAAATTCTACTCCTGATCTTTATCTTATGTTTGTGTATATCTCTTATTTCCTATCCCTTCTGACTCCTCTACTTTACTTCTACCCAGTACCTTGCCCTCTTATTACTTAACCTACCCCAACAAAGATCCCTCCCTTATCCTCTCCTCCCCAACCTTTCCCCTTGAGCTCTTGTTTCTATCTGAATTTAGAAGACTTTTATAGTCTTCCAATATACATATATAGTTCCCTCTTTATGCCATTCCTATTAATCTAGAAACTCTTCTATACTCCCCTTTATCCTATTTCCTTCACCCTCTTATTTCTTTATAAATTAGAAGACTTTTATTCCCTTCTAAATGTATATACTGTTCTCTCTTTAATCCAGATCTAATATAAGGCTTCTTCTAAAAATCCCTCATCTCCCCCTCCCCCTTAGCCTTTTTATGAGAGAAAGATTGTTCCCTCTTTAATCCATTCCCTATGAGAGTTGGGCTCCAGAACTACCAGCCCTCCTCCCCCCATCTAATTCCTCTTTGTCAGTTCTTCCTCTCACATTTCATTTGTATAATTACTCTTTTTACCTTTTCCTAGACTGATATTACTTTTTAGAATCACAACATACTCAGCTCTACCCTGATCTTCTTTCAAACTATCCAATTACTAAATACAATCTTGAGACACAGTTTACATTTCCTCATATAAAAAGTAAACAGTCCATCCTTGTAATTAGTCTTTTATCATTCCATATGTCAAATTTCTTATTGAGTTTAGGTCTTTTTGCAATAAAATCCTAAGTCTGGCAGTTCTACTGCCTCACTTTGACCTGGCTTCCATGCTCTTTCATGAAGTCTGGATTCAGTCAAAGGGCCATACTTGAGGACCTAGAGGGCCACATGTGACCTTGAGACTGCAGGTTCCCCACACCTGTGGGTATAACTTGTGTAATTCTAACTGTGGTTCTGCCATATATGAATTGTTTTTTCCTTGTTTCTTTTAACATTTTCTCCTTGAGCTAGAGTTTTCAGAATTTAACTATGATATTCCTGTAGGTTTTCCTCATAAGCTCTCTTTCAGATGGTGATCAGTGGATTTTTTCTTCATTTCTACTTTCCCCTCTTGTTTTAACACTTCAGGACAATTTTCTTTAATTATTTCTTGTATTATTGTATCCAGATTCCTTTTTTTATTGTAATTTTCAGGTAGTCCAATTATTTTTTCTCTTCTTGATCTGTTCTCCAGATCAGCTGTTTTTCATATAAAATGTTTCGCATTCTCTTCTATTTGTTCATTCTTTATGTTTTATTTCTTGGTCTCTTACAACTTCATTGGCTTTCCCTTGCCCAATTCTAATTTTCAAGGAGTTGTTTTCTTCCTTAAGATTCAGGATGTCCTTTTCCAGGTAGTTGACTTTCTTTTCATAATCTTCTTGTTTTTCTTGGATTATTCCTTTTTTTTTTTAACTTTTCCTCAATAT
Organism: Petaurus breviceps papuanus; assembly: GCF_028583685.1. Classification (NCBI taxonomy): domain Eukaryota; kingdom Metazoa; phylum Chordata; class Mammalia; order Diprotodontia; family Petauridae; genus Petaurus; species Petaurus breviceps. Next base: position 49,720,027 of record NW_027185698.1, on the reverse strand, counting down.
TTCTCATTTGATTTTTAAAGTCTTTATTTTTTTTAATTCTTCTATGAATGTTTTTTTCAGCAGGTGACCATTTGAAGTTATTCTCCTGGGAGAGGTTTTTTTTGCTTCAGGATCCTCCTCTGAAGATGAACCCCCCTGCCTTCTCTACTCCCATTCTATGGTTGTGTTCTTTCTCCTCTGCCTGCTCTTTTTTTTTTTTTATAGCAACTGTTATTGTAAACACCTCTAGTCCTAAAGTAGGAAGAATGGTGCCTCTGGCCTCACATCTTCCTTCAGTTCTCCCCTCTAGCCTCGAACCAAAACAAACCACCCTCCTGTAAGTGTCCATAGCCAGCAGCAGGGTATGTGCTGGCTCCTTCTCACCTGGGTCATGTCTCCACAGCGCAGCTGGGCCTGACATCTCTTATCAGCAAACTGAGGTTTCCTCATCTTCCCTTGCCCAGATACTGGGCTCTACACTGTCCAGGAGGTAAAAATTCCTGTAGCTGGGGCCAAGGCTAGCTCCCAATCCAGCAAGTGGGGCTCAATGCTAGCTGTTTCAGCTGAACTGGCCTGGGGGTGTTTACACTTCACAGGTTTTCTTCCAATCTTCTCTGGTTGTCAATCTGCCCCAACTCTTGTTTATTTTTACCACTCTAAATTTGCTATGAGACACTATTCTGTCTTGTTTGTAGGGGAAATCTGGAAAGTGTGGAATTTTCTAACCTATTCTGCCATCTTCCCAGAATCCTCTACTATAGGGGCTTTTTTATTTCCAATAATCAATGAGAAGACTGCACAAAGCTCAGGCTTCTGGCACTTTATTCCTGGATGAACACAACTGCCATGATGCCCAGGGCTCTCCCTCCTAGAAGCCCCCAAGTCATCAACAGGTTCAGAGGTATGAAGAAAGAATCCCTATGAATCTGGGACAAGGTCAGGAGATAAAGGGCACCTCATGGAAAGCTGCCAGGGTGTCATTGGCACAGTCTCCTCCCTCAGAACGGGGTATCAGTTGCTCAATCTCTGGCACTCTAGACAGGTTTGTTTCAGTTATTTTCTTTATTCAGCAGTGAGGCTCCCCTTTTTTCCTTCCTTCAGGTGCTTTCTCTTAATTCAGCCATTTCTTAAGGAAATTCTAAGTCTCTCCCAAAATGAGAGGACTCACTACAATATCTCTGGGGCAGACATGTCCAGCCGCAAGTTTGCATTTGTTTCAGGACACCTACTACTCTGGAGTGAAGATCATTAAAATAAAAAGAATGGCTGACATTTATATGGTGCTCTAGTTTAGCAAAAAGCTTTATGTATGTTCTAATTTGATCCTTACAACACCCCCATAAGGCATGTACTATACCTACTATTATATGCATTTTATAAATCTGGAAACTGAGGTCCTGACATGCCCATGGCCTCACAATGATGAATACAGCACAGCCAGAATTTAAATACTGACCTTCAGACTCTAAGTCTAGTGCTCTGGAAGAATAATTTTAACATATTTGCAAGCCTGAACATTGCAAGCCTGAACAAACTACCTAGGGAGTTTTCATCAAATGCTCAACTCTGAAATTTCCTTTATTTTTAAGTTTTACAGTCAACCAACTGTCAATTATCTTAGCCAATTTCCAGGAAGCTGAGTAAGAATAACGCAAAACTGAAATAGCCCCCATATCACTTGACTCTGGAATGCTTTTGTGGGAATTCAGAAGCTCTCAAGTAAAACAATGAAGATCAATAATGAACATTTGACCCAGAAGAAGCTGGAAAGCTACCCATCTGCTCCTTCTACTCCTCCCATACCTCTCAGCTTATTCTGATGAAGTGAAAAGTATAATCCACCAAAGCAAAGCACCAATATAGGAAGACCTGCCTTCCCTTAATCTGTTAATACTTCACACCTTTACTGGAAGAAGAGAGTTACTTAAGTATGCTCCTTTCAAAGATCTTTCCTGTTAACTCCTTCTGAGCAATACAATTTATGTGAAAGTGTGTTGAAAACCATAAAAATACAAGAAATTATGTTATAGAGCCAGGGATTGTAATGATGTCAATAAACCTGGGCAGAATAAGTGATAGGATCAATAGCAATTCCAAAGTGAGAATGCATGTAAAATACCAAAGCCAGAAGGGCCATGAGAGAGTCTCTAATCTTCACCCTTCATTTTACACATGAAGAAATCAACACCACTGGTTTCTCCTTGTGAACCACCCAAAAAAGTGATTCATAAGTAGAGAGTTGACAAGTTTTCTGTATAAGGCTCAAAGACCATATTATGAAATGCTTAAAATCCATTTATAAATCAGGAAGATGAGGCAGACAGAAACGTAAGAGAAAGAGAGAACAAAAGTGCAGAATGGAAGAAAGAAAAAAGATAGACAAACATAAATCAATTTGAAAGAGGAGGGAGACAAATGAAATTAAAGAGCCTCTGAATGTGGGGGAACTGATGGGCAAAGTTCCCAGGACGTTCACTCAGCTGCTGCAGTTTCAGAAGAAACTGGCATAAGATCCTCACCATCACTCATCCCAGGGGTGGAGACAGCCTTTCCCTTCCCTCTCCTCCTCCTACAGCCCCCATAGAGATTCCTTCTAGGACCAGCCCTCAGCCTCTGAGCCACAAAGGTAGCCAGATGTTTGTCCTCAGTCCACACAGATGATGAGGGAACAATGAAAGTCTTATGAGCAAGGTGCACCCATCAATGGGTCCCAAGAGTACCCAGGATATTAACATATAACAATCCAGTGCTACTCCTCCTTACGCTCTGCCACTGGTTGGCATAGGAATCAAAGCAGAGAATCAGCCTTAGAATGGCAAAGTTACAGGGACTTTCAAAATCATCAAGCCCAAATTCTTTACTTCGCAAGATGATCACCACGTCAAGATCAGAGCGTAACAAGCACCAGCCAAGAGGCTGTGTCGTGACAGCAGCAGCTCTAAGCCCTCTGGGAATCCTAAGGCATGGCAAATGGCCAGTGTGCTGGACTAAAAAACACCCAACACAGTGTATGGGCACTGCCCCTCGAGGGCCAGGAGTGCCTTCTGGAAGAAGAAGACAGTACAATATCTGCACACAAATCTTTATATGAGTGCTTGTCACAGATGCCCTTCCACCACTGCAATAATACAGAATAAGAGCAGGAACTTAGGACAGCTTAGAGACACACTAGTTACAGCAGAATGGCCGTGACTGGGTTTTATTTACTAAGGTAAGCACATTCTCTATATAAATGCCACAAAATGGTGGTAAAGAGTACTTTACAGCACTGTAAACGTCACCCAAGCATGTTTTGAACTTAAGACACAAAGGAGAGCTATTTGAGAATGTAAGGTCAACAGCAATCATATACAGTGCTTAAGGGATAAAATGCTTTATATACAGAATTTCATTTAGTAACTCAGAACTATGCTGAGGCAGATGCCACAGTTATTATCCCTATTTTAATAATGAGAAAAATGAGCCCCAGAGAAGTTGTGACTTGCCCAAGGTCACAGAGCTAGGAAGTGAAAGCCTGAGGATCTGAATCCATGTCTTTCAGCTTCATGTCTGATACTTTTGCCGCTATAGATCCCAATAGCTTGAAGGAGAAGGAATATCACATTTTAAAAAGTTGGATCCTAAACATCTAGCACAAATCCTTGCATGAAGTAGGTACCTGAAAACTTTAATTTATGAAATGAAAAATAGATCAGAATTTACTAGCTGAAATTTTCAACTGTATATCCCACATTTAAATATATGCTATTGAATTAAAAGAAAGGCATTGTTTTGGATTATAACTGTAATTTTATGGGTATAAGGTATTTCAAAATCCCCTAATCAATCAAATGAGCCTTCAGTAACTCCAGCCACAATGTACTTATGCTGAAATCCAGTTTTATCTGGCAGTTTGTCTTGTAAAAGTTCTTTTTTTATGCACATTATTGCTGCTTGTTCCTACTTTCCCACTATACAAATAAAAGAATACACGTAAACTGCTCTCTGCAAATCTTAATGTGAATGTGAGCTGTTATTAGTCTCTATTTTGCTAAGCCTCCCTAAACCTAAATATCTAGCTCAGCCTCTTTCTTTATTATCATTATAGTCTGAGCAGTTCTCTCCTCTGATTTCTGCACACAAGAGAAAATTAAGGTTTTGCAACTCTGAGGTCATCGAGGGCATCAATCTCACAACTTGCAGGTCACCCAAGGGGGCAACAACAGAAGACTTGACATTACAAGTGTTATATGCAGGGCAGGTTATTCATTTAAAAATGTAAAACAAAAAAGTACAAAAGTACAAAATGAATACCAACTGCAAGGGTAATGCAGATAACTTTAAAAGGAAAAGATGAAATTTTAAAAGAAAAAGAGATTAACAAAACTTCAGACTAAAAAAAGGTGAAAAGGGTCAACGTGAAAAAATAAGTAATAAAAATAGGAAATATAAGGGCTGAGAAATCCGGTATAAAAAATTCATCAGAAACATTAAACAGTCTATTCTAGTTTAGCTCTATCATTGGCTGGTAGAAGGAGCAAAGAATCTGAGTAGACTGGTAAAAGCTGAGGAAAGAATTGGCACAAGGAGTTCTCAGCTGTCAGTAATGGTTAACAATGAGATTATTCTGTCTGGACTACAACACAGATCCCATCATCTTGTGACTCTTAAGCAAATATACTTGACCAAAATCAACAATATACGGTTCTTAGTTTTCCTGTTAATTGTATGCTACTGTTATTTTACATTGCAAAGAAAAGGTCCTTGGAACTTTTAATTTCATTCATGTAATATTTTCAAAAATTTACTCCAGGGGTGGCTAGGTGGTGCAGTGAATAGAGCATCAGCCCTGGAGTTAGGAGGACCTGAGTTCAAATTTGGCCTCAGACACTTAACACAAAAACTAGCCATGTGACCTTGGGCAAGTCACTTAATCCCAATTGCCCTCCAGAAAGCAAAAAAAAAAAAAATTTACTCCATCCTAGTTTAGAAAGGCTACCTAACCTCACCCAGAACAAAATGATCCCCAAATCCACAATGTCCAACATTAACCTACTTGGCAAACTTCACAGTTGTAGCATTTCGGGGCACAAAGCCTGTGTGGAACTGAATCTGAAACATCTTCATTGAAGCCATCTGGGAATGACAAACAAAAATTGTTTATGTAGAACCTAATGAAAATAATCATATTCTCAGGCCAACAAGCTTCCATCCATTTTGCTTCTCTGCTGCAGCACTGCAGTTTTATAGTGGATGATGTGCAAGCTAAAATACTTTCATTTATACTATTTAACTTTGAAAAATAATTTTCACATTTTTTTCTAACATTCAATTAAAATTTACTTATAATTTCTGTCATGCATGTTTAAAAGGCAAAAGACCTCACAAGCAGAAAGCAGGACCAAGTTTGACAATTCCCACAGCACAGACTCATAAGAAATGCAAATATGGCATTTGCTACCAGGCAAACTTGGCAGAAAACACATGTAGAATTAGCATTCCAAATATGTGAACTGGTCATTCAATCAATGCCCAATAATTTGACCAAACCATCAATTTACTACCCATTCTCTGAGGGCCCAAAGAGTTCCTCAGGACACCCTTTAATGAGTTACTGGCCACTCTATTTTCCACTCTACCAAAGTGGGGCTACCCCACCACCTTACTTTCAGATCTATCTTTCCCATTGTCATTTTCAGTTCCTCTAACTACTAACAGAAATGAAAGGTGACTTTCATATTGCAGTCAATTTTAGTAAAAGAACAGTGAGTTTATTCCTGATTTGGATTCTACACAACTCTTGTGGCTTTACTTCACTAGCACTGGAAGAAATCCCTTTAGAAGTCAGTAAATACTAAGTGAAGTACTACTTGCTAACTCTAAATGATTATATATTGACATACACTAATGACCAGGAAACAAAGGAATTCAAAAATGCTGACTGATTCAGAACGTTAAAGTTTGTAAAAGGTGGTAAAGAGATCTCATTTGAGCCTTAAAACCCCCTTGTAAGGCAAGAACTACAAGTGTTACTCTCACTTTGGAGAGAGGCATTTATAAGGCTCTGAGAGACTGCCTTGATCAGAGACCATAACTGTCTGAAGATGGGCTTGAATCTAGATCTTCCTAGCTACCAGTCTAGCACTCTAGCCACTACGTCAACCTCTGTATTAGTAGTTCTAGCTCAGCATCTTTTAAAGCTGACCAATGCTATATGGTTCTTTTATATCCTGCCAACTATAAAACTTTCTGGGCCAAGGATTCATAATTATTCAGCTGTCCCCATGATTTAAAAGCATCTTCCTCCTTGATTATGCAATTTGTTACAAGGGTTTTGTTCTTTTAAATTTTTAAATAAAAAATGAAAGACTGTGCCACAAAGGACAGCCTGCAAGGCTGCAACAACCACCTCCATCGATGGCACCTCCAAATAGCTACAAGTACTTTAAGTGAGGGGAAGGTATGTACAGTCTTAAAAATCAACCATAATCCAACAAAAGCCTAATTCCACGAAAGTCTACCAGAAAATAAGAGGAATTTTATCCCAGCATACTTGGAGCTGCAGAAATGACCCAAGCATTCAGGTACCTGGGGGGCTTTTTACATTTAAAAATTTCAGACCTGGCTGGTATTGAAAAGGTCAAACACTAATAGACCTGCTCCAACTTCAGATTACTAAACTGTGCTATGTAAAGACACTAGGATTTATTCTATCAGTAACTCACAATTCTATAGTGCTTTAAGGATTACAAAGCTTTTTTCCTGTAATAAACTCCTATTTATCTAGCCTACAGTTTATCTGGATATGTTTGCTTGCTTTCTCCCCATTAGAATGTAAACTCCTAGAGAGCAAGGACTGTCCTTTACCTCTCTTTGAGCCTACAATATTTAGTACATAGTACATACTTAATAAATGCTTATTTGACTAAGAACACAGGGTTTGCCCTCAGGTAACTCACATTCTAACATAGCAGACAACATATAAAAAACTAGGTGGACAGGGGCGGCTATGGGCGCAGTGAATAGAGCACCAGCCCTGGAGTCAGGAGCACCTGAGTTCAAATCTGGCCTCAGACATTTAACACAAAAAAAACTAGCCATGTGACCTTGGGCAAGTCACTTAACCCCAACTGCCCTCTAAAAAGCAAAAAAAAAAAACAAAAAACCCTAGGTGGATATAAGATACATAGAGAACAGACTGAAGGCAGTCACTCTGGGAGGGGGGGAAAGCAATATTAAGAACTGGAAAAAAGAGAAAAGATTTCTGAGGAAAGTGGGATTTGATCTGTGTTGAGGAAAGTCAGAGATTAAAAGGTGACAGTGAGGGGTAAAGAATGGCAAAGGGAGGAGAGACTTAAGGCTGGGAAAACAATTAGGAAGCCAATACAACAGACCACACAAGAGGTGATGAGAGCCTAAATCTGGGTGGGGGCTGTGTAAATGGAGAGAAGGAGGCACATATGAGAGAGACTATGAAGATCAAAATGACACATTTTGGCAACAAACTGTAAGATGAGTTTGACTGAATAGGTGAAGAAGACGCCAGGTGAATGGGAGAATGGCAGTACCCTTGACAATTAAGGAGAAGTTCATGAAGAGAAGAGACAAGGATAATTAGTTCTGCTGGGGACAGAATATAAATGCCTACAAGACATCAAATTGAAAATATCCATAAAACAGTCTAGAACAAACAACACAGGAAAAAGATTAGGAAGAAAGATCAATCTAGCAATTATCTGCATGGGAATGATAATTAAACTCAGGGTAGCTAAGATGCCCAAGTAAGAGAGTACAGAACAGGGGTTCTTTTTCGTGGCATCCTCTCTTCCTCCTTCCCCCAGCACTCTGGTAAAACCTATGGACACCCTCTTAGAATAACACTTTTAAATGCATAACATAAAATTCACAGGATTACACAGCAAGCCAATTATACTAAAACAGTTATCAAAAATTGTTTTTAAAGTTCACAGAAAGGAGTGGAGATGTCTAAATGATGTGATATGCAGACTGTATGCTATCTTGGGGAAGAAGGAAGGGGGAAAATCTTATAAAAATGAATACTGAAAACTAAAAATTCATTTTAAAACAATAAAAATATAAAACTATAAAAAAATAATAAATGATGTGATATGAGCAAGAACGAAGAAGGAAGCAGTCTCAATTTTTTTTGTAAACTATGAGGCCAGATCCTCAGGCTGAACGGATGGGGAGAGAACAGCCATGGGTGGTTTGAGGAAAGGTCAAAAGGTATAGTAACTACAGTTGCCATGGGGAGTGGGAGAGCAACTCAACTGGGGAAATAAAGAATGTCTGCCTTGCTGCCAGAAAGACCCAGCTAAGACTGTCTAACATTTGTAAGGCACCGCAATTGCAGAGTTTTGTAATCTTCCTCAGGTCCCCACAGCAACACATGAAGAGAAGTGGAAGAAGCAGAGGCAGGGCAGGAGCAAGACTCCTATAATGTAAATGTAAATGTGACCAGGCACAGGATATGAGCGCAAGGTATCGGAGAGGAAAGGGACATGCAGAGCTGAGCTGGCTAATCAAGGGGTCAGAATGACTTCATTCCCAGGGAGTGTTCCATGAGCTACCCTAAAGCCCTACATTAGCATGGCCCAGCATTTAGTGATCCCATGGTATAGGCTTACTGCTTAGGACAGGGCCTTATACTTTTATACACTCAAAAATACAGGTTAAATGAACCAGAGAATACTGTGGTATTTTGACAATGGCTGATATAGAAATCTTCTAAGATGTGCTACCAGTACATAGAGAGCTGGGCAAGTCACTGAATCTAAGTGCCTCAACTTACTCATCTGTAAAAATGGGGGCAATAAAAGAACCTGCCTTTTAAGAGTTGTAGGGAGGATGAGAAAATATTTGTAAAGCACTTGGCAAACCTTAAAGCACTAGATACATAGCATTACTGTTGTTATTTCTATATAACCATTACCCTAATTTAGGCCCCATCACCTCCTGCCTGGACTACTACAATAACTTCTTAATTTGTTTTCCTACCTGAAATCATTCCCCTCTCCAAATCATTTATTTTATAAAAACCTGTCAAATTAATATTCTTAAGAGATAGAAATAATCATGTAACTTCCCTATTCAAAACTTTCAATGGCTTCCTATTGCATGTAGGATAAAATACAAACTCTTCACCCTGACCACAGTTCTCCACAAGCAGGCTGCCAACCTACCTTTACAGATTAATTTCCTATTTCTAGCCTCTTCATATATGTTTAAGCCAAAGTGGCCTCTACCTGCTTCCCAAAGATCTTGTCTCTGTCTGCAAAGGCCTTGGCTACACTCCCTTCTCCCCAGCCCCTATTAGAACTCTTACGTTCTTTCAGGGCTTACTTCAGGTACCATCACTTAAATGAAGCCTTTCCTGAACCACCCCCCAATTCTTAGTGTCTTTTCTTACTAAATTGTCTTGTATTTACTAAGCAGCATACATGAAGTAAGCTGAACTAGGGTACAATGTTTCATTTTCGTCTTGGTCTCCCTGGCACACGGTAGGCACAAAATAATTTTCAAACTGAATTGAATTCTCAGTATTCTCAAGTTACTTCATTTAGGTATATTTGGTCTCCCCAACTATATATTTATCTGTTTCTTTTTATTCTTTAAATAATGTCTGGCACAATGGATAGAGTGCTGGGCCTGAGGTGAGAAAGACATTCTGGCCTCAGACTCTTAATAGCTATGTGACCCTGGGCAAGTCACTTAACTCTTTTTGCTTCAGTTTTCTCTTCTGTAAAATGAACAGGAGAAGGAAATGACAAAGCACTCCAGTATCTTTGCCAAGAAAACCCTAAATGGGATAATGAAGTCAGACAAGACTGAAACAACAACTGATAGCAATGTCTAATAACACAGATATTCAGAACTCATATAACGATACAATTAAATTCTCTTAGAAGAGCTAGCCACTAGCTAACAAATACGATAGAAAAGGTGACTGATCAACATAAGACAAGTAGTAGAAAAGAGAAGGTCTCCTAAGTTATTACCTTAGCTTGCAATCTTCCTCCTAGTGTTGATCTTGCATGATAAATTACTATGAGTACATCACCTTGGACTGTTATACCCAATGGAATTACTGCTTTTCCATCCTCAATTTTAAAATCCCTAAATAACAGAAATACAGATGAATTATTTACATAAGCTTATTTTATATAAAAGTAAATACTTGCCATACTTAGGATCCCCATCTTGAAGTCAAACTTACAGTCGAACCAAAATAATCATACTCAAAGTTACAAGAAATGCATTTCCTAAAAATATTAAGATTTTCCTAAAATGAAAAATTCATAAAATCACAAGTTTCTTTAACTGATGGATTTTAATATTTTAGAAAGAAATTTTCCAGAAATATCTTCTTTTTTCTACAAGAAGTTGCTTTCCACAAAGTTTAAGTAGTCAATATGGATGAATGACTATAAAAATAGCAGTTGTTTACAAACTCTGAATTTCCTAACCCCTGACTAATTTCTGATTTCATTTCATCTTGCCTAACTATACCCTCTACAATCAAATCCCAGGGAGTTTTCTTTATTTAGATACACTACACTTCCATCAGAATGGTCTGTTCAACTTACAAATACTCAATGAGCATCAGACACAGAAGCAATCGTAATAACTAAGTGACAGGTGCCCCACCACAGAATTACCAACACATAAATGTTAACATAGGAAGTACAAGAGAGGTACTACTCTGAACTTACTTCATTTTATCATACTCCTGAGATGTAGTGGTCACTCGTTCATCTCCCACATAGACTTCACAAAAGGGTCTACAGCCATTTCTCTGCTTGCTGAACAAGGGCACTGGTGTCATCACAACTGCTTTAATAAGGATTGGTTTACTATGAGGGATAATGGGCTCTTCTGCCATCATGTCACACATGTACTCTATATACCTATAAAACCAAAGCACAACAAACATAGAGCCAACTTTGTGGACCACAGATACAAAGTTTAAAGAGCAAGGTGACTGCTCACTACAAGAGTCATTCAGCTCAAACTATACGCATAAAGATTCATTTAAGTAGTTACTTCAAGAATAAAGTTCCAATGTCATCATTTCAAACATGAGAGGAAAAAAAATATATCATCATTCTTGACTGAGAGACAGAGCCCGTGAGGCAAGAAAATCAATTCTACTACCAGAGACAACGTTAGTCCTGGATGGGTGATCACTGTCCTATGAAATGGAAGGCAAGTGGGGGAAGACACGGGCACACAGACAGACAGATAGGCAGTCTACAAGTGTTTTCTAATCCATAACCTATAACGGCTAAGAGAAGTGAACTTACTGACAAGCTGCGAGCAGCCAATATTCACTAAGTAGTTGTTATAGCTTTGGCGCTATGGGGGATGTAGTTAATATGGTCCCTACCTTGTAGGAACTCGAAGTCTAATTGGGAAAATAACACAAATACATATGAAAAATTATCTCATAACAAAAAGGCAGCATGTGCTAAATACAAAAAGAAACAAGGATAATGAGTGCTATAGGAGTTCAGAAGAGAGACCTCCCTTGGCTATACATAAATTAGAAATATTTTGTGAAGAATAAGGCTTATCAAGCTAATCAAATCACCTGAAATGTTGTCAAAGATTAAATGGAAGCTGACATTAGTATTTCTGCTCTAACAGGGCTTCTCATTCTCTCAGATGACATTCTGATCCACTAACTTGGAGCCAGAAAGACGTGGGTTTGAATCCTGTTTCAGACACTAGCTGTGTGACTCAACACATCACTTAACCTCCCAGAGTCATCAGTTTCTTCACCTGTAAATTGGAGACACTAACAGTATCTACCTTACAGCAGCTGTGATCAAATGTGAGAATATATACAAAGCACTTGGCAAACCTTAAAGTGTTAGTTAAATACTGGCTATTCTAATCAAAATCAGCAACAACAAAGTGCAAGAGTTGTATGTAGGTATAGAGTTTATACTCCCTATTTAAAAAAAAAAAACCTCAAACTCATAATCTTGTGGAAGTGAATGTTAAAAACCAAAAATAAATAAATAAGCAAAGATCTTAAAAAAATAAAAATTATACTTAACAAGTACAATATGTTTTAAAACTGGATTTTTCAAATTAAAATTATTTTGAAAAAGCCTCTTTAGTTTTAATTAATGCTATGCTAGAATTCAAGGGTGTTAGTTCAAGGTTCTATATCCAGATCATGCCTTAGCTCCATCTTCACAAAGTCCCCCTTGGGCCTGCTTACTCTCTCTTTCCATACCTCCTGCCCAGATACATACATATTCTAGAAAATGGAGTGGGGAGGGTGGGGGAAAGGAGTCATGTTTTTTCCAAGCACTGGCAAACATCTTTTTAGAATTTATCTGGACCTCACTTCCTCACGTGTAAAACAGAAATATACTTTTACTACTTATTTCACAGGGTTGTTACAAGGAAGGTATTAACTCCAGGGCCCCCATCCCTGTGCCCCATCACACATACACCCTGAAACAGACTATTCCTTCAAGGTTCAATTCAAATTGAGCTACCATAAAGTTTTCCCTAATGGTCCAACTTCTAAGTGATATCTCTCTCTATGAATCTCTCCAAACATTTATTTGGACCTCTCCAAATCATACCAGAACACTACTTCAGTCATCTGGGTATTTCTTTTACCCTTTCCATTCTGCACCCCTAGCCCCCAAAGGCTCTAAGTTTCTGGAGAGCTAGAATTGTGTACTGTTTAATTTCCATATATCAGAATACCATAAGTGCTTAGCATTTATTTGCTGATGCACTGGGAAAAAGCATTCTGATAATTATCATTTCTAATTATTCATATAGCCAACTTAGATGGGGTGCTATAAATAATTCACAACAGCCTATTCAATACCTCTAGTACATTTTCTTATTTATATTCTCAACATTTAAAGTTTGGATCAACCTAAGGAAAAAGACAAGATAAAAGCATATGTATCAAGTATCCATATTCCCAGTCATGTGCTAGGCACTAGGGGAGATACAAATTCTAGATAACAGATCATCTCAGATGGAGCTTACAACCTCATTAAGAATAGAAAGGTACAGAAAAAAAAAAGTAAAGCCCAAATGGAAAGAACAGGAGTAATAGCAGAGGTCCAGAAAGGTTTCATGTAGAAGGCAGCATTTCAGGCGTATTTTAAGGAGTGGATGGGGGTTAACCAGATGAAGAAGGATGGTGGTAAACAAAGGCAGGAAGGTAAGAAAATGCTAGATTTTGTTTGTTTTGTGGGGGCAATTTGTAGTTAATTTTGGCCAGAATATAGAGTATGTAGAGAGGAATAAAATAATAAAATTGGCACCAGATTATGGAGGGCTTTGAATGCCAGGTTAAGGAGTATGAATTTTACTCAGGGAATCAATAAAGATAAGAGTATGGGAATAACATGACTAGAACTATGCAAAAGAAAGATTAACCTTAATCAGTATCAAGCAGACTGCAAGAAGTAGAATATAGAAGCAGAAGGACCTCCTAAGATACTATTACAATAACTTAAGCTGATGGTGATGAAAGTCAGCACCAAGAGAGGAAAGACTACCTATGAAGGAGGAAGGTGGTCAGTAGTGTTCAGTGTAGCAGAAGAGACCAGGAGGACGAAGACAAGAAAGGCCACTGGATTTTATTAGGAAGTCACTGATGTCTTTGGCAAGAAATACCTGAATAGGGGAGGCTAGGTGGCACAGTGAATAGAGCACCGCCCCAGGAGTCAGGAGGACCTGGGTTCAAATCCAGCCTCAAACACTTAACACTTAACTAGCCATGTGACCTTGGGTAACTCACTTAACCCCAACAGCCCTGCCCTTCCCCCTCCAAAAAAAAAAATTTAGAAATGCCTGAATACAGTGATGGAACCAGGTTGCACAGTAGAGAGACCTGGATTTGGAGTCAGAGAGCTTGGGTTTGAACTCTGGTCTGCTGTCTATGAGAACTTTGGCAAATCACTTCAACATTCTGAGCTACAATTTCCTCATCTGGAGAATGAAGGGAATGAATAAGATCAGAGATATCAAACACATGGACCACAGACCCTGTGGGGCCTCCAAGTGTAGCCAAATCAGAATGAAAGGTAATTGGGAAATATTTAACAAAATAAATTAAAATACAATAAAACAGAGATAATGTCAATTTGTAGTTTTCTAAGTCAATGTGCTTACAGAGATCTGTTTCTATTGGTGCTTGACATCACTGGACTAGATGACCTCATTTCAGCTTTAAGCCTATGATACTATGATATAGGGGAGAGAAGTTGCAGAGGCTGAAACAGCAGACTTTGGTCACAGTAACAGAACATAATATGTGAAGAAACATGACTAAAAAAAGCATCCACTGTTATAAATATGGAAGACGGTAAAAATATTACCACAGACAGAAACTCTAAAAGTCAGGGAGAAGAGCAGGTTTAAGGGAAAGATGATGGGCTCACCTTTAGACATGCTGAGTCTAAAGTGTCATGAGAACATGACAGGAGAGATACTCTGTAAGCAGGTGATGATGCAGGCCTAGAGCTCAGAAAAGCAATCAGGGCTACAGAGATGGAAGTGTTACAGTGTCTTACTCACCCAAAGAATGGAATTTATGACCCACTAAACTTCCCACAACCAGAAATTTCAAAAACACTGGAAGACAATGGTCAATACCCAACAGGACAGAATGTCATCCATATATGGAGAGATAAACAAGTACTATGTCCTACAAAGTTCAAGGGACTTTTCTACTTAATGTTTTCACCGGTGCCCTTGAGAATTAAAGGCACTCCTAACCACTTCCAGTCAAAGAGATTTGATCAAGACTGGTGACAACGGCTGTGGAACTGCAAGTATGACAGGCCCCAAGAGTGATGAGAGGTAGTTTTTCTCACAAAATTTTTGATGTCTTGGTCACCACCATGACTACGAACTCCTACTTGATAAGACTACTTACACAAACCAGAAGCTGAACTTATAATATTCTGTGGCCAACTGAGTTTCTTTTATCTGATTACCTTAATGACTTCACATGCAGGAAAGAATGATACTCTGAAACAAGACTAGTGACAGACTTTTGGAACTTAATTCTCAAATTATCATTTTCTAGATTTTAAATACTCATTTGGAAGAAAAGCACATTAACGCCAAATCACCACTGGACTAATTATAATTAGGTGCATCAAACAAACATTTTCCATCCATCTTGAAAACAAGCTAAGTGCTAGGATCTGATGAGCATTTGTGTTACCCCAAGCACAGAAGCAACCCATCAAGGAAGCAAAGTTGAACTGTACCTTTTATGAGATGGCCAGATGCCAGGTGGGCAGCGTTTCATACTAAACATATAAACTGCAGCCTCAGCCGTGGTGAAAAGACGACAGAAACATAAAAAGGAGCAAACAACAACAGCTGATGCTGCTCTTCCATCCTAAAACAAATTATTAAAAACATTGTATTTATACTGTCAACTCAATTATTCAGAGTCATGATGCGGATAATGTGATACAAATAACTCATCCTCATACAGCAAAAGAAAGATAAAAATGATCTAGAATTACTCCAGTCATTTTTTATGCCCCTTTACTGATCTCCATGCCACATCAATAAAGAAAAACAGCATTTCCTCATCCCATTCCAAACACCACTCAAGCTTACCCATTCATTATAGTGTTTTATCAGTTTCCTTCCTTTGCCTACTACAGGTCTACAAGTATCTGAAAGACAGCTCTCTCTATGTTTAATAAAAAGCTGATGAGATTATCACTTTATCTTTGGCTTCTTTTGTAAGATTTTTAAAATTTCCCCCACTGTTTGTCTTAACACAAATATTAAAAAGTAGCCCAAAATCTGTTGATTCTGGCTTCAACTTAGTTCACCATCAGGTGCTTCAAAGAAGCAGCTTTCTATGCATCATGAAGACCAACAAGACAGTCCTTTGTTGAACACAAAGCCATCAATTATAAACACATCATTTACAGAAAATGTATTGCATCTACACTCCTAAAGTATCAAGAACCTATCAGAATCTTGATAGCAGAGTTTTTCATAAGGGTACACAGAGACAATCTATAAGGCAGGCAGCTAGAACCTACAGTTTAACTACATTTAACTCACCAAGTACACAGATAAATAAGTCTGTAACGAGTCAGACATCTTACTTAATGTATAAACCCAGGTAACAAGGAAGCCCTAACCTTCAGTGAGCTTAAGCTTAGAATTCTCATGGTCCTCCTTCACTACTTAAAACAAAGACATGTGTGCTTGCATGTGGGAAGAAGCAAGTGGGTGGGGAATGATGATCACTTCAGTCTCTTTACTTCCTCACTCCTACTGCCTTCCTATTCTCCCTCTGTTCTGTCCTGTGCCATATCTGGTCCTTCAGGATCAGTCTCCTCAGCCTTCCAAGGTGAAAATTAACTGGTCTGCTCCATACTAATGTGCTCACAGGAGAAGAGATGCAGCAATTCTTTAGGACTCTCCCTTCAGTTCCTTAGCTACATGTGCAATACAGAACAAGGGTCTTCTAGAGATAATTATTTGTTCTTTCTATTGCAAAATAATAAATCAGATAAACTAATGAAAATATAAACAAATATAGATGAAGCTGGCATAAAAATTCTGGCACCAATATGCATGTATATATACTTTATATTTGCCAGTGTATGCCATATATTCTAGGCATATAAATGTATACATATGTACACGAAACCATCACAATTATACTTACTGAATAAAAACAAGCGATGGTGTGCCTTGTGTCTAGCCTAGGTCTTTGCTGAGGACTACTTTTACCAGGGTTTAAGGCCATAGTTTTCTTCTCCTATTGCCCAACCCTATTCCCCAATTTGTAGAGCTATATTTTAAAAGCAGAAGTTTTCTGGACCTTCTTCAGGGAAAAATACAACACATACTATTTTGGAGAAACTAGTCTAGAAGCAATTGCTCCCAATTATTCATTTTCAAGGTCTTACCAAGGATAGAAAGCAATAATTAGCCATCTACCTCATGTAAAGACCTACCAAAAGACCTAAAAGAAATCAACACATTTCTGTAGTTACAAAGCATCTCTTACCAAGGATCTTATATCAACAAAGGTAGCCAGGTTCTACTCCACCCTCAAGCCTAAAACCAGGTTGAAATAGAGTCCACTTGTTCCTAACAAAAGGTTCTCTTCTACCTCTCCTAAGATCCCTCAAAGAAAAGGGCATTTGATCACCTCCCACTGAATATGTTCTGGATCAGACTAAGTGCAATCAGAGATGGACTTGATAAAAATTGAAAGATAGTTAGACTCTTACTTACAATGCAGTGAACAATGCAAACATTTTTGTTGTCTTGTTTTAGCCATAAATGCATATTCTTACAGATGTTATAAAGGTTTTGAAGGTTTGGTGCACGTCTTGCTGGCCAACCACATTCTGAAACCTAAAGGGGAAAAGTTGGAGAAGACTCAGTTAAGAGTAATCAAGTTCTTTCATACCATCAAAGCTATTTTTTGTCATTCTTAATTTTCCCTATTCTCATTTTTTACAAATATAAAAGCAATGTACACAAAATGTGTGTACTATAAAAAATTTATTAAAGTGACAAAATTTAATGCTGATAGGGAGATGGAAAAGCAGGCAAGCTAATTTCACTGTTAGTAAAGTTCTGAATTTGTTCAACTGTTTGGGGAAACAATTTTAAGAAGAGAGAAGAGATCTATCCACATCCTCTGACCCAACAATCCCAATTAAGGTTTATCAACTTATACTCTAAGGCAGGAGATCTTAATGTTTTTAGTGTGCCATGGAGCCCTTTGGTATCTACAAAGTCTATAATTGCTTTCTCAGAATTACGTTTTTAAATGCATAAAATGTTTAATTAGCACTACGAAGGAAACCATTAATACTGAAATACAGGTATCAAAGTATTTAAAAAACAAATTCACAGACCTCAAGTTAAGACCCCTGCCCTAAGGCAAGCAAAAGACCTACTGGTACAAAAATATTCACAGCAATAATATAAGAAGCATAATAAAAATAAGAAATAAAAAAAAAATTCAACTATTAAGTATCTATTATGTACTAGGAGGAGGCAGCTAGGTAGCTCAGTGGATAAAGCACTGGGCCCAGAGTCAGAAGACTCATCTTCCTGAATTTTAATTTGGCCTCAGACACTTCCTACTGTGTGACCCTGGGCAAGTCACCTAACTCTGTTTGCCTCAGTTTTCTTATCTGTAAAATGAGCTGGTGAAGGAAATGGCAAATCACTCCAGTATCTTTGCCAAAAAAATCACCCCAAATTGGGTCACAAAGAGTTGTACACAACTGATAATAACTAAACAACAAAAAAAAGATATACTAGGTACTGCGCTAGATGAGGATATAACTATACAAATGCAATGATCCCTATCTCTAAGGTGCTTACATTGTAATGGTAATGAGGACATATATAATGATAGACAGATTAATTACAAAGTAGTCTGAGAAAGGGAGGACACTAGCAGTTGAAAGAATAAGGAAAGGCTTCAGATAAAAGCAATGCTTGAGATGCATCTTGAAGAAGAGTGGGATTCTGAGGAGGGAATACATTCTAGGCATGGGAAGAAAGCAAGTGTGAATGCATGGAGATGGGAAACTGCATGTTGTGTGTGATGAAGAGAAACATTTAGCTAGATTACAGTGTGGGAGGGGGAATAAGAGGAAATAAAATTAGGACAGCTTGAAGCAAGATTGTGAAAAGCCTATGAAACTGAAACCGAGAATGTGATTCTAGAGGCCTGAGGAAGTTGCTAGACTTGACTGAGTAGGAGAGTGACATGGTCAGATCTGCATTTAAGGAAAATCCTTTTGGTATCAATGTGGAAGGTAGACTGAGGGGACGAGACAGATTCATGAGTCACAGAGACCAATTAGGAGTTACAACGATCTAGGCAAGAAATGATGAGGACCTGAATCAAGGCAGTAGCTCTATGAGCAAAGAGAAGGATGGGGGTACTTTGTCTCACTACCGTGTTTCCCCGATAATAAGACCTATCCCGAAAATAAGCCCTCCCCTTACTGTGTAAGATTCCTCTAAAATAAGCCCTCCCCCGAAAATAAGCCCTATTGAGAGTGCTACTGTAGTGAAGGTGATCCCCTGCGCTACACACTACATTACGGCACCCTCTGTATGCACCGTCCCCCCCCCCCCCCGCTGGGTGAAACGCACGCTGCGCTCCGAGCTGCATCCAATCAGAGCTGCAGCAGTGAGCGTGTCATCCTGTTCTTCCCTAGTGATTTGCTTATTGAATAAAGGTACATTTTTTGGTTCACATTTACCTGTTTATTAAAATTGCTGTCAATGTTCATTAAAATAAGCCCTCCCCTGAAAATAAGCCCTCTGATGTTTTTCTGTCCAAAAAATTTAATAAGACAGTGTCTTATTATCGGGGAAACACGGTAGAAGTGGCAGGTTTAGCAACTAATTGTTCATGTGAAATGAGCAAGAGTGAGGAGCCCTGGGTAAGGCCAAGGTTACCAACCTAGCCGACTCAAAGTACGGTGGTTCTTCAGACAGAAACAGGAAAGCTTAGTAAGGGGGTGGTTTGAGGGAAAGAAGATGAGTTTGGTTTTGTACATGTTTAGCCTGAGATATCTCCAGGACATTCAGTGAAGTGGAATTGAAGTTCAGGAAGATAGCATCAAATGGGGCACAAGGAGGCAAAGATTTTAAACGAGACCACCAAGGATAAAGATCACATGTAGATGTATTGGCCTTGGCAAGGAGAAGGGCCATTTCACTGTCACAGACTGGGAAAAAGAAGGTGAGAATAGGAGATGATGTCACAGAGTTTTTAGATGAAAAGAAGTGAAGAAGGAATGGCTCACATCAGATGGTCTCAGTTTCTTCAGCAGAGAGAGAAAGAGGTAAAGGTTTGAGGAAAAAAGAGAGGGGCAAAAAGCATGTGCCCAACAACTGAGGAGTAACTAACTAAACCATGGAACAGAAATGTAATGGTATACTGGTGCCCCATAAAGAATGGTTGACTATTCATTGAATTATATCCTATTTAGAGAGATTCAAATGAGTTGTTAGAAAAAAAATTCTACATAAATCAGCCCTTCTTACTCTATGTAGCTCAAAATGCATTCTCTTGTCTGTGATTTTTATTGATATAGGTAATAAATTTATATACTGAAAATCCTTTAAAAAAAGAATGAATACAAGATGAAAAGGGAAGACATGTAAAGAAGTACAAAGTAAAAAAAGGGCAGTGACAATGCTAGGGCTATTCAATAAATACTTGATAAATACTTGACTTGAATTGAAATAGGGAAAGGGAGCAATGTGGGGAGATAACAGGAAGATAATGGAAGAGATTAAAAAGAATAAGAGGAAGAGGCGGCTAGGTGGCACAGTGAAGAGAGAACCAGCCCTGGAGTCAGGAGGACCTGAGTTCAAATCTGACCTCAGACACTTAACACAAAAACTAGCTGTGTGACCTTGGCAAGTCACTTAACCCCAAAATTGCCCTCCAAAAGGCAACAAACAAAAAGAATAAGAGGAAGACCTAAGGATGTCCCTTACAGTTATCCAGTGTCAGGGCGAAGCCTCCTCCCTTCATGCTAAATAAATAGTTCAAACAATTCTCTCTACTTCTAAGACTAACCAGATAAAGCACAACCTGGGGACATGCTTTCTTTATTCCTGCCTTCCCAGGCCACTCCCCCTGAATACCTCTCTCACACACACTGTTTTTCTTGTTGCCGTGTAGTTCTACTGAATTTGAAAGTTAAATTTAAGGTGAAAGCTAACCTTTACAGATTGAAATGAGAAAAGTATATAGAAATCAAATGAGAGCTGCTTCCAAGACAAAGCTGTATTTATTTCCCAATGACTATATGTACACTCTAACCTGCAGCAGGGCTGAAGTGACAATAACAATAAAAATCTGCCACTTACCCGATTATGAAATCGGGAAGGCCTGTATGTTCTTGGAGAGAGATTGTAAACAGCATAATGTCCAGGATGCTTGGAGTCCAAAAACAACCGCACATCTTCTATGTTATTTTTGAGAGCTGATTCTACACCTTCTGCTGGAAAGGACATCACTGAAATGAGAGGATTAGCATGTTAGGCATTCACACACTGATCACAGACACCCCTGATGAAAAATGCCTTCAAGGCCTGGTGGTAGAGCACAGGGTCAGCTAGAGAAGGACAAAACCTCAAAGGACAAGCTTGTCTTGTAGCAAAGCAAGCAGTATGGCACAGAGGAGGATGCAAACAGAAAGGATGCAGCCCATCCACTGCCTGCCTTTCCTCAGCCTGAGAGACAAGAGCCCAAAGGGAAGATTTCTGTATTGGCAATAAGGGGCCAGGGGAAGTCAGTCTTCAACTGTGCAGCTCACAGACACTCAGGTCTGCTGCTTCTCTGTCTTTCTTCAACTCTCCAGCATGGGGGATGTCTGAGCTTATTAGCAATGACATTAGAGGCGCTCAGAGGAGAGAAGAGAACACTAAACAGACTATTCTGCTATGTGTTCACAAGGTCATTACCTAGAAGTAAGACACATAACAGGGAAAAGATGAACAAGAAAGTTGAAGCTACTGGGAAAAAAAATAAGGTTTTTGGACTGTGGATTTCAAATATTCATGTTTTCTATGAGACTACATACTGTCTCAAGAGCATCTATACTAGTATCAAGGGATTCTTCCATGAAAGAAGGGGACTCAACTTTGGTAGGACTGGACTTTATGCTGTCAAATGTCTGATAGCATACTCCAGGACGCTACCCTTTAGTCTGTGCTTTCTCCTCCCGGCCTCCATTCTAGGACACGTGTGCATGCATGTGCAACACTCACAGACGGCCCTTAATATCTGTGTTCCCATTACATTTAGCCCTGGCCTCCTCTGTTGTCATGTACTGTCAGAAGCACACCAAAGAGAACCCACCAAAGATATCATCAGGCTTAGACCTGGAAGGGAGAAAATAGGAGGGAAAAGCTATGTTTAATTTCTAACAGTCCCTCAGTCCTTTCTGAACATTCCCTTCCCTTAACACCTCCCTCTATTAGCTGGATGGTTCTGAGCAAGTCACTACCCATCTCATCTAGGTCTTGGGTTTCTTCTCTGTAAGAAAAGGGATTTGAATAGATAATCTCTAAGAATCCTGCCAGTTCTAAATGTGGATTACTACAGAAAAGCAGATAAGTAAGTGAGACAGAGAGATAAGCTTTTTAATTTCAAATACTCTCATTCCAAGAATGAAAATGGTAATTAAGATCAAGTGAAACCCTTTCTTGTGCTCACCAGCTGAGAAAAGCATCACCATTCCAGGGTGCTACATTGAGGTCTTAGGATGTACAAGAAGTTCCCAGGAACAGGAAAGGTATTAGTGAAAGTGGGAGATTCACAGAAAATACAGAATTTGAGAGCCTTAGCAGAAACTTTTCTATAATTTTTACTGGGTTATACAAATTTTAAACATACCAATAATGGAAAGTTTCCCTGAGCCCAATTAGTAGGATAAACAATCAATATCAATTATTTATTCCTTACCTCACAGCATCAATGTTGTGGAAAGATCCCTACTGGTGACAGGATTCTAGTATGACTCCACCTAGACCCGATATCACATAAACTCAGCTGACACCAAAGACAGATGGGTGCAAGAGGCCAACTTCCTGAAGATTCACCACATCCCATGCCCACGGCCACAAATCCCCAAAGAGAACAAGGAGCAACTCTCAGTTGACCAGATGCCCTATTTCTTGTCAGCTGGTTGTATTAGGGAATAGGAGAAAAGTAGCCTGCTCCAAAAATCTGGCCTCATAAGCCAGGGACTCCCAATTCTCTTCCTCTATCAAATGCAGTAAATAAGCCTTATTTAAATTCTAAAAACATTAACTGACTACCTACTATGGCTAGGACATTAGAAGATATAATGTGCTTTCATGTGTGTTTCAAAAAATATTTGTTAACCAATACTTGGGAAGGATGAGGGTCGTTATAGAATATATATATAAAACTTTTATTTATTAACTTATAAACATTAAGTTATATAATAACTATGAATCTTTGAAAAACATACCAGCAATTCTAGATGTGATGTACGAAATATCCAAATCTCCTTTAGCATAACTGAAATTGAAATATAAAGTTAGTTACTTCATGAAATTTTATACTTAAATTAAGATATAGCTTAAATTGGAATTTTCTCATGTTGAGGGTCCTAAGAGTATATCATGATTTGTATATATTGGTACCCTAATTTTTTTTAAAAGTTAGGAGCTAGCATGGGAGTGACTATATTAATCTCACCAAAAGACATAAAGGAGGGGCAGCTAGGTGGCGCAGTAAATAGAGTACCGGCCCTGGAGTCAGGAGGACCTGAGCTCAAATTTGGCCTCAGACACTTAACACAAAAAAAAAACCTAGCCATGTGACCTTGGGCAAGTCACTTAACCCCAAATGCCCTACCTTCCCCCCTCCAAAAAAACAGCAAAAAGAAAAATCTAAAAAAAAAAAAAAAGACATAAAGGAAATACTATAGATATGAGTGATAGGAAGAAAATCCATGACAACAGAAAAAAAGAGTCAAGGAAATGGGTAACTCTCCTTCAGAGAAACAGGGAAGGTTTAGCCACACAAATGAAAGGAAAGGGTTTGGATAAGCTAGACTGGTACAATGGAGGTTGTTTGTGAGGGAGTGGGTAACCAAGAAGAAGACACAGAGGCAAAAAAATTCTACAAATGCTGGCAAGTAGAAGGATAATAGCAACAGAGTTGAATGGAATTGTTGGACAAAAGGGTAGAAAGTTAAAAAATAAAGGGGAGACAACAACAGATGGCTTAGGGATAGTTCAAAGCAAGGATGAGGCTAGAGTGAGGGTTGAACTAATCCATTTAATTCTTGGGCTATGATCATTCATATCACAATGACTTTTCCAACTTTTGCTGCCACCTGATTTAGCCAGAACCAATCAGGACCTGTATGTATCCTATTCAGTTTGAAGGCAAAAGTTAGCTACTGTTTGTACAAACCAAAACACTAATTCCAATTTCAAAGATAAAAGGAATAGAATCTCAATTAAAAGAATAATGGGGGGGGGGGGGAAAATAGAGTGGCCCTGGAGTCAGGAAGACCTCGATTGCCCCCCCCAAAAAAAAAGAAAAGAAAAAAAGAGTAAAGACTATTTTTATTACATGGTGAGACTGTGTCACCAAATGAGCTGAGATTTGCTCAAAATTACAAATGATCCCGATCTCATTTTTTTTAAGATGGCATATCACCAAATCTCAGCAATTAGGAGGAACCTCATAGATAATGCTGTCCATGACATACCTAAACAAGAATCCCTGCTACAAGATACCTGATGTCCTTCAACAAGGGGAAATCCTTTACTCTCAAGGCAGTTCATTTCATTCCAGGATAGCTTGAATTATTAAGAAACTTTCTGATAACAAGTCTAAATTTGGTCCTTTGGAAATTCCACCTATTATTCCTAACTTCTGCCCTCAGGGGTCAAACAAAACAAATATGATTCCCCTTCCATGTGATAGTCTTTAAATACATACATATATCTATCATGCCCTTTCCTCCAGGTTTTCTCTTCTTCAGGCTAAACAGCCCCACTTCCTTTAGCAGAATCCACATATGGCATGATCTTGGGGCCTTCTGCATCCTGGCTGCCTTCCTCTAGATGTTTACCAGTTTATTATTGTCCTTCCTCAAATGCAGAATTGAACACAATAGACCAAATGTGTCTTGACTAGATCAGAATATAAAAACACTAACCCCTTTCTAGTCTTGAATTTTTCTCTTTCAATGAAGCCCACCACAGAATTAGCTGACATATCACACTAGTGACTCCATGCAGCTGAAGTACACTAAAACCCCCAGATCTTTTTCAAACAAGCTGCTAACAAGTCATTTATCCTCCTACCTTGTATTTGTGAAGGAGATTTTTGGAACACACTGTAAAGTCTTCCCATTTACCATTAATAAATATCATCTTATTCAATCTTGCAGCATGTTGCAAATAATCGTGATTCTTTTGGATCCTGATTCTGTTATACAGCGTGTTAACTATCCCATCCAGCACTGTCTCATCCACAAATGTGATAAGCAAGACTATGGACATCTTTATCCAAGTCACTGACAAAAATGTTAAACAGAACAGACCAAAAACAAATACCTGGAACATTTCACTTAAGATCTCCTTGAAGGCTGACATAGAATTACTAATGACTAATTTGTGGGTCCAGCCAAGACACCAGCTCTGAATTCACCTAAAGGTACCACAATCTACCTCTTTTCTCTCCATTTTGTCCATAAGAATAGCACTGCAGATTGTCAGATGCTTTGATAAAATCTGGATAAAATATTTCTATGGAATTCTTTCCCCTGATCAGCTTGTCTAGGAACATTGTCCAAAAAGGAAATGTGGTCAGGTTTTGAGTGTCCAACACATACTTCTGATCCCACAGAATTTTGAATGGGCTTCTACAGCTGGTCAGTGATCATTTCAAAGCGGTAATATCTAGCAAAGAGCAACACACACACACAGTGTGAGCCTACAATCAGAGGGAACCCTGAGTCATGGGACATTCCAAACATGCCACATAATTCCTTCCTTTGACGATAGTAAAGTTTGCCTGAATCTGAATCAAACTAGTCTCTGGTTACAGATGCCTCCCAGGTAAGTTAATGAGAACCTAAAAAACTGACCAACTGTCTCTCAGCCTCCTGAGAGTTGAATAGATAAGGTAGAGAGGGTTGAGAGCAAGGTTTGTGATCCTCCAAAGTTGCTTAACTATTTGAGATAAACATCCAGCAAAGCAGATATATGAATAACTGAATAAAGCTGACTTAATCACAGGCTAAGCATATATGCAGAATAACATGAAGAACATATTCTGACATTTATGACAATTCTCAGATGGATGCAACAAGTAGAATGCTGAACCTGAAGTCAGGAAGACTTGAGTTCAAATCTTACTAAGACATTATGTGACCCTGAGCAGGTCACTTAGCCTCTCAGTCTCCATTTCCTCATCTCTAAAATGGGGATAATAACAGCACTTTTCTCATAGGTTGTTGTGAAGAACAAATGAGATAACATATGTAAAGCACTTCGAAGTCCTTAAGGGCTGTGTGAATGAAAGTTATTGTTATCATTTCCTATCTACTCCCAACACACAAAACCCACCAGGCTGGGAATCCCCCTACCCAGGGAGGAAGAAACAAGAGACAGCAGTTTTGGCTGCCTATGTCTCATGTTCTAATAGCCTGGCATTCATCCACATGAATTACTGTCTGTGTGCCTAAGGTTGGAAACTATTACATATAGGAGAAGAGAAGCACACACGAACCTGGGGAGAAAGAGAAGAAACAGACAGAAGGCTGGTGGGAGGAAGAACAGGGAACAACTGATCACGAGGTGAAACAAGAGAGGAAGTACACAGTCCACAGTAAAAACAAAAAGTATTCTTGACAAGGCTGAATCATGACCCTGCATCTGAACCCCGCCTCGGGAACTCCTCTGAGATGACCAAAAATACCATATCACAAGTGGAGTTATTCTGTCCCCATTCCATGCTATTTCCAGGTTTCACACTTCCACGACCTCTCAATAAGGATTTGATTCAAATGGCTCCAATAAGAACAAATTCGTTCATGTATCTTATGACACAGGATCATACCTGGTAAAGTTTTCATTATCAAAGGTAAAGCACAAGGAATTTGTGGTGAAGAATGATGTGATGAAAATGTGTGTGTGAATGTGTGTCTGCATGCATGTGTGCAAGTATATGTGTATCTCTGTGTGTATACAAGCATGTGTGCACACGCCTAAGGTAATCATGAGCTAAATAAATTTAGTTCAAGTGATTAGAGTACTGTTAAAATAAAGCCAAGAAATCACTGGTTTAATCCTCACAAGCCAATTAGCTTCAGAGAAAAACCAAGTTCTCCACAATTGGCTACACCACAAATCCATGCTGATGGTCACAAAAGGGACTGAATGGGAATGGGAACGGCTTGGCACAAACCATCACCATGAGGAAATACTACCCAATCACGTCTACACATGACAGAGAGGTTGACATATATGCAATTTAAAAGGGAAAACTGTATCTATAAGTAATTAACCCCTTTCCATAATTAACTTTTCTTCACTCAAAACATAGAGATTTTAGTCAATAAGTTTTAAGCTAATCAGACAAATTATTCTGTCATTTTTCTTCAGATGAGAGCAACCCTGCCAATTCTTGGTTTCTTTCATGAAGCTGATTAGATGCAAGGAAGTTAAATAGGAGGTAGGTAAAAAAAAAAATTAGCAAAGTCTTTTAGAGAAAACTGTTATCCAATACCCAGAAACATGCTGGGCAAGCATTAATAACACTTCCGAAGAGACTGATTACAAAAAGATGGCATGCTGGCAGCTCTTTGCAATTAAACAATAAGTCATTCGAGATTTTTTAAAGAATTATATTTCTATCACCCATGGCTAAACTTAGGAAGATAAAAGCTAAAAATTTATAAAGACAACTGATTTGCATAAAGCAAACACACAGCATGCATATTTTACCTGGGGCTGTAAACAGGCGAGGTACAAAAGGATAAATAAAATGCAAAAAAGAAAAAGCAATGAAAATGAGGCAAAAAAATTTTTAAAGGATGATGGGATAAACATGGGATAAAGTGCCTGCAAAACTACAACCCAATTTTTTTTCACAAGCTTTCTATGGGACGACACATACCAGACCCTAAGACCATATAACAAATTCAATTTCTCCCCCACCTGAACACACATCTTTATATAAACGCTGATATGAGCTGCAAATAACAAATAACTGCTATAATTCTAATTACCCCCCCCCCAAAGCAACCAGAACCCATTCTGGAAAGGAACAACTACAGCAAGTTGGGCAAAGGAAGTGCAGGATATCTATGAATGATGCCTTCAGATGAAGGGTCAGGCCAGAGATCACTCACTGACCTCCATCAGGGTACAATCTTTAGGAGCAACAAGTGAAAATGAATCACTTCCATTACCCTTCAGTTCCCTGGGTCACATATGGCAGTGTCACCTCCAAGAAATGAGTATCGATAAGATGAACCCAAGATATCATACTGCTTCATGGCAATCAAGTCAACACCTCCCCTCCTGCTCCATGTTAGTCTACAGTCTAATGAAACAATTAATCCTTCAAGATGGCTTCTTTTTAAACCCTTTAGAAATATAAGGACCAAAACTCCATTCCTTTTCACATAATTAATTACTTGCAGAGAAGCTAAGTCAGGGGAACCTGAACTACACACATGACCTCCAGAAATAGTAACCAATAATTTCACAAAGCATAACAATTCACTAATTCAGACTAACTTAGAGAAAGGTTAATCCAAATAAAGAATGTTATAAAATATGTTACAAGAAATACAATTTTCTTTCTTTCTAGTACCCACTTTATAGAACGGATAAGGACAATTTGTAATGATCACACTGATTATCTGTATTACCATGTGTTTAGATATAGCTCTCTATAATCCTGCTCCCAATATTAATTTGCCTAGCACAAGGTCCTTTCATAAATAAATAAATTTCATAAAGATTGAATTATGGTTGCATTATTTTATAATAGTGCGCCCACACACTTTTATATGTGAGAAAAGTGGCGAGGGCACAAATATGCCTGCTCACTGGAGAGTTAGAAAGCAAGAACACTGTTCTAGTACCCCATTCTGGAAGCAAAACCTGACTACTCAAATATATCCATATTCCCTCAACCCATGAATCTCTGGTCCCTGAGCCTTCACTCTTTTCTGAAGCCAAAGGGCAGGCATTTGCATCTGGCTAGAACTTAGTAGGAATATTTTCAAGTGAACAAATACGAAAAAGGAAGCAAGAAAGAGCTACAAAAAAAGGTTTCATCCAGAATTCTGATCAAACCAAAAATGTAAAACCTATTCCTGAGTTTTATTTCTTAAATGTGACATAAAAGCCACTAGGTTCTATTCCTTCCTTTCAATAAGTAGGTTTAGCCATTTTTGAAAAATGATCCCTGAATTATAGTTGTATATAACTATATGTGCCCTGAAGGTAGGCATGTTTTCATAAACAAAGGACATCAAGCAACTGTAATGAATAATACCAAAATGACTCACAGACTTATATATTCAGCAATTATTTTAAGGTAGTATTTAAAAAACTAATACTAAGCAGTACTGATGTATAAAAATTAAATGGAAAGCAAAAAGTGCTTATGGAAGCCTATTATGTTTTCCTACTTTTTGATGTAGTGACTAGTGAGTTTCCTGATATTGAAATAAATGTTGCTTAAATATTTTCACGTCAATAACAACTGTTTTCATGTGCCAAGGTAGCCCTGCTTTTCTCCCATTCTAGTCACACAAAACAGTCACATTTCACTAGAAGATGGTAACAGTCTGAACCCTAAGGGGTGATACTTCTGAAGCTTTTTTCTGTAAACTGCAAACAAAGCTTTTCTTCATGAACAAACAGCACAACAAAACTTTTAACAAGCAGTGAAATGTGTGAAAGATTATGAGGCCAATTAACCTCCATTTTTATTTCCCAAAGTCATCTCAAAACTCGAGCACAACCAACCCCGAGATTAGAAAGAAGGCCAACTGAGCTGGAGCCACAGTGGGGAGAGGCCTGGTAAAAGGTTTCCCCAAATTCTTGGAACACTAATGTGTGCAGACTCACAGATCAGGCTGGGTAGTCCCCTTCCTTGATTCTGTTTCTAAAAAAAAAGCATGATGGAGTGAAAAGAGCACTAGGCTTGAAGTGAAAAAACTTAGGTTTGAATATTTGCTCCAACACTTAAAAGCTGGGGACACCCAGCCAGTCTCTTGTCCACTCTAAGCCTAACTTCCAACATATCTGCAATATGTGAATAATCATGCTGATATGATCTATACCACAGGGTCATTGCAGTAAAAGATCCTGGACAAAAGTAAAAGCATATAATTAAACCTAACAGTATTACGGTGTAGGTGCTGGGAGTGTCAAAAATAATTCCCATTTTTGTGGCATTTTAAGATTTACAAGATGCTTTTTTAACAACAACTCTGGTAAGGTCATGAGTGAGTACTATTAATCTCATCTGAGAGATGAAACTGACACTCAAAAAATTTATGTTATTTGTTCAAGATCACAGAGCCCTTGAGTGTTAGAGGCAGAAATCAGAACCAGGTTTGCATACTGCTAGGACTCATCTTTCTCCACTACATTAGGCTGCCTTTGAAGAGCCCCAGTGCTAAGTTGCTCTCACCAGAGTGTTTGACTGCTCCCTTGTGCATAAGTTGGAGAGGAGAAAGGAAAGACAAAAGGTAATGAAAGTGAAGGAACAAGTAAGAAAGGCAGGGTAGGGTATAAAATTCTTAGCTAAAGTGAAGCATTCATAAAATTTCCAGATTTTAGATCTTATCTTCCAGTTGTTCCATTTCCCAGGACTTCCCCCTATGCTACTATCATATGTCCTCCTTCCCCCAAAACAGATGCAGACGTTTGCCCCTATACTTGCCACAGATTAAAAGGACTAGCTTGCAATGCTAATTCCACAACAGAGGATTAGAATGAAGAAATGACAAGGTCTAGTATATACTCTAAAATAATTTATGGAAACCAGGGGTTGTGCTAAAGTAACAGTACTTTGTTATGGAAAAAAATTACATCTTTATTTTCACTAACTGGAATTTTAGCATTTCCTTCAATTATTATTTCTTTAAGCTTGATTCTAAGAAATCCTAAGAAAGGGTCAATCTATAGATTTCACCAAGCTGAAAAAGGGTTCCGTGACACAAAAGACAATCCCAACCCTAGAACAGACTAAAATTCAAATTATGCTACAACAGATATGAAGCCATAAACAAAAAAATCAGTATTTCAGAGTTATTTTCATTAATTATCCACTTATATTTTATTTAGCTTGTTTATCTTAATTTCAGTGGAAACGGAATTTCACTAGGATACTTACTTAGCAACAGACTGGATGACTTTGGAAGAAGTATCTTTGATGTTAGTAAAAAATCGTTCGGTTCCTCCTCTAAGTATGTCAAAGAAACCACTATAGGTCTGATCACACTCTGCAACTGTCATGCCTAAAAGTAAAGAAGATAACACAGAATATAATTATTAGAGGCACAATCCTATCCCAAATGACAAGTATATCACATCCTTCCTACTTATATATACATTCCAATCTGTCATGATATTTTGAAAAAAGGGCACTCAGGGTAGCAAGAAACAGGACCACTTATGCCTCTCCCTAGCCATGAAAAGGAGGGGACCGATGGCCACCAGAACATCTGCCTCACATTATATGATCCAAAAAGTACTCCACCAGATGTACTCAGTTCTATCTGAACCCTTGCCTCTGCTCCTTTAAGACACTTCTGGAGCTTCCCAAGGGCCCTCATTTCAATCTACTCTCTTAAGTATGGCAACTTAGTGTCCTACAGAACCACCACTGCCTATTTCCCCATTTTTTTGTTTCCAGAAAAATTTAAAAATGAATGCCTACATTTAAGTGTTGGCAACAAGTTTCAAATTCAAGTTGTCAAGCTTTACTTGACAAGGCTAGAAAAAGGAAAAAAAATATTGTTAATAACTAATAGTTTCTAACTACTTCTCAGTTAGCAAGGAAATTAAATGAGCAACAAATCTTCCTAAAAACTGAATTTTACCAGAAAGGTAATAGCAGATAGGTTTAACATCATTTCATCAACCCATTCAGTTACTGTATTGGTATAGACTGCTAACATCAGGCAGTTCTAATTTTGCGTATTTTTTCCACTGATACTAGATCATCTGTTTAAATGTAGTTCAATGTGATTTTACGTGAGAAAATGCTTTTTGACATCATTTAACTCCCTCAGAATCCTCACATATAAAAATCACAGAATCTCAAAAACTGAGACGTCATAGACTCAATTCAAATGATGCATAGAAAAATAACCCCTCTACAGCATATATACCACATGCAAGACAAATCCCTTCCATTTCTTTAGTTCTCTGATTTCTCACAAAATAATTTTGAAAATTTTTTTGTGCAGGTTTCTACTCAAAAATATGACATGTGTCATTGTTATTATAAAGGGTATTTCTCCTTCTACCAGGGATTTCTTGATGATGATAAATAAAAACACAGATTTGTCTTATATCCTACTTACCTACAGTAATGTATTAACTCCATTGTTTTAAATGATTGGCTTTTCTGTGCATACAAATCTTGGGATTTGCAAAATTTTAAATTCTTCATTGCCGGTGTTTACTTCCCTTAATGTTATTCATGCCTTACTGTTATTACTAAGTTTTCTAAAACTATATTAAATTGGAGTGGTAAGAGTGGACATCCCTTGTTTCACAACTGTTTTTAAAGTGAGTACTTAAATAAGTGATTCTCTATGGCACATAAATATTAGCTTTTGGTTTCAAATATATCCTTTCAACCATACTTTGGAAAGATACTTCTATTGATTTTATCAAAGGATTTTTGGGCATCTACTATATGGTTTTTATTTTTCTCTTGCTATCAAGTTATAAACAGAGTACTTAATAAATTCTTACTATATACCAGGTACTAAGCACAGTGTCAGGGATACAAATACAGCCAGTCCTTGCCTTCAAAAACCAATATTCTAATAAGAACAGATAACACTTAAGGGGAGCTGGAAAGGGTAGAAAGGAAAGAAGTAGCATGCTGTGGAGAAAGTTGGGAAGTAATGGGGACACCTGGTTCTGGGCAAGATAAGGAGAAAGTTCACCTCACCCCAGAGGTGGAGTCTAAAGTTCTGGGTGAGGGTTGGAGGGGGGCCAGGAGGATGATAACAGGAGTAGAAGCAGCATGGTGTGCTGATGGCTGGGAAAGATTTAACATAGTGACTGTTTTGTTAGTATTTAGTATTTTGATATGAATATTCATTCTTGATATTGGTCTCTAATTCCTTTTGTCAGTTTTCCTTTTTCTAGTACAAGGAATGCCTAGAAAGAGTTACTGAGCCTATGATCTTGCTTTATGTACTTGGCATAATAAAAGAATTACTTTCCTTTTAAAAGTTTTACTGCATTCATTTTTGGGACGTATCAAAGACTGGTGTCTTTTTCAAAGACTTATTTCTTCATCTGAGATTACTCCATGTGGGTTGTCCACTGTTAGTTTAGATACTTTAAATTTTGACAGATAATCATCTATTTTTTTTTAATTCTGAAATATATCAGCACAGAGCTTTGTGCAATAAACCGATCTTTTTTTTTCTTTTGTCCTTATGATTTGCTTTCTCATTTCCAATTTTGAGGATGTGGATTTACTCTTCTATAAGATTTGCTAGCTTTATAAATTATCCATTTTACTCTTACAAGGAGAGTAGTTTTGGAAGTTAACACCTGAATTTATTTTATTTTATTCTTAAAAGGAAAAGCAAGCAGTAGACAACAGAAATTCAGAGTTTGTGTACAATCTCTTTCTGTACCATTTTATATTTGAAAACGTCCATCTTTGTTTTTTTTTGGTAAGGTCAAAATAAAAAGCTAATTTTTTTATATTAAGAACAATTCTTAGATTTTCATTTCAATTATACTATAGAAATCTGATCTTAATTATTTCTCTGCTATATCTATTAATTTATGTTTACGTTTCTTTATAAGGTTTTTATTTGAAATTGTGAAATTTATCTTTCTTACTGATATAGGCAATAGAGATATGAATTTGACCACAAGTACTGTTCTGGATGCATACCATAGATTTTGATTAGTATATTTTTTTCATTAGCTTTGATGTGATATTATTGTTTTTATAATTTCCACTTTCACCCATTAAGTTTAAAATTTCTATGGGGAACTATACCTTTTAGATATGGTTATCACAATTTATTAGTAGTTTTAATGCATTATGGTCTGCAAATGTAATCTGTAGAATTTCTAATTTTGTTTAGATGCCTCTATCTTTTTTGTGACTTAGCACTCTTTCAGTTTGTGTATAAAGTATCTAAAAACAAATGTTCTAGAGCAGGAAAAGATCTTGAAGGAGATCTACTTCAATTTCCTTATTTGTAAAAATGAGGGAAATTATGCTCAAGAAATTAAGTGACTTGCTCAAATTCATATAATTTGTTTTCTGCAAACCTGTGGATGGATTATGGGAGTGTTTTTGTTTTTCTTTTTTTTTCTTTTCCTACTGGGAAGAAATGAGAGGGGATAAAAATAAATGCTTGACAATTATTTAAAATAGAAATTTTTTAAAACTGATGCATGGTAAAGTATACATTTAGTTGCACCAAGTAACCTCCTGATCATTTTCTACAACTTATTGTTGACTTATTTGACATCAATGACAGTTTATGTGGAACTAATAACAAAAGGTTTATTATGTAGAAATTTAATAGTATTTCAGAGATTCTTTATCATACAGAAATAAATTGTATTTCATTAATTGGTTTTTTCACCAAAGATAATCTCTGGCTAACATTAGCTTGATCACATATTTGGTTCCCAAAAAACAAAACTATATTTGAAAAAAGGCAGTCTGGCATAATGGAACAAGTAATGGATTTAAAGAGTCAAGTAATGGATTTAAAGAGTCAAGAAGGCTTGATGTGAGTCAGGGAATTCCACAGACATAGTGTTGCTAACTTCAGCAAGGTATATGACGAAATCTCTCATGATATTCTCATGGAATTATATATTAGCTGGAAAGCTGCAACAAGTAATTTCTAAGGTCTCTATCAACTCAGATTAAATAACTTAATGTTGGTTTTTATCATCAATGGCATTGCGCACAAAACCAAAAGGTTTGTTATGCAGAAATTTAGCAGTTAGGGAGATTCAAAATTGGCTGAAGCACTAGACCAAAACTGACATGATTAATGAAATTACATCAACACCAAGAGAATGATCTAGTAGAATACTCAAGAGGATTATTCCTTGGCCTTGTACCTTTCGGTATTTTTTATCACAGATGGGATACTTACCAATCTTCGAGATGACAAAAAACTGAGAGGAATTAACAAATTAGATTGCAGAGTAAAAATCTAAAAGATGTGAAAATTCAAAACCATAAATAGAATCTTTGTTAATTGTGATACAGAAAAAGGTATAATCATAAAGTAGTATTAAAGAAAATCAACCACACAAGAATAGAAGGTGTGTTATATGAAAAAGATTTTGGAGTTTTAGTGGACAGAAAATTCAGTATGAGTCAATAGCAGGCCAAAAAGTTCAACTTTAGATGTCATATTTTAAGAAAAATATTTAAACTAAACTTGCCTAGAAGGGCAATCAGGATGCTGAAAGTGCTACAGTCCATGGAGTATAAGGAATGGCTGGAATAACTGATGATATCTAGTCTGAAGAGAAACTTTAAAGGGGCACAGTAGTTATCTTTAAGTCAAGTGGACTGTTATGTGAAACAGGGATCAGATTTGTTCTGTGGCCCCATAAAACAAAACCAAGAGAAATGAATGGAAATTGCAAAGAACAGATACAAGCTTGCTGTAAAAAAAAAAAAAAAAGCTAAATACCAATTATACCTGTTCAAAAATAAAATAGGCCACTGCAGAAGGTAGTAAATGCCCCATCAATATGTTTTCTTTTAAGATAAAATTAAATGACTGTCAAGTGTTTCAAAGGGTTGGTTTTATTTTTAGTTCTGTTATAAAGGGTAAAACATTTGGATGTATAAGTGCCAGCATGTCTGAAAAAAAATTAGTGACATTACTCTCTATTCATACCTATACTCTTATCCTCAAGATCAGATACAGGTCAGATGTAACTTAACCAAGTAGTAAGAGTAGTAATGTTTCCTTATAGGCCATGCTTCCCACCTTCATCGATATGACTATTTATGACAAAGGTGAAGATTAAAACTTATTTCAGTCCTTCATCAAAACTCTGTAATTGGCAGTAAAATATCAAATTGGAATATACTGCTTCTTAAGTCATTAACTTTCTATTTATTATTTTGTATTCAAAGCATTTTATACTTCATGTAAAGTGTCTTTCTGCAGCATTTATAAACAAATCTAAATAATAACAATAAAAAATCCTCCTAAATAGACAGATTTACCACCGTAAATCAATGTTCACATAGAGATTTATGTGGAAATTACCATGTATGACATATGCATAAACCAAACACTACAGTAACCAAAACAAATACTAATGACCACATTTTTCTCAGAGAAAAGATGAGGAGAATAAATATGTGTGGGTTACATTGAGGTTAGATGACTTTAAGATTGCTGTAGTGATCCTGGAGCATGTGATAAGTCACTGGAGTTTCCTGAATACAGGCATGATCTGGTTAGACCTTCACATCAGGAAAATCATGTTGAAGCTGAGTGGAGGATGGATGAGAACAAGGAGAGACTAGAAGCAGACAGAACATCCAACAGGCTACTGCAATAATGTAGGCATAAGGTTATGAAGGCCTGAACCAGGGTGATGGATGTCAGAAGAGAGAAGGGAACATTTTCCAAAGATGTTATGAAGGTAAAAATGACAGGCCTTTGCCTGAACCTGTTATTATAAGTGAGATGGTGAGTATTAATTAAGACTTCAGAGGAGGTGAATTATGTATCTTTAATAAAATGATGAAAGAAGAGAAAGAGAGAAGAACAAGGAGCCTCT
This sequence comes from Petaurus breviceps papuanus, assembly GCF_028583685.1. Taxonomy (NCBI): domain Eukaryota; kingdom Metazoa; phylum Chordata; class Mammalia; order Diprotodontia; family Petauridae; genus Petaurus; species Petaurus breviceps. The sequence continues at coordinate 49,683,457 of NW_027185698.1, read as the reverse complement.
CTTAAGAATGGAGAGTCTGGTAAGAACTAACAAAGTCCAGGTGAATGTGAGTTTTAAAGGGTCTCAACTCAGAATCATTCCAAGATGTAGGTCAACACAAGCTCTGATGTTGGTATTAAGGATTACAAGAAGTTAAGCCTATTCCTAGGGAGTTCAGTTTGGTACAATTAATGTGATTAAGACCACACTAGGTCATGGCCTGCAATAAAAATTCCTGAGCAAGAAGATAATAGCACCTTTTCCTACAACCAAATATTTCATGAGGACACTATGCTCTTAATTCAGTCACTCATTCATCAAACATGAGGATATCCATCAACTGTGGGAATACCATACTCTCAATTCAGTCATTCATTCACCAGACATTTGAAAAGTATCTATTATATACAAGGCACAAGAGGATATAGGAACCTAGACAATGCCATTTTCATGGTATTTAACAATATGAAAGCAGGTGGTGCAGCGCTGGACCTAGGGTCAGGAAGATATGAGTTCAAACTTTGCCTCAACACTTGATAGTTGTGCAAACCTGGACAAGTCATTTAACCTAGATCTAACTCAGACACTTGATAGCTGTGTGAATCTGGACAAGTCATTTAACCTAGGTCGAACTCAGTTTCCTCATCTGTAAAATGGAGATAATAACAGCACCCACCTCCCACTTGTTGTGAGGAACAAGTGAGATAATATTTGTAAAGCTTTTAGCCCAAGGCCTGGCATGCAGTAGGCACTATAAAAATGTTAGTTATTATTATTATTAATTTATATTGTAAAGAAAGGATGCATTTAAGCAAAGGTGTATTTTAGCACAGCCCTGTCCCAAAGATTCCTATTTAAAACTGAGGCTCTTACACCAAAAGCACACTTAAGTATAGAAAGTCTGATGTTAAACAACAGGGAAACCAACATCAAAATTAAAATGACTAAATATTACTCAAAGGAGTATCAATCAAAATGCTTTCAAATTTGGTTTTATAGAGAATTCCCTACTCACAAAGATAACATGCCATGGATAAGAAAGAAGGCAGATTCAGAGAGTTTTAAAATGAACACGTACCTCCACTGTACACATTGCTGAGTTGCCCCACGGCCTTAGTACTTTGTGGTACTGAACTGAGAGAACCTCTGGGCTGCATGTTATTTCCATAACCACCATTGTGTTCCAGAAGCTGTAAAGAGTCAATACGGTCATATTTATCATTATACACTTTCACGGGTTTTTTTTTTCCATGAAATTTGATACATGAACAAAAATCAGCCAACAAAATGTGCTTATAGTACGTTTTCCAGCACCATAAAGTTGGTACCACCAAAATGGGAATAAATGCCTTTGGCAAAGTTGACTATAAAGTTAACCTCTATCAAGTGAATCCTATTGCCCATTCATGGGCATTTTGTAGTCAAAAATACAAATCCCATGGCAAATCAGGTCCCCCACAAGAATAGGCTAGCAATTATGGCTAGCACAGTCACCAGCTGCTAACAACTAACTGTGTAACATCCCAACAGTGCAAGGCTCAGCTCAAGTTCAATTTTCCTTTGGAGCTTGTTTCCATTCTTCCCTGGGGACTACTTATCATTGGCCACATAGCTGCTCTGCCAGACTCCTTAGAATTTTAACCACTCTAGGACTCCAACTACATAAAGCTCCCAGAAAACGTCATTTCCAACCAGCTGTTCTGCTTGGATTCAACATCAATAATGTGGCTGCTACAAGATAAGCCATCACCTGAAATCTCATTTTGGAAACTGATTCAGCTGTGATCCTCAACTCTACCTTAGCACCCTCAGCTGACTCTCCCCTCTAACTGAAAAACTACTGGTAGGTAAAGCAATAAACTTTTCCAAGGCCCCCTTTTCACTTCTTTTTGTGTGTTGTCTTCCCCATCAGACTATAAAGTCCTTTGAGGGGAGGGGCTGTTCTTTTTCTTAATCGTATCCCCAGTGCTTAGCACAGTGCCTGGCCACAGGAGGTATTTAATAAATGTTTACTGACTCCCAAATTAAGTAATGATTATTTACCAAAAAAAAAATAGGGCTCAGATGCAGCACCACACTTTCTAAGTTTACTTCACAATCTAATACCTGCTATGCCCATTCCAAGCCTTAATCTTAAGATTTTAAATTTAAATTAAGATTTAAATAATGAGTCAGCCTATCAAGCCTATGAATTTGAAGTTTTGCATACTTAACCATAAAGAAGAGATAGAGATATATAGATACATATAGATACAGATATAGATATAGACACAGTGTTATCACATAAATGAAACCCTCCTAAGCTTAAAAGTGCTATAATAATGGTAGTAACAAGAAATGATAATGCTGCTACCTAAAAAAAAAAAGTATGGTTTTCTCAAGTTTCCAAATCTGGAGAAAAGAGTTTTCATGGACTGAAAATGATGAATAAATAAGTAGTTCAAAATCATTTCCTTTATAATGAAAATTATCATCATTAGTTTATATCATTATCCAGGTTTTCAATTAGCTATAGATTTTTCAAAGGACAGCAAGTTATATCCCCAAAGGATACTAACAGGCAGTTTGCAGAAAAAGAAATCAAAACTATTTATAGTCCTATGAAAAAATGCTACAAAACACTACTGATTACAGAAATGCAAATTAAAACAACTCTAAGCTATTACCTCCCACCTATCAGATTAGCTAACATGATAGAAAAGGAAAATGACAAATGTTGGAAGGGATGTGGGAAAATTGAGAAATTAACTGTGCTGCTGGAGTTGTGAACTAACCCAACCATACTGGAGAGCAATTTGGAACTATTCTCAAAGGGCTATAAAAATGTGCATACCCTTTGACCTAGCAACACTACTTCTAGGGCTGTATCCCAAAGAGATTTTATAAAAAGGAAAAAGATCTACATATACAAAAATCTTTATAGGAACTCTTTTTGTGGTGGCAAGGAACTGGAAATTGAGGGAATGTCCATCTACTGCAGAATGGCTGAACAAGCTGTGGTATGTGATTACGATGGAATACTATGTTGTGCTATAGAAAATGATCAACAGGATGCATTCAGAAAAACCTGGAAAGACTAATACTAACTGATACAAAGTGAACTAAGCAAAACCAGGATAACATTGTACACACAGTAATAGCAAAATTGTACAATGATCAACTCTGAAATGACTTAGCTATTCTCAGCAAGACAATGATCAAAGACAATTCCAAAGGACTTATGATGAAAAATACTATCCACCTCCAGAGAAAGAACTTATAGAGTCTAAATGCAAATTGAAGCAACTTTTCAATTTCTTAGCTCTTTTTGTCTCTGTTTTCTTTTACAATATGACTATATGGAAATATGTTGTTCTGTTTGGCCCCAGAGGCCAGAACTAGAAACAATGGTTAAAAATTGCAAAGAGGCCAAATTATACAGATATTAACTTTGCAAGTTGCCTCCAATCTTTTTGAAAATGGGTAGAATATCGTGAATATATTTTTAAAAATTCAGAAAACAAAAATTTTAGTTGAAATACATTAAAATGAGAATCCAAGAACTTTAATTAAATGTTACCCCAGTTTTTGGTGGGGTATCTCCAAAACCTGTCAAACTTGTTTCAAATCATTTTTTCCAAGTTCCAAAGTTCATTTTACCAAGTTTATATCAGAAGATTCACACAGACAAATGTGACATGTATTTTATTGGGAGTACTATACCATACTCTCCTCATAACAAAATAAACTACTAATTTAAAGCAAACAAATATCCTACCAAAGTACAGACATTTGATTTTTGTCTTTGTAGTTATGGATAGATAGCTGCAAATGTTCCATCTCCAATAACTAATGCCCAAAGCAGAAAAGAACATTAATCATGTTCATAAATTATTTTTCTAGCTACATTCTTTATCAAATATGTAAAAGATGATACCTTGATGACTAATCCTGTATTTCATAATGTCAGAATTGCATAAGTCTTACATTTCATCCGAGGAAACCAGACTTGTATGCTATAACATACCCCTGAACAATAAGACAGAAGATTTAAAATAATTATCCTTGAGGAGTTGAGCAACTAATGAATCTGCTAATTGTTCTTACTCATGAAGTTTTTATCAGTTAATACTTGCAAATGCAAAAAATATTTTAGTTCATTCCAAAACAGATCACAAAAAGCAATCCTAATGTTAAGCTTTCTTTTTGATGATTCTTTGGAGGTTTTTTTTAATCTGCATTTCTTTGGTTTTATTTCTTAATGATTAAAAAATTACTTGAACAACAATTTTTGAGATGTTTCAACACTATCAACCTTTCAGCACTCTGACAGAAAACACAGAGACTATAAACTATCCTGTACAAGGCTTATAGTCAAAGATTTTTTAAATTATAATCCAGATAGCCAAAACAACTAAAATCCAGAGAAATCTACACACAACTCAAGATCTTCACGAGGGAAAAGCCATGGCACTGACTGCTACCAATGATTAAAGAATCTGTATCTAATGGAGATGTAATAAAACCCTAGCCAAGGAGAGTTCATGATGTTAGCAGCCTGCCTCAGCCACCCAAAACAAGGTATGAGTACTCGAGTCTTGAACCTTCATGCCATCATACTCTGCGATAAACACTGCACAAAAGAAACTTCAACAAAGTGGTTGGTACAGCCAGTCCATCAGATCACATGAAGACAAATGTCACAGTGGAAGGACTAGTGGCCTGGGAGTCAGAACCCAGCTCCTGCCAGGTCCCTCCTCTGTACAACAGGCAGACTACATGGTAGCACCTGCCTCACTGGGATGTAGTAAAGAAAGGAATATCAACTCTAAAGTGCTACAGAAAGATCATGAGTCCTATATATAGACATTCCAGCACTGCCACTCACAAAGGTGACCCTGCAGTAGAGGGAAAATGCTAGGTTTGGAGAGAGGGGACCAGAGTTACACTCAGTAGACTATGCTAGTTAACAGCTGTCTGGACTCATCACTTCCCCCTCTGGGGGCTTAGTCTTCTCATCTGAAAAATGAGGGAATCCAACTATATCAGGAGATCTTAACCTGGAGTGAGTCTCTCCATTGTTTTTTATATTTCCATAACTCTTTTACTATAATCAATATTTTATTTTATGCATTTAACAGTATCATTCAGAGTAGGAGACCAAAGGCTTCCTCTGTGTACCAGAGAGGGTCCAAGGTATACCACAAGAACTCCTAAAGGATCTCTCCAGTCCCTTCCAATTCCACATTCTAGGGGCTCATTAGTTAAACCTTATTTTATGAAGTCTGGAACGTGGAACTGGACAAGCAAGAAAAGGGGATGAACAAAGAATCATTAATGAGAATCTGTATCTCAAGGTTGGGTACAATAAACTCCGACTTTCAGAAGAAAAGTATGAGGTAATAATACAGGCAGTAAGAGGCTGGGAACCAGGGGCAGAGATCCAACCCATATATCTCATTTTAAAACATCAGAGGCCCCCTGAATTCAAATACTGGAGCAGCATAAAGAGATGGAAAGAGAATTAGAACCAACATGAAGATCTGTAAATAACAGACATACTAACAAAAAAATTTAAAAAATAACAGACATACTGAGAGCTGCGTACAGAGCCAAGAGTCCTAGACTGGGAGACAGAACACATGGGTTCTAGATTGGATTTGGGTGATCTTGATAACAAAGAACAACCTTCAGGGCTTCAGTTTCTTTATATGCACACAAGAGAAAGAGCTGTGGCTTTGGAATCAGAAGCTAGGTGTTAAGACCTTGGCAATGGCATTGCTGTATGACCATGGCCAAGCCTCTACACCCTCTGGGCCTGTTTCCTTAACTGTACAACAAGGCGGTTTGACTAAATGGTCTCTGCCATCCCTTTGAGCACTAAGCCTATGAACCAATGAATCCTGAATTAAAGGGACAGTGTGCTATGCAATTCTCTGGGAAGCGGCTCTCAAAAATATGAAATACTATGAAAATTCAAGATGTTGTTAATCAGCATCTGCCTGATCAAGTGTAGGTTCTCCACAACAGATGGACGCACCAGGATTCCAGCAGATGGGACACCTGAGGAATATATTCTATTCACAGGCCTGTTGCTTCCAATGTTTTCATAAAGGCAGTTCACATCCTCCATGAGCACACCTACCTAGATCACTGAGGTTTCAATCACGTGAGCTCCAAGGGAAACTCTTAATAAAAAAGCAAAGACAAGACTTGGGATCAAAAGCATCACTTTCCAGAAGCTGGCTGCCAAACCCACAGTTTGACAGGGGCCCACCATACAGCTGCTAGGATTATTCTTTCAGGGACAACAGTATGGGTTGTCACAGATCTTTCCTTCTGATAAACCTCAGTAATGACCTTTCCTAGATATACTCCTGAGTGCAAGTAATACTTCCAGTGAATTAGAAAACAGACTGGTAAGAGGAATGGAGGGAAGGAAATATAAAAGGAAATAAGGATTTATATAGTACTTACCATGTGCAAGGTACTGTAGTAAGTGCTTTTACAAATATTATCTCATTTGATTCTCACAATAACCCTAAGGTAGATGCTATTATTATCCCATTTTATTGTTGAGGAAACTGAGGCAGACAGGTTAAATGACTTGCCCTGAGTTACAAAATTAGTAAGTGTCTGGGACCAGATCTAAACTCAGGTCTTCCTGTCTCTAGGTCGGTATTCTATCCATTGAGCCACAAGATAACTGGAAAGATTCATATTTTTTCCACACAGGATAAAAAATTCCCTTTGGATGGATAAGAGGCTGATCGAATGGAACAGCCCCCCAAGAGCCTTGTGAAGAACAAAAGAATAATTATGATGCGTCCTACTCCCACTAGCCCTAATGACACAAAGAAGAGAGGGAACCGGAGAGCTGCCAATCAATCATTCGATCACTTTAGGCCTGGCTCTTCAGGGCTCAGTTGTAGAGGAGTCCTAACCCTGGGGCACCTCAACTAACTAACTAAGATAACCCAAGCTCCCAGAGGGTCATTCCTCAGATTAAAGGATAACATAAGGCCTTGCCTCAATCCTCACTGATTCCATCACCAAAGTCTGCAGGTCGAGGCCTGGTTTTTCTCTTGGCCTCAGCCTAACTAAACCAAACACTTACAAAGGGACAAGAGCCAGGTTCACTTCTACAATTGCATGTGGAACTTCATAAAGTTAAGGCAATTCCTTGTAAATCACAAGGAAAAAGAGGCAAATGGGCATCTAACATGCCTGACTCCATCACTAAAAGGCACCTTACGTGATCAGTAAGCTTGGGTTATAAGATGTTCACCCACACCCCATAGCACCTCATAATCTCTCAAGTCATGGATGGAACTGTCCTAACCCTCCAATCAGAGGCTGGGGTTTTTTTTTAACTGTCTCTCCATTTTCACTCTTCTAATCCGAAGGAGGGAAGGGAAGAGTCAAGAATGTGAGAGACTGACACCACTGTAGTGAGCTAGATGGGGTAGGTGAACTGCTAAGAAAGTTGTTTTCTTATTTGGAAAGTTGCATATACAAGTTCAAGCAGTACTCTGAACTCCCATTACCATCTTAAGAAAGACCACTCAATAAAACAGTATAAAAGCCCTTTCTCTCACCTCTGTGATAGGTGACTTTGGATTCACATTTCTAGCAGCTGCTATCTCCTGTAGCTGATTCACAAGTTCTGTAATTGACAACCTTTCTTCTGGGTTCACCTTCAGTGTGGAGCCTTAAAACAGAAGTATGTTTTAGTTATATCAGTCATGAAAATGTATCAGAACAGGTAGAATGAAGCTAGCAATTATTATCAACCCAAAAAAGCAAGAGAAAAATCTGAACCTGAATGTGTATTCAGATGTTCCCATAAAGAACAGAATTTTTCATTTAAAAGCAATTTAGGCAATACAGAGCAATGGCAATGTAGATGCCATCAAGACAGTAAAACCTGTTAAAATTTAACACATTTCAGATGATAATAATAACAAGCATATTTACATAAACCTTTATGGTTTACAAAGCCCTGTGCATGTTATCTCATTTATCATCATAACAAACCTGGGAGACAGATGCCGCTATTATCCCCATTTTGCAAATAAGGAAACTGACACTGAGAGAGATTAAGTAAGGGTCACACTGCTAGAAAGTGAATGAGGAAGCCCAACTGGAACTCAGGTCTTTCTTCTTGACTCCAAGTCTAGCTTGCCTAGCTGCTTCACTGAATTTTTTATAAGGATTAAGCACTGAATTAAAAATAAAGGCATGCCCTTCAAAGATATTAAACTAGAGAGTTTTTCCCCTAAATAAGGGGTCATATCATAAAATATGCATGTGCATATACTTTGTGAAGGATTTGTGGTGTGTTGTTGGTTTGGTTTGGTTTGGTTGGGGGTGCGGGAGGAAGGGGTCAGGGAGGAGGGGGAGAAAGAAGGTAGTGAAGACACATCATGCTGTTCTCATTCCTACCCCTCCCTACAACTCTCTCCTAATACATGGTCTCCTCTCAATGTAATGTTTACAGAAAAGCCCTAAGAAAGACTGCACTGCTCCATGAAACTTAACGAAATTCACAATAAGAAAACTCACACTAACAACTAGCAAATAACGCCATATACTGTCTACATAGCAGAAATTATTTCCTAATAGACCCCTTCTACTAGTTTACAGTGAAGATAAATTCCAAACCAGGGAATTTCCTTGATCAGACCAGATAATCAGAGAAGTCAAGTCTGTCCTCTGACTTTCCAACAAAAGCTTGCCTAAACCATCCCAGAATGGGAATCTAAACAGTAACTGAAGACGCCACAACCTTCCTAGGCAATAATGCCCCCAGCTAATCCTCTTCATCCATGAAGAGTTACAGAATACAGAAAAGATAACTTTCACCCCTTCCCCAGTTCTCTGCTCTACAGATGTCAAAAGGTTGAGTTGGCAAAAAGAGCAGGACCATGCAACAGCAACGCAATGACAAATAGTGCCAGTAGGGACTGCCAGCTTGGTGAGCCTGCTTCCTTTCTACCCCATATATGACCACAGAAGCAGAAGCCAGGACATCTAGCAACACAGGGCAGTTGAAAAAATCCCTACTATTAGTATCTGTAAGGTCAAAAGATCAGGGAATGATCCGGTTACAGGCTGATAACTGAAGTTGCTCTGGATCAAAGTGCCAAGTGTTTCCAAAAAATATATATGCGGATAAACAAGATGTTAATTCTCCTCTCACTCATTAGCCTTCAAGATAACCCTGCTTGATCATAGTTGGGTTGGTGAGCACAAATATAGGAAAGTGAGTTAGGCAGAGGGGAGAAGAAACAAGTACAGAGAAAGAAAGTGCCCCTCAAATCTACAGAAAAAGAGTTTAGCCTCTCATTCTCACCACCATTATGAAAAAGAAGTTACCTTCACATTTCAAAGGAAATATGAAAACCTAGAATATATGCGCATTATAAAATAACTCCTCACCTTGTGCTGCTCTAACAAACTATAGTAACTCATTCAGGGTGGAATCATTACCAAGTTAAATGATATCTTCAGACTACCAAAATAATATCATATAATCAAAGAAATACCTTGAATGAACACGCTGGATGCTTCAGTTACTATGGAACCTGCACTAGCCTGATCAGTTGAATTGTTCCTTAAGGCTAAGTTAATTCCTTAGTGGAAGTCCAGCTAATTTTTTATTGATGAGACCTGAGGCCCTCCCCTTCCCCCACCCAACTTTCCTTTATCTGTCGATGCCACCATTCTCCCAGGGAACCCTGGAGCCATTCATGATTCTACCCACTTCCTAATCCCCTTCCCCTCTCACCACATGCAATCAATTTAACCTCAGCTTTCCCATACACCTCAAAAAAGTTATCTAACAATCCACCAATTATTAAACACCTGCTAGGGGCAGGATCCCATGTCAAGTACTGGGACAACAAAGAAAAATGACAACATATTCAGGCCTACACTGGAATTAATCTCCTGGGGAGATAAGAAATGTACATGAAGAAGTATGATACAAAGTAGGTTGTGAGAAGTTCAGTCAAAGCATTTTAGGAAATCTAAAGAGGTCACTGAGTTAGGAGAAAAAGGAAAGGCTTCATGAAAGTGCTTGCATCTTGAAGGGAAAAATTCCACTGAGGGGAAGATGTGGCATGAGGAAGAGGATCTGCATAAATGAATGGACCTACCCTTGCCCTCACAAAGCCACCACATTAATTCGGGGCCTCTTTGCTTCTTGACCGGGCTATTAGAATAACCTGCCTCCAGTCTCTCCTCTTTCTAACCCATCCTTCACACCACAGCTAACTAAACTTCACTGTGCACAAGTCCAAATGTGTTAACTTTCATAACTGAAAAGCCTTCACTGATTTCCTCTTGTCCCCCAAATAAAATAAAGCATAGTCCTTGGTTCAGCATTCAAGCTCATTCACAACTTGCCCCTATCCCACATTTCTAAGTTTAACTCTGTTCCCTTTTACTGACTCTTATGCCCTCAAGTGGTTTTTTCAATCTCATAGAATCAAATGATTTAGAATTAAAAGGAACTAATTATAACACTTGTGGCATTTTGCATGAATTTTAATTATACAACTAAAAGAAGCCTTCTCTTACATTCCCTTCAAAACTGAATAAAGAGGCAGATAGGTGGCACAGTGAATAGAGCACCGGCCCTGGAGTGAGGAGGACCTGAGTTCAAATCCAGCCTCAGACACTTAACACTTACTAGTCGTGTGACCTTGGGCAAGTCACTTAACCCCAAATGACCTGCCTTCCCCCCTCCAAAAAGCAAAAAAAAAAAAAAAAAAAAAGTGAAATCAAAATGCATCTCAATTTTGACATTTCACTGCCTTTCAGTTTTTTAAAGGCCCCACATGTTTTAGGAATGGAATTCTTCAACTAGACATTTAAGTACTGGATACTTTTCATGAGTTTTAGTTTAAACTCCATCTCATCAGTTCTGGATGATTCTATTTAGGAAGAGTATTAGCAAACTAAAGTGTGTCCAAAGGAATTAGGTCAGAATGGGAAAGGGAGTACAGAAAATGGAAACCCTGAAAAAGAGAAGGCTCTTAGGAGGAATAATATCTTTGTTTTCAAGTACTATCATGAGGAACATGGACAAGACTTGCTCTGCTTCTGCTTGGTCCCACAGGGTACCGAGATCCAGTAAGTGGAAGGGAATAGAGGTTGGAGCTAAGACACGCAGATTTCAGCTCAATTAAGAAAAAAAATGATTAACAGTTATAACTGCTCATCAGAAGAATAAACTACTCCTGGAGCTACAGAGTTTCTCAGTCCCTGGAGGTTTTACATAGAATATACAAGTCAAGGCTACTGTAGAAGGAAATTCTTTGTGACTGCTTCCAGGGCCGAGTTCCATGACTCTACTTACAGTCTCTATTCCAGCCCAACCATACTCAAATATCCGTAAGGTCATTCTGCCATATCATGGGACTCAGCATTTATACCATCTGCCTACTCCCTCTGCAATCTCCATCTATTAAAATTTTAATTTTTAATTTTTTTTTTTGGCTTTTTGGAGGGGGAAGGGTAGGGCAATTGGGGTTAAGTAACTTGCCCAAGGTCACACGGCTAGTTTAGTTTTGTGTCAAGTGTCTGAGGCCGCATCCGAACCCAGGTCTTCCTGACTCCAGAGCCGGTACTCTAGTCACTAGGTGCTCTCGCCACCTAGCCACCCCCATCTATTAAAATGTTGCTCATCCTTTAAGGAAAGGCTCTGGTTTTAGAACCTTTAAGGGTTGGGTCCACACTATGAAATCATGAGGGAGCAATCTGACACACCCAGGAGGGACAAAATGAGCTAGGACTATTAGTCACCCACTATAATTCTATGGATTTTCCAACCAAAGTTGGTAACAGAAAGGCTCAAACTATTCCATATTCTCCTATAACCTTATTGCCTGATCTGTGGCTATTTCCTCTACCAACTCCTTCATCCCACAATCCCTTTTGTGACAAAAGGGACAAAAATAGTCCATGGAGCAGTGAAGTAACAAAGGCTCCCAACTCCTTGACTATGGCTTCAGAAAACTTGTGACTTTTAAGTAATACCCATGAAGGCTTAGCCAACCTGACTTTTGCCTATCCTCTGAAGCCCCTTCCAACAGTTTAAAAACTGTTTACTGTAAATTTAGATTTTCAACTTACGAATGAGATCATGAAAAACTGTGTATCTTGTGTCATTTGGTGGAATTGAGTATTTTCCATTAACTATCCGAAGTTTTGCTCCATCTTCAAAAGGATGTTGCCTGAAGCACAACAGGTACAGGATACAGCCCAAGGCCTATTCAAAAATTAGGGGAAACACAAAGATCACTAGTGCACAGAAGCTAAAGTACAGTTAGTAAACCAGGCTATTCAAGTATCAGTCTAGAAAAGGAATTTTTCCGATTGCATGTATTACTCTACCACAGGATACATCTCATACATCTTGTCACCTACTTCTTTCAGGTGACCTTTCTAGTCACCATTCAATAAAATACTTTTCTTTTGAGTTAGGGTCAAACATAATTATAAACATAAAATTAATGTGCCTACCAAAGTACAAGGACAATTAGGAAAGCTGCTAATTTAGCTACTTAAAACTTTCAATCTGTCAAGTTTCTGTACTTCTCTGACAAGAGCCCAGGAGGGTAGGGATTGTCCTCACCTTACAGAGGAAGAAATGGAAACTCAGAAGTTAAACGGCTTGCCAATGCCCAAAGATCTAATGTCATATATAGCTAAACCTGGGGCTCTGTGACTCTAGGTCTAGAGCTATTTTTTTTTTTTTACTATATCCTAGTGTCTCTTGGAATTGATAAATGGCAGATAAATAATATGGGCTTCCTTCTGATGATGAAATATAGGTCTCCTCTCTATTCAAGGGTTTTTAACTTCCAATATTAAGAGTAATTGAGCGTGGCATAACATCTGGATATTTTCTAAAGACTACCTTTTGTTCATAACATAGATGGAAGCTTAGGGAACAGAAAGATACTGAACCACATTGTAATGACAATTACTCTTGAAATGTAAGAATGACTTTCCTATGCTTCTGTCTTTTTTTTTGGAGGGGGGAAGGCAGGGCAATTGGGGTTAAACGACTTGCCCAAGGTCACACGGTGAGTAAGTGTTAAGTGTCTGCAGCCGGATTTGAACTCAGGTTTTCCTAACTCTATTCACTGTGCCACCTAGCCACCCCTATTATGATTCTGTCTTTAAGGTACATGATTATGGGCTTGGATAATTTACTTTACCATGACCATGGTTCTAAAAGCCAAAATTATAAAAAAGAAAAAGTCATTCCTACACGGTAAGAGAGATTGTCATCAGAACACTGTACTGCATGTCTCTCTTCCACAAGCTTTCATATACATAAAACTGAGCATAGAGTCAAACTGGCCAAGGCTTGACCTCAGTAAGAATGTATTCCAAAAGAAGCAGATGTGGAAAGAACATTTTCACTGAAAAACTCAGGGAATCCTTAAGCTGGTAGAAGCCCTTGTAACAGATGCTAATTGTAGCCAAAGAATTAGCCCTAACTAACATAAGGGATACTGACAATTTTTAAGAGAGAGAACTGGAATCCAACCACACCTGTGCAAAATGATGTAGCACTCTGTGTCTTGATCTAGTCGACTGAAGGAATGCTATGAACCTTCACTTTCAAATGATTTTTTTTTTCACTAAAATTCAGCATTTAAAGAGACAATGTATATGTCTGTATATACATGTATTAATACACTATGTTACACAGAAGTCAGAAATAAGGTCAAATCCCATTTCAGTTGATGGTCCTACCAATTTCCTGAAATCCAAATTAGTATTTGCAGAACATTCTAATGTTCAAAACTCATGATGGTCTATAGATCCTTAAGGGTTTGTCTGGTGACGCTGCCAGACATATCCCAGACCCAGCAACGTGCCCTGACCATAACCAGTTAATGACCTCCTACCAATAAGAGACAACAGATTCTAGAGATGAAAGCAGAGCAGCAGGGCTCTGGGATACAACTCCAAATCTCATCCTCATTTGCATAGTCACATGGACACAGGGAAACAGTAACTGTTTTATAACAACTCAAATGACATGGGAACACAAACATCAAAATTATTCTAGTGCTACCTTCTAGACATCCATTCACATGAAGGAACAGCAGCTCTTACCCAGATATCTTGCTTTTCACCAATTGGAAAGTTTGAGTATAAGTCTATTATTTCTGGTGTCCTGTACATTGGTGTTGTATTCCTTGTGATCTATGGAAAAATTCAAACATTTCATTCTTCACAGGTAAAATTACACAGAAAATAGCATCTTAATTTCTAAAAACTGACCCTAACACAATGAAGGAGTCCTTAGTCTAGGGAGTTTCTAATCCTCCAATTAGCTCAGATCTTTCTTTGTTCATGTTCAGGCCTTAGACTATTATTTTTCACTATAGGATCAACAATCTTTAAAATCATTCATTTTCTTTCTAAGTTTACAATAAAAATAAACAGCAAAGCGAATTATATAAACATTCAAATACTATTCTGTTTGAATTCGCATCTATGAACCTCACCCATACTGCTGCAGTACACTGGGGGAGATTCCATCACTCTTAACAGGAAGGTAGTATAAATATTATCATCACTTTACAAATTAAGAACCTAAGGCTTACAAAGGTCCTTGTAATATGTCCTGTAATTGCAATACTTTGCCCAGGGTCACAAAGTTAACAGGTGTCTGAGCCCAAACTTAAGTCCAGGCTCCTCTCTCCAAAACAGGCAATCTCTCTAACTATACCTCAGTGCTTTTACTGGAATAAAGGCCAGCTAAAAACGTGCAACTGCGAAACTCTCAAGTTTGAAGCAGAGGACAACTTTCCACTCACCAAGTCTGGGCTTTACTTTATTAATGTGGCTAAGTTCATTTAAACAAGAAATGGTTTATGAATAAACTACTGGCATGTAAGGGATAAGATAAAGAATGAAACCTAGAAACAAACCAAAAAGTATTTTGGGGAATTCATTTCAAGCTCATAAACTCACATAAATTAAAATTAGCATTTATTAAATTACTGCTAACAAGTATAATAAAACCTTATTAACTTTAATGTCCTTCAGAATGGGAAGAGGATTCAGGTTGCTATACACGACCTATGAAGAAAGACTTTGTACATAAGAGAATAACTTGTCTTTCAATTTTTGTTGGGGAGTCATTTCAGTCGTGTCTGACTCTTGTAACCTCATGTGGGATTTTCTTGGCAAAGATACAGTAGTTTGCCATTTCCTTCTCCAGATCATTTTATAGATGAGAAAACTGAGGCAAAAAAGGTTAAATGACTTGCCCAGGGTCACACATAGCTAGTAAGTGTCTGAGACCGCATGTGAACTCAGGTCTTCCTAATTCCAGGCTGGCAGCACTCTATCCACTGCACCACCTAGCTGTCTTCAAGTACTTTCAGGTATATTTGGCTTTTTGGGTCAGTTAAGTTCTCAAAGCCTGCTTCCTGATCTAAAAATACTATGGTAATAAAGCTTGTGCTACCTACCCTCCTAAGAATGTTGTGGGGCTTAAGTGAGATTAACACACATAAAGTACATTTCAATATTAAAGAAATGTTAACTTTGGTAGTTTGTGACCATCCAGGTCATGTCATGTCATTGACAGAAAATCTGACTCAATTGTGTTTGCTCTGTTGTTCAGTAGTTCTAAAAAACCATTTGACTAAACAGAACAAAATAAAGCCTTCAATAATAATGGTGGTTTTAGTAGGCAAAATCGGTTCTCATTACATGAACATGTCAGAGTTCCTATGTCAGATCTCTCACATATTAGAACAGTTCTAGATCTCAAGGAACAGAAAAACAGCCACATGCCCTGCTTATCCAATTACAGGGTATATTAACAGCATCTCCCCCCAATAAAGATAGGAAACAGACTTCTCCCTCACTACCACCTGTGAGACCCCATCCTCTTTTAGTTCTAGAAAATGAAGTCACATATTTAATCATAACCCAGAAAATCAAAAACTGGTTCAAAGCAAATGATAGATTATTTATAGTAGCCCAAGGCAGCTAGAGTCTATGAGGCTTTCCACCTAAGTAGACAAAGGCAGCTATATAGTCTTTTATAAACTTGCCAATTTAGGGTAAGCCTACTCCAGGCACCTTTGATACTCTAGTCACAAATAAGCAAAATGAAGATAAACACTGGCATTGGAAGAGTTCAAGCTGGACTGCATTTACAATATGCAGTCCTTGCAATAATGCCAAACCACTCATTGCTGCAAGATTCTACTACGACTATAAAACAAAATTCTCACTGTGAACTCAACAACTGAGGTGGTCAATCAGTCAACAAGCAATTACTGAGCTCCTACTATATGCTAGGCAATGTGCCAAGTGCTTCAGATCCAAAGAAAGGCAAAAAAACAGAGGCTGCTCTCAAAAAACTCACAATCTAATGAGAGACAACATGCAAACAGTACGTACAAATAAAATATATACAAGATAAATTAGAGATAAACAAGAGAAAGAAGGTAGCGAGAATTATGATATTAGCTAGTCTCAACAATACAAGGATCCCATACAATTTCAAAGGACTCATGATGAAAAATGATAAAGTCTGAATGCATATCAAAGCATGCTTTTTTTTTTAACTTTTGTGGGGTTGGTTTTTTCCATGTGTGTTTTCTTCCTCAACATGACTAATAGGGAAATATGTTTTGCATAACTACACGTGTATAACCTATATTAAATTACTTACCCTCTCAATGGGGGAGGGGGGAAACATAGAACTAAAAATTTTAAAAAACAAATGTTTAAACATTTTTACATGGAATTGAAAAAAAAAACAAAAGCCAAAAAACAAGTGATACAAACCTGTTTAGTCAAGCAAAACAGATCTCCACATTAGGCATGAACCAAAAAAAAAAAATTCTCAATCTGCACTGAGTCCATTGCCTCTCTGTGGACGGGGGTGCCAGACCGTTTTACCAAGAGTCCCTGTGGACTCCATTGCCTTTCTGTCCTTATTCCTGGGTCCTCTATCTCTCTTAATGAACCCAGAGAACAAATTAGCTTTTGTGACCACCAAATCTTTCTCAAACTGCTTTCTAACCACATTTCTCCCATTCTTGTACTTCTGAAGTCAATTTTTTTAACCCAAGTTTAAAGCTTTATATTTATCATTATTAAATTTTATTTGATTCACTTCCGTTTAATGTTCTAACCTGTCAAGATCTTTTTGGATCTTGCCTCTGTCAACCAGTATGTTAAATATCCCTCTTAGCTTTGGGTCATCTACAAATCTATTAGGCAAGTCACCTATGCCTTTCTCTACATTGCTGATAAAAATGTTTAACCACAAAGCCCAGCACAGGTCCACGGGGCAGTCTATTGGTCTTTCTCTCACAAGGACATCAAACAAGTAATGACTACTATTCAGTCAACTAGTTCCAAATTCACTTAATTTTAATAGTATGAAAAATTTTATCAAATGATTTACTGAAATCCAGGTAAACTATATCTTCAGTTTTCTCCTTATCTACCAGGTTAGAACTACTGTCAAAACAGTAAATAAATTTAATCTACTATGACTTATTCTTAATGAAGACAGGCTAGCTGTTATCAGAGTTTCCCTTTCTAGACTGAATGTCTAGATTGTGAATCAATCATAGGTTAGATTTGTTAAAATGGCAGCCCTATAATTCTGTAGTCATATTTAGGTTAATTCCATATGAAATTGTTGAAATCACTTTGGGTAGAATGGGAAACTAAGGCAGTGAGAAACTATTACAAATAATTTTTTACATGCAATTTTCTCTATTTGTCAATGGATCAATAATTAAGATTCTACTATAATTTCTTACCTCTTCTTCAACCATTGCTCTCTTCTGAGCAGTCCAGTTGTAGTCAGGATAATGTGACACAGTTGTAGCACTGCCAAAATCACACAGTTTAATTGTTCCTTGGTTACTAATCAGCATATTCTCAACCTGTAAATTTTTATATACATCTTAAGTACATGTGAAATTGGAACATGATAAATAAGCTATAATTTGTAAAATGTAAGCTGAAGTATACCAACTTTTTTAAATCATTGTGCTATATTGCTGACATCTGTGAAGCCAACTTTGCCTTACTCCCCTCAGGGAGCCCTACTCTAGGTCTAGTTGCTGCCTAGGAGCACATATAAAGAACAGTAAGAGCTAACGTTTATAGAAAAATTTGGAAAGCCACTGACAGACAATCTGGTCTGAAGCTGAAACAGCCCCGCCACCCCAAGGTGGTGTATGTGAACAAGGGGGATGCCTGGACACACACAGCAGGACTACAAGCTATGAAGCTATAGGGTAGGACATGAAACTAAATGTTGCCATGGCAGAGAAGAGTCAAAAGGGAGAAGACAAGAAGTTGAATCCCTGGAATTTTATCAAATTTCATTTCCTTCACCCAAGGGGAAACCAAAAAACCTTGACTAAAGTGTCAAATGGACCTTGGTTTTTGAAAACAGATAATCCAGAGCAACTCTTTATTTTAACAGTTTCCCTCTCTCTAAAATAAGAGTTGCTTGTTCCCCCATTTTTAGATATGCTCTCTCTGCCAAATAAATCTCTTCTCCTCTACAAGCAAACCTCAAGTCAGGAAAAAAATCCACCTCAGCCCTGAAATCCTGGAAATTTCATCATGGCCTCTCTCCCAGTATGGGAGAGCAAGATAATGGATTGAGAAAGCAAGAGCAAAAAATTGTCCTTGGAAGACATCAGGAAGGAAGGAGACCCCAAATGATGGCCTCTAGGACTAAGCAAAAGGTGAATGAAACTAAACTACCTGAAGGCTTAGCTATGCTGAGTAAGAAGAGAGGGAAAAGAAGAGAAGATCTGATATTACTTCTTCATGCTCTGTAAGGGAAGAGAAGACAAAAGAAAAACTCCTTGTCAGGAAAAAACTGGAACAAAGATACAACTCCACCAACACATCCTTGAGGAAATGCCCTGGATGTAGGGAAGAAAAGATCTCAGATAGGAAATAGACACATCTGACCACTACACAAAACACTGAGATTTAGAGGAATGGTAGAGGAATGTGAGATACAATTCAATAAAATTCATCTAAAATCTCTCCAACATGGCTCTTCCTCAAATACTCTCACTCTATTTTAAAGAGGTTAAAAAGCTTATGGTGACAGTCACCAAAATTACTTGGGAAATGACCATATGGTCCATCTACTGCTGTTCCCATAGCCAGCAGTCATAGCTAATCATGAACTTTGGAGAGGTAGACAAAAAAATTAAAACACCAAATGTACACAAACTTCAGGTTGTAGCTAAAATATACAAATAAAATTTTCTTCAATTTCAATGCTTCCAATACCTGAATTTAAAGTCTTTTTGTACCCTCCTCACAACAAAAATGCTATCAGACTTAGAAATATAAAAACATGTGAGAAACCTGGTCACATTTTGTACACCCCAGGCCCATTTAAAGACAAAATTTCTTTCAAAGGCAGTATTCAGAGGATCAAGAATACAGGTCTTCATAAAGGCAAATGTCAGTCTGGAATACACAGCAATACTGGCCCCAGTCTCCCTTGCCACCAAACAGGTTACAGTATCATCTAAATAGTACTCATGGGAAAGTTGTTAAAATTCTCTCCACTAAGCAGAGTCCTACTGATTTGCCATTCTAAAACTAAGCATTTCTGTTTAGAATTGCCTGAAGTGACTGAGGGCCTGAGTACTCATTTAAAGAGACCAAAAAATAGATAAGTGGATAATGGGTGCTTGCTGGTAAAGAGATTTATAAGAATAAAGTGTTAGCAGAGACAGCTGGAGTGGTGGCATAAAGCAGTTCAACTGACTTGGAGCTTTGAGATGATCCAGATGACAGTGGTGCTGCTGAGGAATAGGTTGAATGTGAAATGGAAAGACTCCTTGGTCAGAGAGCTGATGACCAGGAAATTAGCTAAAACCCAGGCAGGAAAAAGAGAGGGAGTGAAGCCTAAAGAAACAAAAGGACCCTCAGTAGGCAGGCATCCAGCCCATTCCCCAGCCTCAGCAGAGAACTGTCTGCTCCAACCAGAAAGAAAGCAGATGGGAAAGAATTTCAGAGAAAGCAAATAATAGCAGCTCAAGAGAGACAGGAAACTGAGGAGCAGGCATGAATGATAAGCTACTATCAATCAGCAAGCATTTGTTAAGTGTTTTTCTACATTCCAGTCATGGTGCTGAGCACTGGGAATATAAATACAGGGACTAAAAAGATCTTTCCTCCCAAGGAGCTTAGAGTATCAACGTGAACTGAGAAGTGACCTCAGAACCAGCAAGATGAAGGTTCAACTTTCTCCTCTCACCCATTCTGACTGGGAGACCCTGGGCAAATC
This sequence comes from Petaurus breviceps papuanus, assembly GCF_028583685.1. Lineage (NCBI taxonomy): Eukaryota > Metazoa > Chordata > Mammalia > Diprotodontia > Petauridae > Petaurus > Petaurus breviceps. The sequence goes on along the minus strand of NW_027185698.1, from coordinate 49,663,155 downwards.
AGGTCTCATCAGGGAAATAGGCAGCTGTCTTTGACTAAAAGTGGAAGCAATGGGACAGCACTGCACTGAGAGAGGTTCCTCACCCAGGAACTTGCATTATCCATGAAATCACAGGTACAACCCCTAACCCTATGAACTATAAATGTAGGACAGGACCATTCAATGATGACACAAATAATACTATGCTTCTCATAAGCCCTAGAAAGGATTTACTGCTTTATTACTGTACAATATAATTATGGAAGTTTATAAATTATGACCCAGAGCAATTAAGAAAAGTTTGTATTATATTCAAAAGAGTCACTGAAGAATGAAGACAGGATGAATGTAATATATTTTAGAAAAGTATTAAAAATGGCTAAAAACCAAATTAATTTCAGAATTGTAAAGCATAAGCTTCAGTTATCTGGAAAATTTATTTCCATGCAACCCTTCATTCCTCAATGCCTTGAAGATGAATAAAGCATCACTAGAAACATTTAACTTTTTTTTCAAAAATCCAAAGAGAAAGAATAATCTCCCTTGATAACAATCTTCAGCATCTCTGATTTTTAAATGCTGTATGTACCTTGAGATCCCGATGGATTATAGGGGGCTTCTGTTTATGCATATGTTGTACTGCTCTGCATGTCTGATAAAATATCTTCAAAACCGTGTCACAGGAGAGAGGGCCTTTGGATTCAACTTTCCTTAAGAATTCCACCAGTTGCCCTATTATAAAAGACAGTCAATTTAATTTACATCACTATGCAAATGGGAATCCCATAAATTGTTAACTAGAAAATGAAGATGTCATATATAACTGTCTCCCTTTTTATTTTACAGCCCTACAAGTTCTATATCTCACCACTTTTAACTTCAATATGTATTAAGTGCCTTCTACCTAGGCAATAACAATGCTAAGCACTGCACCGGGGGAAACACAAAGATTTAGCAAGACATGGTCCTTGCCCTCATGGAGCTCACAATCTAGTACATGAGAGTACTACAAATTCATACATATAAAACTAATACAAAATCATCTTTAAATATACTAGAGTCACCAACCAAGTGTGATGTGAGGCATGTGAAAAGGAAAGAACAATACCTGCAGGAGTCAGTGAAAAAGATATTTAAGCTGACTCTTAAAGCACAGGTAGCATTTAAACAGACAAGGAAAAGAGCATATAGAATAACATAAGCAAGACATGGAAGTGGAGCAGCACTGGACATGCAGAAGGACAGAATTTGCCTCTGAATATTTTTTTTTAATGTAGCCCAACTACACACTCTAGCAATATAGTGATATCTATCTAGCTATATGATATATCTATATAAGATATGTTAGATCTATGTCTGCAACCTCAGGCAAGTTCATACAACCACACCTAGCTTCAGGTAATGATAGCAATCCATCTATGTAACAGATTAGATCAATGCCCTACAGTCTAGTGTACAACAATGGGCAAGTCACAATCTCTCAGCTTCAGCTTCCTCATCTACAAACGTGTCAGCAGAACCAGCTGATCGCTACCCTTTCCAGTTCTATCCTGGGTTTCAATTTCAACAAGGTTGTCAACTGTAAGGTTCATTAAAATAGTATTCTATCAGTGAACTAAAAAACCACCACAATCAAACTGGCTAAAAATGTATCCTGTATCTTACAGGAGTTTTCAGAATGCTAAAAATGATCTCCCATGAGTACTTACAAAAGCAAAATCAGTTTTGCTTCTCTAGTGCAATAGACCTAGGTAAATAAAAAGCAAGCAACTTCCTGAGACCCTGCCATGTGTAAACCCTACTAAGCTTGGCACTTTGGGAAGATACAGCTGGTACCAGAAGTTCAGTTTATAATCTAGTTGAGGAGATACCACTGTGCTGTCTAGTGGAAAGAGAAGAGTCACCAAGACCTGAACCTGAATCCCAGTACAACCACTTCCTAGTTGTAAGCTACAATTAAGTCACTTAATTGCACTGAATCTTAAGCTACTATCTATAAAATGAAGAAAATACTACTTATACCACTTACTTCACAGGGTTAGTGTGAGAAGCAACCAAGGTAACATAAATGAAAGTATTTTGTAGCCAAAAGTGCTACTGCTCCTAGTCCTGTTCTTTAATTCTATGAAAACATAACTAGCTATTTTCTAGGCTAACGAAAAAAAATACAGTTCTTAAAAAAGGGGGAAGTGATCTAGAATAATGCTGATATCACACTTCCTTTTCCTTTTCCCTTCCTTTCTCCTCCCCAACATACTCTAGGGGGTCTAATAGTCAGGTAAATGTCTAACTTCACTTTTACGTACGTCCCTCTGAACATTTTCAATGATATGACTGGTTTTAAAAGGGCTGTTTTTATGACTTTGGTTATTAGAAAGATCAGGTGGTAGGAACAGATGAAATAGTGAAGGAAACAGCTCAAGAAAGGTCTTCAGTTAGTCCTTCATTCTGCCTTCTGTAGGACCAAACAACAAACATTTATTAAGCATCTACTATGTGCCAAGGATATAAAAACAAATGTGAAGCATTCCCTGCCTTGAAGGAACTTACATTATACTGAGGAAGACAACATAGATACATATAAGTAGATACAACATAATATAACATAACATAATGGGATGGAAAGGGAGCCACTCATAGCTCAGGTCATCAGGAAAGGCCTCATGATTTAGCGGAACCTTGAAGGAAATTTGGAATTCTAAGGCAAAAAGGTAAGAAGGGAGCCCACTCCAGGCATAGAGAACAGCTTATGCAAAGAAATGGAAATGGAAGATGCAATGTCAGGTTTAAGAAACACCAAAATGGCCAGGCTGGCTTAACCATAGAGTTCATGAAGGGAAGAAATACGCAATAAGCCTGCAAAAATAGCATGAAGCAAGATTGTGAAGGGTCTTAAATGCCAAACAAAGGAGTTTGTATCTTAGAGATAAAGAGGAGTTACTAGATTTATTGAGGAAAGGAGTAACACGGTCAAAGTTTTATTTCAGAATATCACTCAGGTCGTCAGTCAGAGAGGACAGAGTGAAGGAAGAAGGAAGAGAAGGACAGTGGTAGGGAAAAAGGAAGAGCACTTATATATGCCAGGCAATATGCTAAAATCTTTACAAATATTATCTCATTTAACCCTGAGAGGTAGGTGCTGTTATTACCCCCATTTTACAGATGAGGAAACTGAGGTGAAGTGGTTTGCCCATGATCATGCAGCTAGTAAGTGCCAGAGCCTGGATCTGAGCTCATAAGTTCCTGCCTCTCAGCTCAGCACTCTAGCCAGTGCCCCGCCAGCTGCCTCATAGAAGGGAAAAGAGAGAAAGGAAAGTCTTTGAGGCATAGAGTTGAATTAGGAAGCTACCAAAATATCCCAGGCAAGAAGCAATTAGGACAGTGTCCACCATCTGAGTGGGGAGAAATGGATGGATTCGATATCCAAAAACGTACAGAAACATATCATTATGATATATTTGGTATATATGGTATATTTGGACCAGACAAATACCTGAGCTTAAAGATACAGGTTCAACAGACACAGCATAGTATAGTGGGGAACAGGAGTCACAGGGCTATAGTTCTAACACCATTTATAATGCCAAATAACGATATGAGGAAAGTACTCAGCCCTTCCTAAGGCTCATTTTTCCCATCTTCAAAATAGATATAACACCTTCACAACCAAGTTCACAGTGTTATAAGAAAAGGCATTATAAAAATGAGCTGTGATTATTAGCACCACGGTGGAAAGAGCAGCCAGGTGGCAGAGTATATAGAGTACTGGGCCTAAAGTCAGGAAGACTCCTCTTTTTTGAGTTCAAATCCATCCTCAGACACTTACTAGCTGTGTAACCATAGGCAAATCACTTAATAATAATATTTGCCTCAGTTTCCTCATCAATAAAAATGACCTAGCGAAGGAAATGGCAAACCACTCTAGTTTATCTTTACCAAGAAAACCCCAAATGGGGTTACAAAGAGTCAGACATGACAGAAACAACTGTACAGTGGCAGAAAAGAGTTATACAGGCCTTTCACATCACCAGATCAGATTTCAGAAGTGAAATGCTTGTCCCCCTTTCCATAAATTTACATGCCATCATCCTCTGGTGGCTCAAACCCATGCTCTGATGCTTATATGTCATTTAACATCTCTGAACCTCAGTTTTAATATGCTTAAAATGAGGTTGGACTAGAGACTTCAAAGGATCCCTTCCAAATCTAAAACCTATGATCTATTATCTTTAATTTGTATATTAAAAAATTAACTGACAAAAACACAGTATTTTTATTAGTATGATTTGTAATTATTCCATGACCTCACAAACAACTGAATAAAAATGGACATAAGGCATGCATTTTCCTCATTCCCAAAAACTCCACCAATTTCAGGGGCTACTACTAAGTTGGGAGTGGGGCCACAGGTGAGCCACAGATGAAGACAAAACCTGTTTCTACAGTAACTATGTTCTATTAGACTACAATGATTTAACATTACGTTTCTGGGCCATCCCTGACCAGTACCATTTAGGTATCTCAAGACAGGCACTGTTGCAGTAAACAAACCACAGTGACATGGGCTTATTCTAGTAAACTATAATGCTGTAAAATACTTGATGAATCAATATAATTCAACTACCTAGCTATTAAAAAAGTATTCAAAGCTTTGAGCTTTATCTATAGCTTAGTGCCTGGGACCCCTTCTAAAGAGCAGGGCTCATCCAAGACATGGCACTTTTGAGTTCGGGGGCTCTGAATTCTGGACAAAGTTTAACAACATAAAATATTTTGTGAATTACCTTATAACCACATTACAAGATAATGTAGCTATAAAGAAGGCATTAGTCCTGGTTCTGTACCTCTTCTCCTCACTCACAAAAGCCCACCCCAATTTCTTTGGGACACAAGTACAGAACTATAGCTTATTATTCTGGATTTATCTAATTTCTCCCTCCAAATGCCATCAATTACTCCTATAGGCTAGTAAAGAAAACCAAGTAAAGGAAAGGAATGACAAAGATGCATAACACATCACTTTGCAGAAAGGTAAGCAAGCATGCAAGATGATATCAAACTTAGGTATGGCTCATTGAAATGAGGGAGGGATATATTTCAAATTAAAAAATATAAAAAGCCAAAAGAAAACTTTTTTTCAAAATACCAACTAGTACAGTACTACCTGAGGCTTGGGACAAACAATTCTATGATTTGGGAATGGGGGAGGTCATAGAGATGGATATTTCCATAGGTAACTTAGGGAAAAGACAAATAAAAACTCTTTTAAGCTCAAGGCATTCACAAAAGCCAACAACAGCCAAAAGGGTGCAACAAAGAACAAGAATCCAAGCTGTCTGACTAGGGTAAAGCAGTAAAAGAACTGGGTTCAGATACCACCAGCAATTATAGGAGCCAAAGGGATAAAAGCTTTCCCCTTGGATTTATGCCATTCACAATGGCATTCAAGAGACAGAATTCGGATACACAAAACTGGTCCTAAGTACGTAGCACAGAGCAATGGATTTATTAAGTGTTCAGTAACTGCATAATTGCTAAATGAAATAATAAAAAAAAAATAGATAATTTACATAAGAATAAGTGACACTATTCTGAACAGGATTCTAGATCTAACCATGAGAAGAATGAACCAGATAGCATGGAATGCCGAAAGAAGGCATTGCCATATTCTAGACCCTGTTCTCCTTTAGGGGGATGGATATGAGGATCACAAAATGGTATCTGGTACATAAGCATATTTTCTAGAGAGCTTTTGCAATTTCAGGAGTTCTCAAACATTTCCAAGCTATGATGTTCCTCAGGCTTCCCAGAGGGTTGGCACCTTCTGTGCCCTATACTCTCCTAACAACTATCATACATAAACATACACACACACACACACACACAACAACAACAACCAAACAATCAAGAGTTAACTAACCCTAATACAACTCCCACTGGAGGAAAAAGGGTAAATTAAAACTATACTTGAAAACAAACTATTCTAAGACAGAGGTCAGAGCCACAGCGGCTGGATGGAAATTAATATAAATATAATCAGTCCTTTTTAAGAAGCACTGATATAAATCATTCTAATTCTATAGAAACTGAGAAACATAATGTATCACGTCTTACCAAATTATATCAATTACATTTGGCCTGAGAAAATTCCTGTCAAAGATCTCTCCTATTAGCACAGAAAACTGAACCCAAATGTGCTCACCAATGATTCTGGAGTGTGTTTTTCCTTGTCCCGATCAGAGCCTGTGTGACCTCACTCACAATAGCAGTGCACTCCACTAGCTGAAGGGGATTCAGATCTGGTACTAACTAGCCATGTGACCACAAGGAATCCCTTCCCTTCTCAGAGCACCAACTTCCTCCTACATATGATAAATTGCAAAAGACCTTCTAACTTTCAGAAAAAGAAGCATGATGAGATTCTACAAGGGGTTAAAGGAAGTATTCTCAAGAATGGTTACGAAACAGAGCAAGAATGAAATATGAAAGAAATTCAATTAGAAAAAAATTATACAAAATATAGAGAAAGGTTTGCAATTTAAAAGGCATTTGTAAAAGGAAAGAATCCCCTCCTAAAATGAATCTGAATGCTGTGTTACTATAATGACCAAAAAGCTTGGGTCAGAAGACTAGAAGAATTGCATCTCCCTCCCCCTTCTTGGCACAGACAAAGGACTATGGATCTGGATCTGAACACTGCATACATTGCCAAATTCGGTTGATATGCTAGTTGGTTTTGCTGGAATGCTTTTTCTTCTTTCTTTTTTCCTCTTTGAGATGGCTTACTAGCTAGGGGAAGAGGGAAGGGATACATTTCAAAATAAAGATGGCGATGAAAAAAAAAACAAAAGAAAACTTTGAAAAAAGCTACTAGTGATGTTCTACTGTCACCTACTGGACTGGATATAGGAAAATATCTGTGTGTCCACAGCTCACATTCAAAAATGTGCCCATCTGGGAACGTGAGAACAATTTTCACCATAGGTAGACAAGCGCTTCCTGGGGCCTGAGACAATGTCCTTTTTACTCTTAGCATGCCTTTCAGTATATGGAAAAAAACCTCTCTAACTTCAAGCTAGGCCAACCATCTAGGTCTTCTTCTTCAATAATATTGTAGGGGTATTCCTACTCAAGTAGAAGTTGGGTTAGATGTTATTTAATATCTCTTCTAAGTATAAAATTCTGTGAATTCCCTGTTAAGAGGATTAACCATGAATCCTTCACAGTTGAAAACTGTTCACTTTCTGTTCTTTTATAAATTGTAAGAACTTACTGATTTTCACATAACTGTTTTTCTAGTCATTTTAAAATTTTATTTTTTTCCCTTACTAGTAATGTGCATTCTGTGTCTTCACCATTAGCCAAGAACAACAATACTGGGACAATAGGGGCGGCCAGGTGGCTCAGTGAGTAAGAGCACCGGCTCCAGCGTCAGGATGACCTGGAGATGGAATCCCGGACTCAGACACTTAGCACCCACCCAGAAACACCTGGCCGTGTAACCTTGAGCAAGTTACTTAACTCCCATTCCTTAAAAAAAAAAAAACAATAGTGGGACAAATCATAACAGTCTACTCCTCATATATACCTACTTTTTTTCTTTCTCAAAACACTTGGGGATAAATAAAATAAAAATTATATGGTAATCCTATATTTTATAAACTGATGACTTGTGTTTTTATTATACAGGGATATATACCAGGTTAATAGGAACTCTTTCACATATATTTTCATTTCTTCCAGATATTCTAGAAAATTAAAACTTAGAATCTTATGAAGCTTTTTGTAGTGTAAAACATTCTGAGCAGCATTTCTTGCACATAGTAGGTGTTTAATAAACATTCATTAAAATGAATCAGAATCAAGGATAAAATGAGCATTGAAAAATGCTTCACAAAGGATTTTTTTTTAATGGAATGGGACAAAAAGAGAAGAGAAGGTTATGTGGTTGAAAAGATAGCCAGTGAATAGAGCACTGGCCCTGGAGTCAGGAAGACCAGAGTTCAAATCCAACCTCAGACACTTAATACTTACTAGCTATGTGACCTTGGGCAAGTCACTTAAACCCAACTGCCCTGCCTTCCCCCCTCCAAAAAGAAAAAAAAAAGAAAAGATTGCCAAAATATATACTGAAAATATATTCAGATCTCCATTCCTAGAGTTCCTTCCAGAGGCTCTCCTATGACCTTTCCACTGAATTTAGTAATTTGTGTTTGGGGAAGATTTCAGAGGGACTTGTGAATGAAAATGATGAAAACAAAGATGAAGACAAAGATGGTAGAAGGAAAAAAAAGTGTGAAAGAGAATTCTAGTTCCTCCTGGGCTGCCACTTTCCCTCCACCACCAGCACCCCCCACCTCTGCCACCTCTAAACACATTTACTTTTGTCCACATTTAAGTCAGCAAGAGAATGTGCTCTATCATCATCACTTTATAAACACTCACATCTCTGTCTCACCCCACCCTAATAGATCACATTCCTTAGGGACAAATCATCAAATATTGATCTTCGGGTTTCTAGGACAGTGCTAATAACTCACACAGCCCTGTTTATTTTACCTCTGCAGTGCAGCCCATGAGCTCCCTAAGGTCAGGCACAATACTTTAACATAATACCTAACAATTCTAGAGGCTTTATGGGTCACATATTTCATCCTCTGCATCCCCACAGCACCTAATAAACAGTATGCTGCCTAGGCACACAAAAGGTGCTCAAGAAACATTTGATTAAATGTTTAAATCATTATTTGTCAGAAACATTTCACAGAACACAAACAATGAATACTGAGAAGACAAGAGAAGAGAAAAGGGGTTTGGCAGGGTAGATTCTCTTATTAACCAAGAAGCAAATTCACTAACTCTGAAACAAGTCATGTTTCCATACTCTTTGTAATAACTACATGCAAAGAATATCTCTTCTGGTAGACAGTGGGAGTCTAAATTCAAACCAGAGTTGCCTTTTCATAGTTAAGCATTTTGTAAGAGGAGCTGTTGGGCACTGAAAACGCCCACATGCATTTTACAACTGCATAAAAAAAGATATCACGAACACAGATACCCTAAAGAAAAATCTTACCTCTGCAGAGTTCAGTGAGCAGAAGAAACTCAGCTTGTCCAGTATCTGATTCTTCTTTTCCTATTGATGCAGCAGAGCAGAACTGGACAATGTTAGGATGTCCAGAAAGTTTTTTCTGTAGTCAATTTGTTAAAGAGGAAACATGTAGGCATCTCTACAAATCTGTACCCATAGTCTAGTAAAAAGTTTTTAAGCAAAAACATACTTCAACACAGATGTGCCCATGAATGCTATGACTTCATCATTTTAACAGAAAGAGAAAAGTAAGGAAAAGGAAGCAGGAAGCGAAGGGCCAGGGCATAGAAAGGTAAAAGCAAAAAGAGAGGAAAAAAATTAGTACTCACACATCTGTGGTCATCATCTTCAACTAAATACATACTTTATTAACTATTATTGGGGCTAAAATAGCCCCAAGATGCAAGTAGGCACTGTAGCAGACCCCAAAGAGCGGGCGAGGACACTATGAAGAAGAGAGGCATTGTTGTTAGGTAACTTACACTGCAGTCCACACACAACAGTTAAATCCAAAGCCAAGACTTGATACACAAAATTATGCATAGCTCAGATCAAATGCCTTATCCATAAAAGTCTTCCCTTTGTCCAAGTAAACAGTGATCTCTCCCGCCTTTGGGCCTCTCATCACATTGCTTATTAGACATCAGCATCAACTATGACTATTCCTGCTTCCCCTAAACATCTGCAAGCTCCATTAGACCGGAGTCTGTGTCTTATCTAAATTTTATGACTCTTTCAGAGCCCTGGGTAAAGCGCTCTGCACAAAGTATGTGTTTATCAAATATTTGTTTGGAGAATGAGGGTCAGACATAGGGGACAATCCAACCCCCTTATTTTTTAAAGCAGGAAACTGAGGCTGCGTGTGCAGACACATCCAAAATGTCCATTTTTTCAAATGAACATTTATTTGGCAACATAGAATCACAGGATCATAGATTTAGAGTCACTGGGAAGCCTGAGGAGTGATCCTGTCCAACCCTCTCATTTTCCAGAAAAAGAAAAGATAAGCAAGTGATGGAGAAGGGATATGAACAGTTCCTCTGACTGCAACTTCAAGGCTTTTTCCAGTATATTAAACACTTTTCCACCTACTATTGTGTGCAAGGCCCTGTACTCAGCACTAGAGATAAGAAGACAAAAAGGAAATAATACCTTAGCTAGTTAGGTTAGACTTCATAGAAAAAAAGAGCTTTCAGCACTGCTTTGGAGGAAAGAGCAATGACTATTTTTGGCAAATAAGGAAATCCACAAAAGATGACAGACAAGACAGGCAATGGTGAGCAAGCACATCAGGCCACATACTACACAACAAAACAAATTCTGAAGAAGAGAAGAGACATGAGGGGCATACACGGTTTGCTGGGGGGAGCTGCCCAACTTCACTCTCTACCCAAGGATGGTATTCTATCAGAAGTCACCTAGAGGGCTGCCTCCTACAACTCACACATAATGCTAGTTTGGAGCAGTGCTTCTCTAAGAGAAAGCAACCAAGCCTTTGGTACTCTCTGACAGAGCCTCGAGGCTCATCAGTACTTAATCTTCAGGAGGAAGAAGAAAAGACAAGTACTTACAACCCTGGTTTTAGTTGGCAAGTATTAACCATTATAATATCCAAAAAAGGTGCCAAGAGGGCAGCAAGAGTATGACAGCTGCCTAGTAATTATATACATACATCAGTAAAATAAAAAAAAAAAATCCATCTTTTTTAATTGAGAAAAAGACTTTATAATGCTGAAAACTATTTCAACATGAATCTGAGTTTCAATATAAGGAAGATAAATTCTCTCTTTCTATGGAACTACAGTCTACAGGTCAAGTGAGGTCAAGTTTAAAGTGAGCTGCTCAATGAAAAGTAGGCCTGGTCTGGTCTATAATTTGTCATTTAACTCAAGTTTTCTGACTCTTAAAATATAAAGTGATTTTACATTTAAAGTCTTCAGAAAAAGGATACCATAAAACAAACTTCTTGAATGATTGCTTTGTTCTTTTCCTCTTCATTGGACAGCAGTCTCTGTACCATAAAATAATACAAAAAGAAAGACTAGATTAAAAATGGATATTTCTTCTTTGAAAGTAACATGTTTAACTGATATCTTATTAAGGAATAAACATAATTTACCTTAAGATTTACTCAACTCTTTTTAGATTACATACCTTTTGTTCTAATTAGCCACAAATGGATATTTGAAAAACAAGCTTTTGCTAATTATGGGAAACAAGGAGAAGACTAAGGGATAGTGGGGAGGGAGGGGAAGTGAGGGACAGAGAGGAACCTCTTTAAGTATTGGCTACGATAATACAAAGGACACAAGGACCAAAACCAACAAAGAGGTGTTTTCAGTGACTTCATTTAAATTTGTTGTTGTTCAGTCTATTTTTTTTTCAGTTGTATCCAACTCTTCATGACCCCATTTGAGTTTTTCTTGGCAGAGATACTAGAGCAGTTTGCCATTTCCTTCTCCAGCTCATTTTACAAGCAAGGAAACTGAGGCAAACAGGGTTAAATGATTTGCCCAAGGTAACACAGCTAGTAGCTTGAGGCCAGATTTGAACTCACAAAGAGGCATCTTCCTGACATCACTTAACCATGGAGTCCCCTTGTTTGCCTCAGTTTCCTCACCTGCAAAAGCAGTTGGAGGAAACAGCAAACCCGTCCAGTAACACTGCCAAGAACACCCCAAATGGGATCAAAAAGACTCAGATATGACTAAACAACATTTAAATTGCAGATGCCCAAACAAAAATTACAAAATGGGCTGGCTCCCTTATCCAGTTATTCATAAAACACACAGATCTCTAGCAAAAAGGAGATTCTTTCCAAAGTAGAAAATGCTTGGGTAGTATATAGCATATCAAGAAACTCTAAGACTAAAGCTAGGAGTACCTTAGAAATCAACTAGTCCAGCTCTTTCTTCTTACAGTTAGAGAAACTACAGCTCAGAGTGGGAATAAGTGATTTGCCTCAAATCCCAAAACTAGTTAGAGCTAAAAACTGAGCTTCCCAGCTTCTAGGCACAGACTCTTTCCACTCTCCTGTCCTATGTCTATTGAGGCCTTTTAGAAGAACAAGACTCTATTAGTGAGGAACTACCAATTTCCTTTTAGTGTCAAATTAAAACCAAGGAAGGCAAAGAACATGAAGCCTGGCTCCAATAACCACTGAGTAAGCTGGTCAAAGATCTTTCCCCAATGCCATGACACACCTGCCCCAAGTATGCTTTAGAAATGACTAGCTTTCAGAGTACACCTGCTGGCAGTCACAAAAAGGGAAATTCAAGTGTTGGACACATCAGGAAGAAGGGAAAAGACAAATATCAGATACTTTCTTATTTCTAATTTGGAACTTCTTTCATTTGGAGAAATACTTGTAAATATTCCAAAATAGTTTTCAATTCAACGTTTAACTTTCCAAATAACTGTTACCTTTAAAGCATAATCTTTACCACTTCCAAGATCTTGAGCTTCATATACAAAAGCAAACCCACCTGGAAAATTAGAACAGAAGTGAAGTTAGATCTATGTTTTCAAGTTACTTACTCAGTTGGTAAAGTTTTACTACCTAAAATATCAGTAAAGACTGAGTTTTTATTCAGCCACAGCTCTGCAACTTATGGATGAACCTGCTAACAAAATGAAACTGCCCTAGTAGCAAGGGAAACCACCAACACAGTGAAGTTTTATGAAGTATTTCAGGCGCCTGCCACACAGGAAATTTAAAGAAAACCATTTTGTAGAAGCTGCTAGGACCACATCTGTAGTTTATAAATACACATAATGTATGAGAAATGAGAGTAGATATATATGATAGCTCATTACCCTCTGTCCTGATTGGAGAGTGGAGTCATGTCCTCCAAAATCTCCTCTGAGATCTCCCCAATTTATCATGTCTCTAGCCTGTTTGTACATAGCTGGTTGCATATTGTTTTCCCCGTTAGACCATGAGCTCCCCAAAAGCAGGGTTTTTTGCCTTTCTTTGCATTCAGTGTTTAGCAAAGTGCCTGGCATATAGCCCAAACTTAATAAATGCTACCTGACTGACACAGAAACCAATAGGAAATTTGGGAAGAGACACAGCTAAACCCCAACCCTGGAAAAAAAAGAAAAAAAATACAAAAATTAAAATTCAGTAAAAATCTGAACCTTTGGCTCTGCGAGGATCCTTCCTCTTCCTCAATAATAATAAGATATCAGATGCTCTATACAGATGCAATGGTTGCTACAAATCACTTGTGAACATTTGCTTTACTATTTTTCCCAATTCTCATTTTGCAATGAAATTCATAAAAATTTCTTTTTATAGCTTATAAAATGTTTCCAGCAAAATGACATTTAATAAGAATTTGTTGATTGGCTAAAAAGGCATTTTAGCCCTGCTGTTAAGCAAAGGCAGTCTTTACTGATAGTGGATCACCAAGTACATTCCCATCATCCAACTTCCCCGATGCAAAGCTTGGTCTGTTCATTTGTCCCTAAGTGATTCCCTATTCCAAACCTCCTCCCTTCAGGTCTCTTTCTCCCGATCCTTTCCTGGCTTCTCTAATGAGCACCTCAGCTCAGGAAGACTTTCCTGCTGTGCCAGCTTCCTTTTGTTACCTGATTTGTGTCTAATGACATTTACTCACTTTACCTCTATGCTGTTTTTATCTATGTACTTCTTGTCTCCCCCATTATAACATGAGGCTCTTGTGAGTACACACGGTTTCATTCTCTGTACAATGCCAGGCACATACTAAGTGCTTACTAACTGATTAAACTGAGGTGGTGGCTATGTGAGTAGAGAGAATGGAATGGATGGAAGAGAAATTGTGGAGGCAGAAATGGCAAGATCTGACAACTGCCTAGATGTGCAGAGGGAGGAAGAAGAATGAGGATTCCATGATGATAACAAAATTACAAACCAGGAGACTGGAAGGATGGTGACACCTTAACCGAAAACATATTGAGTTTGAGATATCTCAGGGAGATCCAGCCTGAAATGTCCAATGGACACTTGGTGATGTGGGACTGAGGCTCAAAGGAAAGCCAAAAGCTGGCTATATAAATCTGGGAGTCATCTGCACAGAAAAGGCAGTTAAACTGGGAGCAGAACAGCTGAGACAGAAACAGAGAGAGACAAAGAAAAACAGACAGAAAGCAAACACCACCTGGAACAGAACCTGGGGCAACATCCACAGCTTAGTGGGGCAGGATCTGGATAAGGAAGCAAAGGAGCCAAGGAGAGGGCTACGAGAACCAGGAGAGAATAAGAAAGGGGTCCAGAAAGAGAGAATGTTCAAAACTGTCAAATGCAGCAAAGTGGTAGAGCAGGATGAGGAGGAAGAAAAGATCATCCATTTGGGCAATAAGAACACAATAAAAACTTAAGAGACAAGTAGGTCAAAAGTCAAACTGCAAAGGGTTTAAGATGATACAGGGTAGTGAAGGTTTAATAGGTTGTAGTAGCCTTGGACTTGTTTGAAGGCAGTGAAGACAGAACCAGTAGATAGGGAGAAGTTAAATATTAGAGAAAGAGAGGAGATCACTGAGGCTGTAATCTTCTAAAGAAGATGGTAGAGGCTATGCTGACCTTGGCAAGGAGAGCCTTTTACTCTGAGCCTGGAGAATGGAGGGAAAGAGTGGAAGATGATGTCAAGGGGTTCTGGTTTTTGTTTTTTGAGATAAAGAGAACTAGAGATGAGGAAGTTAACTTCAAACAGCCTCAATTTTCCTAGTTAAAGAAGAGCCATGGTCCTCAGTTGGAGAAGGAGCAGGTGGCTGGTGGTACAGGAGGCTTGAAGAAAGAAATTCTGTAGAAGCTGAGACAGGGAATCAATTAAGAAGAAATAAAAGAACTGCTGCAGTGAAGTCCCAGTTGAGGTTGAACAATGATTTTGTAATGTATCCAGTAAGCGTGATCATGACATGTCCCCCAGCTGTGTTCTGATCTAGATTTTTTTTTTTACAATGACCTCCTGATCAGTCTACCTGTCTCAATTCCCTTACCATTTCACTGCTCCCAAAGTGATTTTCCCATAAGCAAAGATCTGACCGTGTCACTCCTCTACTTAATAAACTCCAGAGCCCCCTGGGATAAAATGTAAACCCTGTTTAGCTTTGAAAGACTTTCCCAGCCCTGGCAGTGATCTGCCTTCCCAGTCTCCCTGCAATGGTCTTCTCTCTGTCCCTCCAGGGGACAGGACAATCCATTAGCCATCACCTTGCATTTGCACTGCTCCGTGCAATTAATAAATACTTATTAATTGAATAAACAAGAATGCAGACAGGTTTAGCTATACAGATAAAAGAATTTGAAATCTAGAATTAAGTATTCAAAAGACAAAAAGGGAAGCAGCACAAGTATTGGTTCTAAAATACAAAGGATTATAGGTTATTCAAATTTTCTGGGTATTAGTTACACAAAAATTAATAATAGGAGGTTTTCAACATCCCAACTGGAAGGATATCACTGAATCACAGAATTTCTGAATTGGAATGGAACTCAGAAGCCATCTACTCCAACCTGTACCTGTAACTGTACCACCTGTACCACCACCACCACCACCCCAAAAAAAAAAACAAAAACAAAAAAACACTACAACATATCCAGCAAGTGATTTAATAACTTCAAGAAGAACCACAATGAGGGAGAACTCACTACTACAGAAGAGAGTGCTTTGGAACTTGACATCAAGCCTACATCTGCCTCTCTACACCTTTCATCCACTGTTCCTGGTTCTGCTCTAGGACCTCATCATACATGTCTTCTCATGTCCCTCCCCCCTTTAGTCTTCTCTTCGCAAGGCTAAACAGCCCCAGTTTCCTCAACTCCTTCTCAGAAGGCACAGACTCTAGGCCCTTCACCATTTTCATTGTCTTCTAAATACTCTCCAGTACGTCAATGTCCTCCTTAAATTGTGGTGGCCGCCCAAAAAGAGAACACAGTATTTCAGATGTGCTATGACCAGGGTAGACTACAGAGAAACTGTTAGCTCCTTAGGCCTGGAAGCTATCCTCAAGGCTACCCAAGCTGCCAAAAACTGACTTTTTGGCTGCCTCATGACACTACTGACTCATATGGAACCTGCTGCCCACTGAAACTCCAAGATCTTTCTCAAACATTCTGCTAACCAAAGCTGCCCATCTCATATTTGTTTAGTCAATTTTTTAAACTCAAGTATGACTTTATTCCTATTGATTGCATCCTATTAGATTTAGCTCACTGTGCTAGCCCGACAAGACCTTTCTGAATCATTATGTTGTCATCCAGTACACATTAGCCATCCCTCCCAGCTTCGTGTCATTGGCAAATCTGATTAGGCTACCACTTATGTCTTTTCCAAATCATTTATAAAAATGATAAAATTGTAAAGGACCAAGAACTGATCCCTGGAGCCTGCACAAAAGACCTCCTAACAAGACGATACTAACATATGAAAGAGTGCTCATTAATGAGTTCATCCAACTATTTTTCAATCTACTTAATTCTATTATTATGTAGCCCACATTTCTCCATTGCTCAAAAACAGCATTAAAAAAACTGATACTAAAATAAAGGTAAATTACATGTATAGCTTTTCTTCAATCTGACAATTGTGAAAAAAGGAAATAAAGCCAAGCTGGCAGAGCCGGTTCTTGTTCAAACAATAGTGGTTCTTTGTGATCACCACTTCCTTTTCTAGATGTTCACTAACAACCTCTTTATTAAGAAATTGTACAATCTTACGAGGAACCAAAACCCAGCTCGGTGGCCTGTAATCTGCAGATTCTATCCTTTCCTTTCTTTGAAAATCAGGAGAATATTGGCCTTTCTCCAGTTCTCCACAGTCTTTCAGATATCACCCACAGAGAAGAGCTTAGCAATCACATCTACCAATTTGTCGGCCCAAGTGATTAAATATCTTAGTCATCTTTTCTTTCTCTTCTAGTCCAAAGGTCATTTTTACAGCAGTTACCACCAATTCCAACTCACAGTTGCAGTCCGGAAATTCTTGCTCCTCTGGAGCAAAGAGATCCCCAAACCCTGGATTTATAGGACACATCTGAAGACAAACTTGATCTTGAAGGCAAACTTAGAGTGTCGGCCAGGTTGGCCACTGCCATATGTTATGTGTGGAAAGAGCACTGGATCTGGAACCAAAAGATCTGGGTTCAATCCTGATTCTGTTGCTATCTATGCAACCTTGTACAAGTCACTTAATTTCTCAGGCTTCATTTTTATCACTTGTAAAATAGGCTTGATTGATCTCTACACTATCAATTAATTCCAAATCCCTGACCTATGACTCTACCCTGTTTTTCTGGTTTGTCAAGGTTCCAATTGAAGAGGTTATTAGCACAGCTGGAAGGAGTATATTTTCTCATAATCTGCTCTCTGACTTAAAAGGGGGAGGAGGGGAGCACCTCCATGCTATTCCCCACTAGCAATTTCAAGGCCTCACAAAAATGAGAAGAAAATTATCCTCAGAAAAGATTTCTTTTAAGACTCTTCAGAACATAGGCCAGTGCTTTATGGCTATATGGCTCCCATAAAACATCACACAGCCTAATTCTCATTAAAATAGTAAAACTGAAAAAAGAAATTTAAAACATGAAGTGTAATGCATAACTCACCAAAAAAGGGTGCCCATGGCTCACTGGGTTCCAGGTTCGGTTCTGACACAGGCTAGCTGTGTGACCCCCACATAAGCCAGACTTTCCCTCTCTGGGCTTCAGATTTCTCCTCAGTAAAATGAAAGAGCTAACACCCCACTGGATCTCAAATTCTATAATTCAATCATCAGGTTATTATACTGACAGGTCTCATTAAAAAGTTTTAATAAAATAAAAATGTAATTGCTCTAGAAGGTAAAAAAATATCAATGAAAAGTACTATTATGCAATTCATTAACCTTTTCAAGACAAAAATGTAAAGTATACTTCCACCAATAACGTAACCTCTGGGAATCTCCTTTGCAGTTAAAGAGCAGGGCTATCAATTCACAAAAGAAATAAAGCAGGGAGACAGCAAAACTATTACTACTGCACGATGAATAAGCGCATCCTCATCATCAGCCATGCAAAATTCTGAAGAGCTCACCTCCAGATTTAACAAAACAAAATTATGAATCAAGGACTGGAAAAAACAGATTCAACTCAATAATTCTTCAACCATTTATTTAATGTTTACTGAAGATAACACTGCTAAATACTGATGATACAAAATTTCAAAAGTGCCTGGTTTCAAGTAGTTTACAGAGAAGATCCAGCCATTACAAACAATTCAACAATTTATTCGTCATCTGCTATACATATGTACTGGTGACTGTGTTAAGTGCTTGGGATGAAAACAATTCCTGCCCTCAAATAGTTTATTTTCTACTAGGAATAAACGGCATATATATATACACAAAGAAGTAAATGCAAAATACATGCAAAATAAATACAAGATAATTTCAGTGGGGAGGACATTAGTGTTCTCTAGGTTCACACACACCAGGTGCGAAATTTAGGAGCCTACTTGAAGAAAAGAATTCTCTCTTTTGGTTCCATTCTAGAGGCTATTCTAGGAAATCTCTAAATATGTTCAAGTCCAGGTTTCCACAAATGTGGGTAAAAGAATTCTTCCAGCTCTTGTACAAGCACTCAAGATACCAAAAGTATATTAAGTAGAAGACTGCGTTTATTTCAATCCACAGAAAATGCAGATGAAAAAACTCAAAGACCATAAAAAGATATAGAAAACATTGCCAGTAACCTATAAGCAGCCCCTGAATGGGAATCTAACTCATCATTGCTCTTCTTGTAGACTCCCCTTTCCTACCAAGGTTCTACACAGTAACTCCTTGACTCAAACCACCTCACTGCTTAGTGGTTTAGACCAAAAGCATCAAACAGGCAATCCAGTAAAACCAGATTAAAAAAAAAAAAATTTGAAAGCATTTAACAAAAAAAATTTTTTTAATATAAAATTACCACTACAATTAATTTGGAGACAATGTGTATGTGGTTTAAATAAATTTTTCAATACTTGAATATATGCACATGCTGTCACCTCTATAAAACATACATCCCTAGGGGCTGGGACTAATTCACTTTTGTTTCTGTATCTCAAAAAATGTTTACTGATTCATTTGTTTAAGACAAACTGACTTATCAGCTGTTTCCTGGATAGTGTTCCACCTCTGTGCCATTGACTTGGTGACAGCAGGCACTGGTAGAGGAAGAAATGAGAAAGTATTAAATAATCTCCATGACTGAGAAAGAAGTTGTACTGGGAATGGCACTGGGGGTAAGCTACCTGGTGTACCAACGAGGATAGAGTTACTTAAGTGGCAATATTACAGATAATCCAAAACCATTTACTGGTTCTGGATGCTTGTATGCTTTGATGGTTTAACTAGCTAATTATTGTTTGATTTGGATTTATATTAAAATGCAACATTTAATACAAATTTGAAAGGGAAGAGGAGGGAATGGAAGGTAGAAATTATTCAAAGTCTGAGGCCAAGTCCCATCATACTCAGCAACCTTAATTAATCTTTCAGACTCACTTTAACATCAACCCCATTGTACCAAAGGAAAAGAAGGCAAATCTACAAGAAAATAACTAATGACCTTCAGTACTGGGCACCCCCCCCCCCCAGTCACCTTCCCTAGACAAACCACACTCACTGTTTAAATAATGGCAATTAAACTCATGGTTTAAATACTGAAAAACAAAACAATCGTTCCTTAGCATCCCAAAATTTCTCCTATTACCAAGTATCTAGGAACAATTCGTTTCCTGCCATCCAGGGAGACCTTAATAATTCAAATCCCCTTCACATCCCTATTCCAAACCTGAAGACAAATGTCCCTTAGGGTTACAGATTTAAGGCTAGAAACGACCTTCAAGTCTGCCTATGATTAAATAGCAGCATTAAGAGATTAATTAACTAGTCTGAGGTTACACAGGTCTCCACAATGTTGGGATTTGAACCCAGGTTTTCTGATTCCAAATCAATCAATAAACCTTTCACATGCACTGCCTATGTACCAATCACTGCATTAAGGCACCTCACCACACTGTCTCCCTTCTGGTTCAATGGCCAGTCTTCTCTCCTCACATCAGTCACTATAGTTCAGGTCCTCATCACCTCTCACTTAAACTTCTTACAATAGGTCTCATCTGTTTCCCTGCATCAAGGCTCTCCTCTCTCTAATCTATCCTCACACAGCTGCCAAATAGGTATCTCTAAAGCCATATTATATCCCTTCTCAAGAAGTTTCTAGGACTGCCTGTAGCCTTTCAGTTAAAATAGAAATCCTTGGGGTGGCTAGGTGGTGCAGTGAGTGAAAAGTGCCGGCCCTGGAGTCAGGAGGACCTGAATTCAAATCTAGCCTGAGTCACTTAACACTTACCAGCCATGTGACCTTAGGCAAGTCACTTAACCCTAATTGCCCTGCATTACCCCCTCCAAAAAAGCAAAAAAAAAAAATCTCTGTTGTACAAAAACACTGTAAAAACAAACAATTAAAGACTTGAGAATTCTGATTAACATCAACCATATTCCAGAAGCCCAATGATAGCAAACGATACCCACCTCCTAAAAAGAGGTGAAGACAATATGCAGAATGAGACATTCTCAAACACAGCCAATGTGGGGATTTCTTTTGTTCAACAATACTTATTTGTTACAAGGGGTTTTATTTTCTTTTTTTCTGGGTGGGAGGGGAGGAGGAGAAAATAAATGCATAATTGAAAAAACAAAATTTAATTCAAAACAATCTTTGTAATAAGGAAAAGCTTAATTAGCAAAGAGATATAGTCAGAAATCTTATGATGCGAAAAGAAATGGCATAAATAAAACTTTTTTTTTAATGATGGCATATAGTTGTATTCAAATAAAGTTGTCTCCTGTTTGGAAGAAATGAGGCTGATGCTATCTCGGTACTACAGACAATATAGTTTACACATTGTTCATTTACCTTATCTGGGGTCATCCTTCAAAATGTGCCCTACCCCATCCATGAAATCTTTCTAACCACTGTACTACATATTGATCTTGCCCTCTTTGAAGACCTATAGAATCTACTGACTATATCACACAATTTAATGTCAACTGATCAACTAATATTTATTAATATCTACTACCTATAAGGGGTACAAAGAAATCTAAGATATAGCCCCTGTGATATTGAACCTTACAGACCTTACCACAAATTTCAACTAGTTAATCCCAGTCAGCTAGAAGAGACTTTAATTTAATTATACAATAATTCAAAGACTTTAATCATCTAGTTCAGGGATTCTTAACCTGGGGTTTTTGGACAACCTCTCCCCCCAGGAGGTCCATGGATAGATTTCAAAGGGTCCATGAACTTGGATAGAAAAAAAAAAATACATCTTTATTTTCATTAACCTTTGATTTACTCTGTGTTCCTATGTATTTTATTTTATGTGTTTATAATATTCTGAGGAAGGGTCCATGAGTTTCACTGGACATGACACAAAAAGTTTAAGAACTCCTGCTCTAACTGAAATTTAACATTTCCTTCAATAATCAGTGTGGAAAACAAAACATCATTCTGAGAAGAGGTCTGTAGACTTCACCAGACTGCCAAAGGGGTCCATGAAACAAAAAATTAAGAACCTCTGGTTTACTACAATTTCATTTTACAAATAAGGAAACAGAGGCCCAAAGAGATTAAGCAACTTAACCAAGATCATACAATTACACATTAACAGAATAAAGCTTTGAGCTCAGGTCCTCCTGACTCCAGATCCAGTGTTCCATCCACTATGCCATACTCTCTTCTTAGCGAGACTAGACAAATACATGAAAAATTTAATAATAAATGAAATATTAATGAGATGTCACAAGGTAGTACATGATTGTCAAATAAATGGTAATGACAGTTAATGCCATGAATTTAGACAAGTGTGGGACTGATCTGGGAGGGCTTCATGAAGAAGGTAGGTCTTGAGTTAGCCTCTAGGAAGGATTAGGAGGGAGCTGGGATAATGTTCTGAACAGGAAGAGCAAAGACTTGGAGGAAGGGAAAGTGCACAGCCCATTCTGTTCACAGCGATTAAACTATTTTGTCCAGAAAAGAGGACTCATGCAGAAAATTAAGAGGGGAATTCAATTCAACAAGTATTTATTAGATGCCTACTATATGTCAGGTACCATGTTAGGTCCTGGGAATGATAGATTTTTAAAAATACATAGTACTGAAATAAAGCTGGAAAAGTATTTTGGGATTTAGATAATTGTGAATGGCAGAGTGAGTATGGACTTTATCCTATAAACTCTAAGAAACTACGAAAGGATCCTAAGCAGGGAAATAATAGCACCAAAATGTGTTTAAGAAGACCAACCCATGCCACGCAGGCACACCTCCAGCCTCCCTGCCTGTCCACTGGCCATCCTTCCCCTTGAATGAATACATTCATTTCTTAAGTCTTCATCACAGAATTCTTCTCTTCTTCCTTGAAGATATTCAAGTGCCATTCTCTACATGAAACCTTTCCTGATTCTCCCTCCCAAACTACCCTGTATTTAGCTATTCACATGTGTATTTGGCACCTCCCCCTTTAGAACCTAAGTTCCTTGAGTGCAGAGATTGTTTCATTCCTAGAATATGTGTTCCCAGGGACTGGCACAGTGCCTGGAATAGAGCAAGCAATAAATGGTTATTGACTGATGGATAGATTGAAAGCAAAGGTGTGAGGTAGAGAGACCAGTTACAAGAATAATGAAGTTGTCCAAGTATGAGAGGATAGGGGCCCTGAACTAGAGTGGTAACGATAGCTTTTAAAAGAAGAAGTACTGCAAGTGAAGAAACCATGGAGTCAAGGGGACCTGAGTTCAAATTTGATCTCTGACACTTACTAGCTGTGTGATCCTGGGCAAGCCACTTAACCCCAAATGCCTCGTCAAAGGGAAAAAAAAAGATTGAGTGCCTGACTGGATGAATGTGGGGCACCAAGGAGAAATATATTTTGTATATGTGTGCGTATATACATATGGTTTCTATCCTATGGGGTCAAGAAACAAAAATAGATTTTAAACACACTGATTTTGAGATGAATGCAGGTTAGCTAAGTGGAAGTATCTGAGGATGAAAATGTTTAATTGGAATTCAGAAAAGGAATCAAGGGTAGAAACACAGCCTTGGAAATCATTCAAAGTAGATGGAAGAGAAGAGCTAGCAAAAGAGATAGCATTGTTATCAAGAATGTCAAGGAATGAGAAACAAGTAAGGGTAATTTAAAGGGTGAGATACTGCAAGATAAAATAAGACAAGCCTGAGAAAAGGCTGATAAATCTGGCATAGCTTGTACTCTAATCATTCCATAGGACAGGCCTCTGACCAGCCAGAATGTTAGCTCCTTGGGGGCCCTGTATTTCTCTTCTACTCCTGCATCTTATATTGAACAGAACACAGAGCCAATACTAACTCTGACTAACTGATAATGCACACTGACTCCTGTCATAAACAGCTACTGAGAGAACTGAGGCAGAGGGTGCTGAGAACCTGTCCAGTCTGCCTGGAGGAAAAAACTGTTATCTCACATTTTCATTTTATTTCCTTGTTTTTAAATTAATAACCAAGTTGGAATTAGCCACACACGAGAAGCAATGTCATAATGCAAACTGTCACCAACATAAAAGCATTTACATGCGGATTCAGAATGCATGTGAATCAAAGGGAGCTCAGGACACTAATTACTGGTCCACTAGTACAAAGCTATGAAGGAACAGCCTCAACAGCAGTGTGCTTTCCATACTTTTTTCATGTACTCACCAGGTATCATTCTGAATTAGTTATTTGTGTAAACTCCCATGAGAACAGAATCTATGCTTTATCTAAACTTTGTATCTCTCCCAGGCTAGCATAATTGCCTAGAGGACATAAGAGATGCTTAATATGTCAGCTAAGCAAAATGAAAAAAACTCTTAAAGGCTAAGTCCTTCCTGTCCTGCTCAACTTCCCCATTTCATGCTAAGAATGTGTAATACTTGACCAAGGCACAGAGGCCTCTATTCCTGCAGAGTCCATTAAACAACAAATTCCACATGACACACATATTAAGTACCTAACATGGACACAGCACATTCTAAGCTCACTGTGGAAGCAGTGACAGTGAAGGCTTGTCAATAACACCTCTGAAAGCTGCTTCTCTCATTTCACTTGAATGGCTGCCACACTGATTCAGTTCTTCATGATCTCTCTCCTGAACTGTTTTTCCCTCTCTAAATTTCCTAAGGTACAAGTCTAATCATTGTATTCCCTGCTCAAAAACCCTTACTGACAGAACCCTACTGCCTTTAGGATAATAAAATACAAACTCTTCAGTTTAGCATTTGAGACCCTCCCCAGTTGGGTTCCAACCTCCCTTTAGAGCCTTATTCATCTCGCTTGTAATTTCCCCTTCACCATTCCAACTTTCCAAACAATCAACATATTCACATTATTGCTTGAACATTCCATCTGTCTTACATCTGTTTTCAGAAGTCATCCCCCCTGCCTAGAACGCATTCCCTTCTAAGCCTCTGCCTCTCAAAATTCTTGTTCCTTCAAAGCTCAGCCCAAGGTCCACCTCCTCTTTGAAGTCTCCCCTGATCTCCACAGTTGAATGCTCTCTCTCTGTTGCTTTTTAACAGTTTAATGTTCTCTTAATGTTTCTTTCCTTTTTTTCCATAGTTACTCATCTATATAAACGGCTATAAACCATGCCTGCCCACCCTATCCCCTACAGCTCTATTCCTATTATCTAGTTCAATGCCTTACTTACATGTAGCAAGTACATAATTCTCAATTAAATTGAGTATGAGAAGTCAGATATGCATATTTTCTGCAAAATTACATTCCTCATAGCTGAATGAGACTGTTCATGCAGTGACTCCAAAGTGCATCCAGACTATGGGCCACCTACTAAGGAGGTTAAAATAAGGCTTAATAAAAATGTATCTTAGGTAACTGAATTGACATTTTGTATTCTGATTTGTCTAGAAATATAGAAAGCATGTGTCCTTGTTACACAGCTGCCCTATACTTAATTGTAGATCTTTAGGACTGCTTTTATAGAGCTTCATACATAATGGTTACTTGATAATATTTGTTCATTAATTTTCATTACCACACCATAAATACAGGTCTTTAAGAGGGAAAATATTACTAACACAAATAGCATCCCTGCAAATATTTCATACTTTTAGGACCCTAAAGCAAAAGCATAAATACATGAAGCTCCTGGCAGCTCTACTCTAAGATAATGCAGTTTGTCCCAAACACACTCACTCCTCCCTGACTTCACTGCTTGTGGCACGAGTCACACTCTTAGCTCCAGCACTGCTACACAATTTGAGTTCTGCTCTCTGTCTCTCTCTCTGCCTCTCTGTCTTCTGTCTGTCTGTCTGTCTGTCTGTCTCTCTCTCTCTCTCTCTCTCTCTCTCTCTCACACACACACACACACACACACACACACACACACACCCTTCACCTTCAATGATTCAACGCTATCTACGGGATAAAAGCTGAATGTTCGTTGTTTTTTCATCATGTTATTCTTAGTTCAGTCTAATCAAAAACATTTAGTAAGCACCTCCTATGCAGCATGCAGAGTTGAAGGTAGCTAAGTGGCTCAGTGGACAGAGAGTATGTAGTCAGGAAGACCTGAGTTCAAATCCAGCCTCACACGAGTTTGTGTACTTGGGCAAGTCACTTAGCCTCTGTTTGCCTTAATCTACTAGAGAAGGAAATAGCAAACCCCTCCAGTTATCTTTGCCAAGAAAACCACCAAGGACAGGACTGGTGTGCTACAGTCTCCAGGTCACAGAGTCGGATGTGACTGAACAACAATGTATCGAGCACTGTGCTGAGGACTGAGGATACAAAGAAAGGCTCTCAAGGACCCTACACACGCTAATGGGAAAGACAACACGCAAACAGCTGTACACAAACAAGATACGTACGAGATAAACAATATTGGAGGAAGGGCACCAGCGTGTAGGGGGACTCTTGAGGGAAGCAGGAGGCAGGGACAAGGAAGAATTCCAGGCATGGAGGAATAGTCAGTGACAGACAGAATGCCAGGCCCAGAGCAGGCTCGTAGTGACACTTGTCAAATGAATGAATGACCTAGCATCACTCACACTATGACTCGTATTTCTCTTCCCCTCCCAACTTTTCTCTCAACTCCAGCTGCTCCTTTTCACTATACTGATTCCCCAGAGCTGCAAAAATCTTCTCAAAATTTTTCTTTTCTCACTTTATAATTATTCTGTAAGGCTCTGCATATGCGTCAGTTCCCCACAACAGAATGTAAGCACCCTCAAGGGACTGTTTCACTTTTGTCTGTGTCCCTGCTGCACTTAATGTTTGCTGAACGAATTTCTCACAACTTGAAGTCTTACATATAACAGTTAAACTTCTGATGAATATCTTGAATTAATATATCTGGAGAGCTTTCAACATCCCCATCCAAGCTATCTTAAAAATACTATAAATCATCAAGTTACTTTCCAGGAACTAAAATTTCTTCTTTCTGGCAGTTCTACAGGAAGGAATTAATGTAGATACTTCCTGGCCAGAACCTTGCCCCATCGTTCCTCTAAAAATGCCTATTACAATGTCTAGAACAGATTGAGCAGGCTACCATATCTTTTCCTACCTCCCATCCCCAATCAAACACAAGAGTAGCAAATAGGGCCATTTGTTGCTTTGAGATTATAGGCAAGACAAAGGCCAGAGTCCTGTCTAATTAGAGTTCCCTGACCTTTTTTCCAGTGCTATTAATTCTCCATGCTAGTTTCTGCGGTCTGGGTCCAAATGCATTCACTCCGCAGGAGTCCGATGTCACCAAAACTCCTCAGCTAATAAAAATGACACCAACACTGATCTGTTGCAAGGTTTAAAAAAGCATAAAACCACGTCCAAAATACAGGAAACCACTTTGTTCTTAAAAGGAAGAGGATTTATAGTCAGTGATAGACTGCAGAGTAGATGACCAAATAATGTCAGAAAAGTTAATTTTAAACTACAAGTTTACAAACTTGTCCGACTACCCTGGAGAACATTTAATATAGCTACAACAATATAGTTCTGCATAGCTCTATTCTACTATTCACTTTGCTGCCTGTGACTCAAAACAGAATCACAGAAAAAAAAAAAACTGTGCCCTATCTCACAAAACACACCTCAAAAGTTTCTAAACATGGAGCATTTGATCTTTATGGGCAACAACCCTCCAAGGCATAACACTCAGGCCAGTGTAATCTTTCCCTAGTATCACCAAATCAATAATGAAAGAAGTTCCCTAACTCTCCCACTGAAACTCCAATTCCAGGCATCATTATTCTCAGCATTATCATATCCCCTAATTAATCAGACACACAGTATGGAACAGAACTGAACTGATGATACAGCTCATTGTACAGATGAAGAACTGAGGCAAACAAGGTTAAGTGACTTGCCCAAAGATCCAGTCCCTGGGGTCAGTTAGGAGGTACAGTGGATAGAGCACAGCCGGGAGTTAGGAGGACCTGAATTCAAATCCTGCCTCACACACCTGCCATTTACTAGCTGTGTGACCCTGGGCAAGTCACTTAACCTTAACTACCTCAAGAGAGAAAAATCCTGTCTCTGCTCTCAAAAGTTAATGTTATTTTAGAAAGACAACAGCCTGCTATAAACCAAACAGGGTACTTCCTGCTTCTCTTCCCCTTTCCCCCTTTTTTATGCCAAAGACTAAGACTTCATTCATCATTTCCAAACTCCAGCTCCCCACCTCTCCTTTCCATATTCAATGAAGACCCACTTATGTATCTGTCCCCCAAAGATGATCAATCAGTCGAGTGTCCCAGGACTCCTAGTCTCCGGATGTGACCTGCCCTCCCCTCAGCTGCCAAGCATGTGACCTGTCTTCTCGAAGCTTCCACTCCAGATGTGACCTGTTCTCCTCCAGGATAACCTACCCTGGGGCTCAGCTTCCCTCCTCCACAAGTGCTCTCCCTCAACCCCCCTCCATGTGATCTTATTTGCCCCCAGCTCCCTCTTTCACCAACTGTCAGCTCTCCCCCTGCCCATGTGCCTGTCCCCCAATTTTCACGTCCAGATGTGGCCCGCCTTCCTCCCCTGGATCGCCCACATATGGCCTGCCCACCCCGACTCCCCAGATTCTCACCTCCAGACGCGGCCCGCCTTCCTCCCCCGGGTTCCCCCCAGATGTGACCTGCCCTCCCCCCAGGCAGTGAGTGCCCGGCCGAGCCCGTCCTTCCAGCTGCAGGTGCCCGCCTGCTTGTCTCTCCCGCCGGGCCCTCACCCTCGGCGATGACCCGCTTGATCCGCAGCCTCAGGTCGCCCAGCTCCACCGTCTGCCCCACGAAGTCTGTGTGGTCACGGCTGGCGGCCCCGCCCAGGGACCCCGGACCGGCCAGGAAGTCCAGCGCCGACTGCAGCAGGGACATTGCGGCGGCGCCGGCGGCCGGACCGGCCCCGGCCGGGGGCTCCGCCGGCCGACGGGGGAGTGCGGGGAGGCGGCCGGGAGGCCGGCCGCGAGCCTGAGGCGCCTCCCGCGCGACCCACTGCGCGGCACCTCTGCCGCGGATCAACAGTCAACCGCCCACCGCACCGCCATCTTCCGCCCCAGCGCGCCGACGTCGGCGCGAACGTAACGCGTCACGACGAGTCATGGCGCCGGCCTCTCCATTGTACGCCACGCGCCCCAGTCCCGCGACCTTCCCCGCTCCCGACCCTCCCACAGCGACGCCGCCCCGTCGCCTCTCGGCCCCGGCGTCTTTGCGTCCCGCTCGAGCCCCCCGAAGGAGGCGCATGCGCCGTGACCTCCAGAGCGCGGCGGTCCGGGCGGCCGCGTTTAGCTGAAGGCTCCGTCGCCTATTCCGAGGTAAATTAGCTTTAGCTTTCGGGACTCGTGGACCGGGCCGGGAGAGAGAAAGCTGCCCCAAGCATTAGCCCTGAAGTGGGCGGGGAGCGGGCGGGTCCTGAGGCAGGCCCTGTTAAACGAGGAGCCGGAGCTTTGTCGAGGCGTCACCGCGAGCTCTGGACCGGGGCGGAATTTGAACCCGGGTCTTTCCGCCCCAACTCGACTCTTTCTCCCCGTTAGCCTGCGCGGCTGCTGTGGGAGAGCAGGATGCACGGAATCTTTGTGTTGGAAAGCGCCTCAGATGCCCCAAATCCCCTCTCTGCCTGAGCTGGAGCCCTTTTGGCCGCGTCGCAGACCAGTGGTCCAGCTGCCCGCCTGGGATCGGTAGCGCCGTGGGGGGCCGCTAGGGGGCGCGGTGGGGAGTGCGGAGAACGGGGCGCCCTCCGGGAACGCGGCCGGACCCTGAGCGAGTCACGGAGCGGCCCTCTGCCTCAGTTTACCTATCACCTGCCTGAGGATAAAATGAGATACATGTAAAGCGCATTGCAAAAGAGAGGTGGACATATATGTAAACAGATAAACAAATTAATAAATGCGAATTAATAAAATGAGTCGGTCGTTAAGCATTTGTTGCCGTTTGACTCGTGTCCGACTCCTCGTGACCCCATTTGGGTTTTTCTTTGCAGTTATTGGAAATTCACTTGATTTTACAGGTGGGGAAACTGAGGCCAGTAAGGTTAAGTGACTTGCCCAGGGTCACACAGCTGGTGTCTTGAGGCCAGATTTGGACGCAGATCTCCCTCACCCCAGGCTCAGCACTGTCCACTTCTCCATCTAGATGCTCTGGGCTTCCCATTAAGCATTTATTAAGTGCCTACTGGGTGCCAGGGATTGTACTAAGTGCTAGGGATACAGAGAAAGGTTGAAGACAATTCCTTGTCCTCAAGGAGCTTAAAATCCAACGGAGAAGACTACATGCCAGCAAATACATTACAAAGCAAGTCTTGCTGGAAAAGGAGGAAATGATTAACCAAGGGAAGGCTGTAGAAATTGGAGGGCTTGCGCAAGGCTGCCTGTAGGAGTTTGATGTAAAGGAAGCCAGGGCAGTGGGCAGATAGGACCGAGGAGGGAGAGGGCCCTTAGAAGCCTTAGCCATAGAAAATGTCCAGTCATATAAATGCTAGCTATCACTATTGAGACAGTCACTTATATTTTTAAACAATATAATTGTTGAGAAGTGTTTCTCCAAGCCTCTGAAATCTGACGCTCCACTGTTTGCCCCCCTTTGCTTCCAGCCCTGTTTTCTGGTGCTACGTAAAATCAGTCTAATCCCTCTTCCATATGACCACCTTTGACATCTTAATACAACAATCATGCCTTCTCTCTGCCATCCACCCTGGTACTTTGCCCTTCATACAAGCAGACCTTACCTTGCAGCTGCACCCTACTAATATTAGAATGTAAATAATTTGAGAGGAGGGATCTGCTAGCTTTTGTATTTATATCCCTAATGCTTTGCAAGGAGTAAATATTTAATAAATGTTTTTTTCATTCATTCCTTCACTCCAAATAAGTGTCGAGTTCCTTTGATTCGCCAACACATAGCATGGTTTCCAGGCTTCTCACTATCTGATTGCTTTTTTTTTTATTAGATGAGATCTGGTATATTAGTGTTTCGCAAATATGGTTCCCTGTTCACAGTACTTTGCTTAGCTCTAGAGGCAGTGGTAGGATCTTGCCTTTTGTATATAATGAATAGCTGAAGATCTTTAGAAATAGTGCCTCTGATGTGTTAGGCTAGAGATGGGAGACAGATGTTTTCAGACATGGTTAATGTGTGGATTTGTTTTGCCTCTTGTTACAGAGTAGGGGAAGAGGGTTAATGATAGCTATGCCCCCCCCCCAAAAAAAGGGGGGGGGTCACCAGAAAAAATGCAAAGAAAATGTACAGAAGAGATCAGGAGGAGGTTCTTAGAATAACAAAAAGTGGGATGGCTTTGGAAATAATGCGCTAAATTACGTGTTCTATACATACATAACATTTAAATTGTACATAGTGAAATTCATGGTTTCATAAACAATATTCTGTCACTTTTATGTGGAAATTTTTGTTGGTGTTTGTCAAGTTCAGAGCAAACATTTTAAAAATTAAAACCAAAAATTGCAACCAAAAAAAAATTCAATAGACCTATACCATTCACAATGGAGGGGAATTCTTTGAATGAAAAGCCCTTATGAGATCATAGCCCTCAAAGTATAACAGAAGTTTCATTATTAGAGTTATATTATTGTAACAGTTTTGAGCTGTTCTTCAAAAAGAGCGCAATGCTTTTGAGGCATGTTTCTTCCTCTGTAACTTGCTTTGTAGCATTGAGCCCACTAATTGCTGAATCTGATGGCCTTTTCTCAGTCCTCATGCTTCTTGGACTTCTGCAGTATTTGATACTATCAAGTACTCCCTCTTATACTCTTTCCTCCTCCCCCCAGAGGTGGCCTGCCCTCCCCCTAGGCTTCCTGACTGTATGATCACCTTCCTCTAGTCTTTTTCCTCACACAGCTGCCAAGAGAACACAGGTCTAAGCATGTTCACTCCTCTCTGATCAGAAATCTTCAGATTCTAAAATGTTAAATGTGAACTCTACATTTACATAAAATGCCTTCCCAAACCTGTGTCCCCTTTTCCCTTAATAACCAGAAACTCCAGGGTTCTATTGGGTGAGGATGGATAAGGGAACAGAAGGTATGTGGAACCAGGTGCAAGGTCACAGTGCCACCTGTTGACTCTCCCAAAAATACACATAGACACATCCCCTACAAATAAAGTCACCCAAAAGTTAAAGTATTCATGAGTGTTCTCCGTGGAGAAGGTATTAAAAGGTTGAAGGTCAGTTGCTCATTTTGTTGAGTGTTACTCAAGGAGTAACTCTAGTTTTCATGGAAAAGATGCAAGAAGCAATAGAAAGCAAGCCAGTAGCAGAACAAAGAAGATACCTGACAGCTACTTGTTCTTTCTTGATGGGTATAATTACGACCTTGAAATTTCAATTGTCATCTAGCCGCCAACATTGAACTAGCCCATTTGTATGGTCTAGTCTTTGCTGCTGACCTGACCAAAAGAACATAGGCTTGATCCCATTATCTGTCTCCCAAGGCATAACAGCATACTTTTCTGGAAGCCTCGAAAGACTACAGTTTAAAGACCGGAAAAAGAATTACCAAGTCACTGGTAGCAGAAAAACTGCTCACCAGAAAATAACAGGAGGTCTGTTAGATTCTCAACTTACTAAGTTGTTAGACTAGTCCTCAGAGAGTAAGAAAGCTAGTTGCTTTTCTTACTTTACCATGCAGAAATGTCTGGAAGGTTTTTTGTTGGTCCTGATCCTTATCTTACTGCAAACCAAAAGGTATCCTGGTGTGTAGTTTAACATGATTTGTTATACTCAAAATGGTTTTCAAACTTGTGCTAGTTAGCCCTCCCCAAATGTCAGCCTCCAACTGGCTTATCACTAGCACGTGAGGAAGAAAAAGCTGATCTACAGCAGGAGGTGAAACAGCTGCTATCTAGCAACTTAAAATAAGCCAGTGTGCCCTGAGGATTGGTGTGAGAACTTTTAATAAATTCATCTAATTTGGAAAGACCTCAAGTGTTTCTGATGGGATTTTTTGACTTAACTTCTGAGTCTAGATTTGGATTTGCAAAACTTTTGGTGCCTACAAGAAAGGAGCAAAACTGATCTTTTTCCCATTTGCTAGTTAAGTGGACCTGATCCTAAGGAACAGAATCACCTTAGGTCCGGCTGTGGATCCCAAATCAAAGCTCTACCCACAGTACCTGATATTTTGCAGACAGGGTCTGAGAAGCTCTCTAATTCCTAATCCTTGAATGACTAGGAATTCACAATGTGCCTATATACAACACAAATGTCTGGTTACACTGCTAATGACTCCCCCACCCCTTGCCAAAAGAATGCAGAGGCTAGTTTCATAGTATGTCTACAGAATATTTCTGCTAAGGAAACTAAAGTTAATCATTTGAAGGACAAAGTTAGCCTAATTCATTGTTTCATAAATTGTAAGACATGAAAGTAATCTTAGCCAGTCCAGCCTTTTTATTTTGAAATAGGTTAAGGCTTGGAGGAAATGACATTGGAGGCCATGCAGGGCTTATTACAGGGCTAAACCTAGAACCCAGGTCTCCTGACTCCCAGCCTCACCTTTTCTGAGTTCTAGATCTAAATTCTGGACTGACTGCTAGACATAGCAGTTCCTCAAACTGAAAATCTTCAACACTGAGCTCATCATCCCCCCAAAACCCGTCTCTCTCCCTAATGTGCCTGCTTATTTTGGTGGTAGCACCAGCTTCCAAGTCATACAGGCTTATCATCTTGGGAGACCTCTGATGTGTCTCATCTACAGCGGGCTGTTTGCTTCCACCTCTGCAATATGTCTCACTTCTGAACTGGTCTAATCCAGTCTGGAAAATAATTTTAAATGACTTGAGAAAACCCCCTAAACTGTTCATACCCTTTGACTCAACAATCCCACTAAAAGATCTCAAAGATAGAAATTCCCCGTATATGCCAGAATATTCATAGCAGCATTTTGGGGAGTAACAAAAATCTAGAGACTTGAGTACCCATCATTCGGGGAATGGGCAAACAAAATGTACATGTCAGTGGAATGTGCTGCCAGAAATGACTAATGTAGGGCCACTAGGTGGCGCAGTGAAGAGAACACCTGCCTTGGAGTCAGGAGGACCTGAGCTCAAATACAGCTTCAGATACTTAATCCTTACTAGCTGTGTAACCTTGGGCAAGTCACTTAACCCCAATTGCCCTACCTTCCCCCCTCCCAAAAACTAAAAGAAGAAATGACAAATATGAGTTCAGATATGGAACTGATATAGCAAAGTAATCTGACCCGTGTGAACACTGTACACAATGACTACAATAATTTTAATAAAATCAACACTAAAAGGCTGTAGAACTCTAATTATAAGGACAAATCTGTGCCCTAAGGGAGAAGAGATCAAACTACCCAAGGTAGAAAACTGCAAATTCAGAATGTGGTGTAAACTGCAGACATGGTTGCAGTATCTGTTTTACTCACTTGATTTACTTTGTGACAGGGCAAGATTGAGGTGGGGGTACTATTTTGGGGAAGGGAGTTAAAAGGAATGATTGGTATAAAAATAAGTCATCGATAAAATATATATGCATCACATCCATTCCCTTCTCTTCACAAACAGCCTAATAAAGCCCTCATTACAACCTACCTGGATTATTCAACACCTTCTTAGCTTGTCTATCTCCAGTCTCCTCTCCTCAGATCCATCTTTATGCTGCTCAGAATAATCTTCCCTATGCAAGGTTATAATTATAACACTCTCTATTTAACCTCAATAGCTCCCCATTGCCTGCCAAATAAAGTATAAACTCTTTATTCTGGCATTTAAGACTCCCCACATTCTGACTCCAGCCTTTCCTCCCTTTCCAGCCTAATCTCATCTCCCTTGATCTCAGTTGAAATTTTTACCTCTCTGCAAGGCCCAGCTCAGTTGCCCATTCCTCCATGAAAGCTTTTCAATCTCTCCTGAAAATTTCTTACTGCATTTTTATTAGTTACTTGTTTAAATGTCTTTTTTTCCTGTTAGATTATAAGCTGTTTTGAGAGTAGTCCTTAGCAAATAGTAGCCATTTATCAAATGTTTGTCAAATTAGATTGGAGCAGTCAAAAAAAGTCCTTTATGTTTTCGTGATGCTGAGGTATACCTCCCCAGGTGACTGGGGGGTGAGGGCTGTGTGTGATCCTGCCAGCTTCCCCAGAGGGAAATTTACGGAAGTGCTTCTCCTTCTGACCCCTTCCCCTTCTTACTCCACCCCCACGCCTCTCTTGCTTTCCTTCTCAGAGATTCCTAAAACCTGGAAAAGTGGAATCTGGACTCTGAAGTTCCTTTTGCTCTGGGCATGCTCAACAGCTGCCAGAATAGGGTGGTTTCTAGCTAAGTAGGAAGCTACTGACCCCATGGCTGAAACAGGAACCCCAGAGGAAGATGCAGATGTACAGATGGAACTTTCAGCAGACCCAGGAGATGGGAATTCCTGTGAAAACACCCAGTCATCCCACCGAATGCTGAGCTTCAGTGATGCCCTGCTTTCCATCATCGCCACTGTTATGGTGTGTATGTGCTCCTGGTCCACACCTTCCCTTACCCCTGACATCCCTTGCTGCCCCCATGCCCCAACTAAATGCCTCCTTCCTTAGGCCTTAGACTGACTATATGCAGTTCAAGAGAGGAGAAACAGTTGGTTCTCAGAACAAATATTATGTTACTCATCTTGTTTTGTTTCTTTCCTGTTGCAGATCCTGCCTGTGGCCCACACGAAAATCTACCCTGACCAGGTATTCTATACAGTTCCATGCAGAGCTAGAGCCACAGGGCCTCTCCCCTTGCTGCTGCCACAACCACTAGCTTTAAGAAATGCTTCATTCCCCATTAGGCTATATAAAGAAAGCAATCAACTCTTTGTTAGGGCTTAATTAGAAAATATATTGTTGTCCTCCTTAGGACTTAGTAAATACTGGTTGATTATGTCCTGGCAGAATCATGCTTGGTTAATGAACTATTCTGGTTAATCAGATCTATTAACTCAGCACATCCACAGCTAAAAATTCAGTCTATTGGGAGCTAGAGATGTATAAGACATGGTCACTGACCTCCAAGGAATTTACAGTCCAGTAAAGAAGAAAAGCTCAACATGCATAAAACATCAAATGCCTAACTGTGGCCTCTGAAGGGCAGTAGAAATTTAGAGGAGAGAAATACCTGCCATGTGTGGCCTGGACAGGCCATGGAAAGGTTCTGTGAAGGATGAAGGAGGATGAAAAAGACCTTGAAGGCAGGATCTGAATACAAGGAGGAGTGGGCGAGGCGGTACAGAACCCCAAGGCAGGGATGGTTTGGTGCGTGCCTCTGTGCAGTGAGGGTAGTGAGGGGGTCAGCCTCAGTGGGGCACAGCAGCTGTGACGAGCAGGGGGAAATAAGGTGGCATGCAGAAGGTATAACCAAGTGGTGCAATTAATTTTTGAACAGAACATCAAATTTACCTATCTAAATAAAAGTATCCCTCTTTGGAGGTTTTTGTGATGGTGCTGCCTGTGCTCAAAGCATTTTTTTTGCTTTTTTTTTTTGGAGGGCAATTGGGGTTAAGTGACTTGCCCAAGGTCACACAGCTAGTAAGTGTTAAGTGTATGAGGTTGGATTTGAACTCAGGTCCTCCTGACTCCAGAGCCAGTGCTCTACTCACTAAGCCACCCAGCCCCGCCACTCAAAACATTTTTAATCTCCACTTTTGGAATTTCCTTTAGAGCCTTACTGGCCCTCAAGGGTAAATTTAATTTTTAGAAACAACTAAGAATGTCATTCAGAACTAAAACCAATGAATAAAGTAGGTGATACCAGCTTAGGTGTTTTTTTAAGTGACCTAAAGTAAAATGTCATTTCATGATGCTGGCTCTCAAAGAAGTTCCAGAGAAGACTTCCAGACACTGTGAACAGTAGCAGCATCCATGGAATAAATAAATGCCTCCTAGACACCTGGAAAGACAAAAGCTCATTTGAGTATATATGCTCTGGTTTGTTCATTGCTTTGCAGCCACACCTTCTTTTATGGTTAATAGAAACCCCATATATAAAATTTAGTTGAGCAAACATTAAGTGCCTATTGTATGTAGAGTACTGTGAAAGATTTAAAAGTTTCATTTCATTTGCTGTAATGCTGCTTTAAATCAGCAGAAAGCATTTGATGCCTTAATATCTAAGTTTCAAAATCATAGTAACCTTTTCATATTAATTTCTTTTTCCATATAATTTTGTACTTAAAGCCTCTCACATAGTATCTGAGATAGTAGTATCTCTCTCTGCATGTGATTGTGTCCCCAAGCAATCAATAAAGCTAAAATTACCCATTTAGACTGGATATATTCATGTTTTGATTGCTTAGTAATCAGAATCTAGCCCTAGACATCTATTCTCGACAATGCCCAGATGATCTATTTGCTTTAGTACTAACAAAGTCTAAGTACATTTACGAATCTAGCTGTAGCCATTACTTGTTTCTCAAAGGAATATATTGGGACAGAATTTGATAAAATAAAAACCATGCTACTCAGTGCCTATATCATAAGATGCAAAATCCTGGTCAGTCCTAGAAATTACTATTCTGATAAAGGACACATCCAGAAGTACAGACTCAACTACAGTGCAGACCAAACCTTTGTTTAAAATGGTTCTTAAAAAAAAAAACAGTGCTTTGAAAGTCTCTTTTTTTTCCCCAAGCATTTCTGAAATGAGTTAAGAATCCTTTTGGAGACTGTATTTTGCAGCAATAATATGTACAACTTTTCTCTTGAAATTATGGTACAGAAAGTATTCTAAGACATAGTCATCCTGTCCAGAATATGTTCCTCAGGCTTTTATGGAAATAATACGGCAATTCTCCACTGAAAGACTAACCAGACATTTTTTTAAAATTATAACTCAGTGCTTCATCGTGACATGAAGATGACCCTGTATCTTCAAGCTGTGCGAGCAGAGTGCCAACTTTAGCAGATCTTATTTGACTAAAGATGCTTCAAACAATGGGCTATGTGCCCATTGTCTGAGGATTGGAGAGTTCATTACTAGAGTAGGTTCAGAATGATGAATTTTTAGGCCACAACTACACTAAAAGACCAGCTACTAAGATACAGGATTGTGAGCTATGCCATGGAGGAACCATCCACCCACAGGGACAAATTACAGATACCTGAAGTATTAAAATAAGTAATGTGACAGTAGAGAGTACATTATTGAAATGAAAAAATGGTCCTTCATAAGTTAAGATGTATGATAAGGAAATAAAAGTTAGTTCTAGTTAACCTAGTCATAGGCAGTAGCATGCAGATTCAGCCTGAATCTAACACCAAAGATGTTAATATATTTTTTAATTGGGTCGAAAAATCATAAACTTAGAAGAGAACTTGAGAAGTGATTCAAGCCATCCTTGTAGCTCTCTAGGGAGACTGCAGCCATGCTGTTTTAGACAAATTGGATAAAAGAAATGCCTATAATTAGAAGTTATCCAGGTAGTATCTCTTCTTGTAGACTGAATTTAGAAATGCAACTACCAGCTTTGATTTTTGAACTTAGTGATAATGTTTAAAACATTCCTAGTAACCTAAGCAGCACTTTGATTTTTTTTAAATAGTATTTTAGATTTATAGCAGCCTTATAGATTTAGATATGGATTTAGATTTATATCATTTACAAATATACTTATTGATAATTTTATATATCATGTAAATATATTTTCAAGGTAGCAAAAAAGTAGAAACAAAGTTGATGTCCATAAATTGGGGAGTAGCTAAAGAAATTGTGGTACACAAATGTAATGGAATTACCGTGCTGAAAGATATGATAAATGTGATGAAGACAGAGAAGTATGGGAAGACTTGAAGGAATGAATTAGGTACAGACAAGAAAACAGTATACATAGTGACTACAACCATGTAAAAGGAAAGAACCACAAAATCATCAAAAGTAATGTTGCAAAATTACAAAGAACAAGCACAGCCTCAAAAAAAGAGATGTAAGGAAATGCCCCCACCCCTCTCCTTTGCTGAACTGGGAGGTCCATGGGTGTGGAATTTCAAGACTTATTTTTTAATGGACTGATCAGTCTTGCTTTCCTCATCTTCCTCTTTTTATTTTCTTTAAAAAAGAATTGTTATCAGGGGCAGCTAGGTGGCGAAGTGAATAGATCACCGGCCCTGGAGTCAGGAGTACCTGAGTTCAAATCTGGCCTCAGACAGAAAAAAACTAGCAAAAATTAGCCGTGTGACCTTGGGCAAATCACTTAACCCCAATTGCCCTCCAAAGAAAAAAAAAAAAGAATTGCTATCTAAAGTGGTTCTCTGAGAGGGGTGAGAGATACTAGGGAAAATGCATTTTATTTCTCCATGCTTACAGTAAAACCACAACTTAAAAGTTTGGTTCATTTTACTCAAAGCAGGTCCTTAGCAGTAGGATTGGTTTTCTGAAGTGATGAGCAGAGATAAGTCATTATTTAACTGAATTAGGCTAATCTGGTTCAGCACATACCATTGCCTAATAATGTAATGGTGACGCCTCCTATCTTATATAGGACTGTTTTAAGAAAAGTTTGTTTCTAAGTTCTGTAGTTATTTCCAAGGGCCTGATAACCATTTACTGTTCTGAACAGGCCTTTTTTCTCCCTTCTGTGCTTCAATTTAAAGTCATTTCACTATCTGGTCACTCTTGCTTCAGAGAAAGGGCTGGGGAAATGAATTGAGCCCACCATTTTGACTGCTTGGCATGACTTTTAGCAAGTTTGCTGGCAGAGGAAGATTCAACCACTGGATGCAGTTAAATCTGGAGAGTAACTATGGCTTCCAGAAAACCCATTTAGCTGCTAGCTTAACCTTTCCTCTTCTTCCCAGCCTCTTCTTTATAGCTAAGCATAATATAAGCATTATACCTGCTCTTTGACGATAAAACAGCCTCTACATCAAGCTTCCAAATTCAATCTAATTCAATTCTGCTATTAACTGAGAACCTACTCTGCTGCCTAGAACTAGGATCAGAAAAAGTAATTAAAATATTTGAGTTTTAGTGTGATTTTTTTTTTGGTGGGTTTTTTTTTTTACCATAAGTTACATAATTTTGGAGAAGAAAGATTTGGGTGACTTTATTATTGATCTTGCCATCCTTTGAAAAAGATGCAGATAGGCGACTGGTAGTACAGTGAATAGAGCACTGGCCCTGGAGTCAGGGGGACCTGAGTTCAAATGTAGACTCAGACACTTAACTAGCCATGTGATGTTGAGCAAGTCACTTAACCCCAAATGCCCTGCCTTCCCCCCTACAAAAAAAATAAATAAATAAACATGCAGATGAGCTGGAACATGGCCTTTGAATCTGGAGGAGGGAAGGAAGGGACACCAGAGGGCACAGATTAATGTGGAGAAACAGTGTGGAGAATAAAATGCATCTTTAGTCAGGTGTCCTGCTACTTAAATCTTAGAAAATGGATTGTGTTGCCATTCTTGTGTGATTGAAGAATTATGTCATTAGTAGATGAGTAAATACCAGATGCATGCCAGATTCTTCTACTGATAATATTGTCTTTCATTTCAGCGGTTTGACAAAAGTATACAAAAACTTCTAGCAACTAAAATTGCGGTTTACCTGATGACATTTTTAATAGTAACTGTGGCTTGGGCAGCACACATAAGGTATGCAAAATGGGGAGTGTTTTTTTAAATGTCCAAAATCTAAAAGGACAAGCAAATTTTGCTAACTTGCTATAGTAAGTCATTCCTTTGCAGCTACAATGGAAATTAAATTAATAAGTACACACTGGGATCCTTCTGTCTAAAAATTCAAGTATAATCTAACAGATGGGTTATTATATACCCTTTTCTTGCATCATGGAGGGAGTAAAATAGTCAGTAAACCTATTATGGTAAACTTATAGAGATGTCTGCCTTCATCCCATAGCTTCACAACAATAAGAATCACTTGGCCTCTTCTTACACTGTGCATACAGTAAGCATTTATTAGGCACCTACTCTATGCCAGGCACTGTGCTATGTGCTGTCATTTTCTATGAGCATTACAATCCCACAGTGTCCTGGAATAGTTCCAGAAGAGGAGCAGAACATGATGAAACATGACAGGCACTTCCATATTCCTGGTCATGCAGGGGAAAATGAAACCTAATATTTTTGCCTTGTTTAATAGATTAACAAAAGGTACCATAAATAAATAATTTGCATAAGTACCAAGGAAACATCCTCAGAAGGAAAATTTTCCCCACCCAGGATTATCCACGTAATGGCTGTAAGTCTTTATATTCAAACAAAAATAGCTTTTTCCTTCTTACTGAACATGGGATGTCTTAAAATCATTTTATTTGTTCATACAAAACTTCTTTCTAACCTCTTGATGAATGGATCTCTGATTTTCTTCTCCCTTTTTTCACTAGTGGTTTTCTTAAATTGCGAAGAACTTTACAGAACCACAGAATTTCAGAGATAAAAGGGAAAACCCAAAAAAGAATCCCTTCTACAAAATAACCAACAAGTGGTCCTCCAGCCTCTGCTTGAAAACCTGTAAGAAAAGTGGAGACCGCTGTCTCTGACAAATCCCATTCCACTCTAATAGGAAGTTGTTTTTTTTTTAACCTCAATCCCAAAGTTTATCTAATTAAAATTTCTATCATTTTCTCCTGGTTCTACCCTCTGGGACCAAACAATTCCCCCTTCCAGATGACAGCCTTTCAAATACTTTGAAAAAAGTCTTTCTCCATGCTCATCATCTCCATTTCTTCACATGACATGCACTTAAAGACCCTCATTATCCTCGTTGAATTCCTTTCAACTTATCAATGTCCTTCCTATGTCAAGATGCCCACAACTGAACCCAGTGCTGCATCTGTGGTCTAACCAGGGCAGAGAACAGTGGGGACCATCAACACCTTATTCCTTTAATCTGTGTCTCTCTTAATGTTGCTTGATCTGGCTCCCATACTACAATACTGACTCATAACTCAATTTGCAGTTCACTGAAACCCCTTTTAGACAAAGTAGTATCTAGCCACACCTCCCTCATTCTGCACTTTGGAAGTTGATTTCTTTTTTAACTCACACATAGGATTTCACATTTAACTATTAAATTTCATCTTCTTAGATTGAGACCAATATTCTAGTCTGTCATCTTTTTTGTCCAGATTTTGTCATCCAGTGCATTAGTTCTCGACTAGATGGGAACATTGCTCAGTCCCCCTGTCTCCCCCACAAAAAAGCTAATTTTTGAAGAGTCTTTACACTTTATCACCAGTTCCTAGTACGGTAGTTTGAATATAGCACTTGGTTTGTGAAATATTAATGTTTCTTTCAGTTATAAGTATTATATGTATAGCACTTACAAATTCACACAAGCTTATAAAATGATTTAAACATGTTGACTGCCTTCTTAACTATATTTTTAAAGGAATGGCTTGGACCTAATTTTTTAATAAAGAAATCTCTGAAAGGATAATGGAATTTCAATATGAAAATAAGATTCTACTTTAGAAAACATCCAATTTTCATGCATTTTGTAAGATTTCTATAATCTAAAAATATTTACAGTCAAAGTTTCCCTCTACCAATATGAATTCCTCAGGAATATAAATAGTCAACCTTGGAGAATCCCAGGGATGAATTTTAGCTACTAAGGCCAGATGAGCTGCAGTGTTGGAATACCTATATATGGAAAGTTGTTGTTGTTACCAATGTTTGCTACAAAGTCACTTTGTGTCCTATATCTTCATGTTTCTCCAATCAGTCACAGAGGACAATTTAGTTACAACCCAGTTCTGGAGACAAAAGGCCAGAGCATAGCAGGTTGAGGGAATGCTGACTTGACTGTGCTAATCTTAGGTGCCAGGGCCATCTGAGTTACTATGTCAAATTTTAGCAAATCCTGGGAGATTTTATTGCCCTTTAGGCTAGCCTATATAAGATGATCCTGGGAGCCCCAGATCTGCTCTTAGAAACAGCTGTACTACATAAATGTGCCTTGAATAGGAGCCACAACTCAAGATAAGAACCCAGATGCCTGGTATCTCTTTATTTCTTTAATCTCCTCCCCCAGATTGGCTGCCCCGTACCTCTGGCTACTCCATCATCCCTCTCTTCTTTTCCCTAGCTTTCCTCTCACCTCTGAAGATCCTGTTAGTCTGCCATTTTCCCACCTCTTCAGTCTCTTTGCCTCTCCCACCATGGGCTTCCTATTCTTCCCTTCCCTACATTACTCATCCCCTCTCCAGCTTGGCTCTACCACCCTTGGATTTTTCATCTCTGTATTTTCTCATTCTGTGTAGTACAGTAGAAAGAGTGCTAGATTAGAGTCAAAGGACCTGGGTTCAAATCCTAGTTCTTCAGCTGATCCTAGTTCTTCAGCTTACTCTCCTATGTGCCCAAGGGTAGCTATTCTATGCCTCAGTTTCTTCAAGGTAGTTGCAAAGAAACTGTCTTGGGCAGGAAGGAAACCTGGAAACCTGGAAACCTTACTGTGAAAATAGCTTTGGAAAAAAATAACTTTGAGTTTTATTTTTATTGAGTTACTGTAAGGACAAACCCCAGAAATGTTGATGTGGCAGCCCCTTCTGACTAATTCTTACTGTGAGCAGTAGGTATCTGACCTCTAGGATTCCCGGTCACTACCTAGATTCTTTGGCCTCTAAAGTCAGCTCAGGTGACCTGGGGTCTAGTTCTGGCTGCTACTGACTTGCTCTGTAACAAGGCACTTAACCTCTGGACCTCTGTTTCTTCATCTGAAAAAACTGTCATACCTATACTACCTCACAGGATTGTTGTCAAGTTTTATTACTAGCAGCAAGTAAATATCATCACACCAATATTTGGAAAAAGACAAGACTGTAAAAAGTACCTTAAGTTTAGTGACAGCTAGGTGGTACAGTGGATAGAGCACCAGCCCTGCAGTCAGAAGGACCCAAGTTCAAATCCAGCCTCAGATACTTGATACTAGCTGTGTGACCCCTGAGCAAGTCACTTAACCCCGATTGCCTGCTCCCCCCCCCGCCAAAAAAAAGTACATTAATTTTGTTAAGGAGTTGTATAGT
The DNA here is from genome assembly GCF_028583685.1 of Petaurus breviceps papuanus. NCBI lineage: Eukaryota > Metazoa > Chordata > Mammalia > Diprotodontia > Petauridae > Petaurus > Petaurus breviceps. The sequence continues at coordinate 49,619,567 of NW_027185698.1, read as the reverse complement.
CAGAAGAAAGATTTTTTTTTAAGCTTTCCAAATACTTTGGTGCTTGTTAACAAATGTTACCAATTATTATAAAACTAAGAAAATATATTTACTATTAACTATATTTCATTGGTTTCCTCTTTTTTAATTGTATTTTTTTCTAGACTATTCCAGGTAATTGGAATGATAGATGATACTTTGGCCTTGCTAAACCTGGTGAGTTTTCTTATTCTTTTTAGGAAAAATTTGAACTTAAAATTTGATTCTCACAGAAGTGAAGTTGAGGTGAATAATTCCTCTCCTTGTGTCTTGACAGAAATTTTCTAGACAGAAATTTGTTTTGTCATGGAGAATTCTTTATTTCTACTTTTTTTTTTTATTTGACCTGTCAGCTCCAGACATGTCAGAGCGTGTTGAGGAACGGTCAAAAGATAAAGCTAGACAGTTTGATGTAAGAAAGCCAGGAAGGGGGACGGCTAGGTGGCGCAGTGAATAGCGTGCCGGCCCTGGAGTCAGGAGGACCTGAGTTCAAACGCAGCCTTAGACAATTAACACACAGACAAAAAAACTAGCTTTGTGACCTTGGGCAAGTCACTTAACCCCAATTGCCCTACCTTCCCCCCTCCAAAAAGAAAAAAAAAAAAAGCCAAGAAGACAAATTCTGTAGTTGCAAGTATTTATCTGTTATTTCTTTTAAGCCAGACTTGGAATAACAGAAAGAAGTATTGGAGTGATTCCCCCCAAATCAAATCCGACATCCTTTCCCCTGCTCTCATCTGTCTCTTTTCACACTTCTGCTTATTACTCCTACTTCTGCCCCCTGCCACCAAACAGAATGTCTCATCTCTGTTCTATATTACAACCCCTTCAAGTACTTTAGATAGCTATCACGTATCCTCCCGGATATATCCCCTATTCAGTTAATACTCACATGCCATTATTTGCCTTCCTTCTTACTGCCCTCCTTTGATTATTTTTGTGGTATCCAGAACTGTGCTTCAGTTATGGCCCAACCAGGGCAAAGGTCAGTGTAGTTATCACATCTCTAGTTATAGATAATATGCCTCTTTTAATGCAATCTAAAACTATATTGGTTTTTGGTGGATTAATATTGAGCTTACAGTCCATTAAAACCCTAGATCAAATTTTTCATACGACTCTCAATTTCCATTTCTAATATGTAGCAATACCTCCCCCATCCTATACTTATGAAGTTTATTTTTTTAACTCAAGTGTAAGCAACATTTATTTTTACTAAATTTCATGTTGTTGGCCCAGCGTATTGTCAAGATATTTTTGGGTCCTGATTCTTCTATTTAACAAGCGAAATAACCTTCCTATTTTTATTTTATATAAAAATGTATTAAACAGGCCATCTGTGCCTTTACTCAGGGCATTGATGAAATTATTGAGGGCTAAGCACAGATCCCTATGACTCTGAGGACAGAGGAGAGAGTTCCTTGGGTACTTAAAAAAAAATAGGATCCAAGGTGGTTTCCTCTGCCCTGCCCTTACCTCAAAAGGGACCTATGAAGTCATTGACCTCTCATTATTTTTAGATACACTATAGATGGAAAGAGAAACACTTGTGGGGATGACCTGGATTTTACTTTGATCAAGCTGGTGAATGACATTTTTTCTTTTACAGGCCTGCATGATGATTATTACTTTCTTGCCATACACGGTGAGTTAACTTCAGATCCCTCTTGGTGCCAACCATAAGTAAGTCATCAAATGTCTCCTGAGTTTACCTTGCTTAATCTTAGCTTTTTCCCTGCTGTGGAGGAGAAGGAAAAGTAGACCCAGGCCCTGCCTTCAGGTTTGAAACAAATCTCACACACCTGGGACAACTAAGTTATATACTGTGAAACACCAACAAACTCTGAAGTTTAACATCAAGAGAAAGAAGATTGGAGAGAAGGGAAGAAAATATATATTTGAAGGGTGTTCCTATGAAAGAAGGATTAAATTTGTTTCGTTTAGCCCCAGAGGGGAGAGTTAGGACTGGGTTTCTGTTACCAGGAGGCTGCTTTTAGCTCAGTGTTACAAAGAACTTTCTCACAGTTGAAGCCATCCCACAGTGGTTTGTGCTGCCCCAAAAGGTAGCAGACTTCATGATTGGAACTGTACAAACAGATGTTAGATAGACACTTGTCAGGGATAGTGTAGATTGTGCTGGGTAGAGGGTTAGATTAAGTGGCTTCTGAAGTCTTCCAATTCTGAAAATCTGTGATCTGAAAACTAAGAGTGATACCTATCACCTACCTCATTGGAATGTTGAAGAATTAATAAATAAAGATCTTCATGACCTTTTAAGTTCTTAGGGTATAATGTAATATTTATAAACATATGAAGGAATTATTTGGTGGGTTTTTAAATGCATCGTAATATTTTGAATTATTCCAACATAAAAGAAGATATTTAAATGGAAGAGCTTCTGGTTTTTTCTTTTTAATTTTTTTTTTGCCTTTTTTGGAGGGCAGTTGGGGTTAAGTAACTTGCCCAAGGTTACACAGCTAGTTTGTGTGTGTGTGTGTGTTTGGGTGTTAAGTGTCTGAGGCCAGAACCAAACTCGGGTCCTCCTGACGCTGGGGCCAGCACTTTACTCACTGCGCCACCTAGCCACCCCTTCTTTTTAATTTTTAAGGCATTCATTTTAAATTGCCTTAGTAGCTAAAAATACAAAAACAAGTGTTACTTTTCAGTTGTTAACCCCACAATCATGGATAAAAATCTAACCTGAACTAAACCTCAAATGTACATTGTGTAACATCCTCACATATTTTAAACCTTTGCAAAAATTTTTAAAGGTAGATTCCAGTTTGAAATAAGCCCTCCCTAGAATAAAGTGGTGAGCTATCTACATCATGGTAAGGCAGTCATATCACTAGGTCCCTGAGGGGTAATTACAGTCTTCTGCTAACTACTATAGGCATTTCTTACCTGTCTTTTTCCTTCCTCTTATTTCTCACTTTCTCCACTTTTCTCATCTCCTTTTCTTCTTACTTCTCATTCTTCCCCTTTTTCTTTCTTCCTCCCTCTTGTCTCCCATTACTCTCTCCTGTCTCTTTGCCTCCTTTCAATTTCTTTTTCTTTCCTGCCTTTCTTTCTTTTCAGATATATGTACCTTAGGCCTGTACTTATGAACATCAGTTTTGCCCTGATGCTCAGGGGTCCAAAGACTTGGTTTTGGAGTTAGATAGTCTTTGATGTTCCCGTCTATTTTTGCATTTTATTGTAGAGGTATTTAAAGTTGAAGGTGGGATAGTGGTGTTAGTTCCTAATTTCATAACATTTCTTAACATTTTAACTTTCCTTTGCAGTTTTCCTTAATGGCCTCCTTTCCTGATGTGCCTCTGGGTATTTTCCTGTTTTGCATTTGTGTCATCGCCATTGGTCTCAGTCAGGTACAGTTAATTCAAATGACTTCTTTTTTTAAAAAGTTTATCAATGATTTTTTTTACTTCACTATTTCTTTCTAGTAACCCACTACCACCATCACTATAGAACCTTTCTTATAAAAGTCAGGTGCTGAAGCAACTGAGGGCCTGAGTATTCATTTAAAGGGACCAAAAAGAAGACAGATGGAAAATGGGTACATGTATTATATACTAGTTTAAACCTAATTTCTGCCAAACAACTTTCCAATTTTCTCAGTGGTTTTTCAAACCCCAGGATTCTGCTCAGGCTTCTTTACCTTGCCCCCACTTTTGGTTCTGATGTCATAACAGTCATAACTGGCACAAAGTTAAACTGACTGCCTCATAAGATAGTGAGTTCCTTGCGCCTAGACTTTAATAGAGACCAGATAAACCATATGTCAGTGATGTTGTAGAGGAGATTTGTGCTTTAAGAATGGATTGGCCAAGGTAGGTCTAAAATTGTTTCAAGCTCTGAGATTCTAGAATTCTATACTTAACAGACAGGAAGATGAAATATATTACTACTGCCATCTCTATAGCTCGTATACATTATTCTTCAGTCCTCTAATATATGACAATTCCTCTATAGTGTTAAATACTTATCATAGCAAAAGGTACTTAATGATCCATCCTCAGAGCCCCTGGCTTCACTGAAATAAGTTCAAGCTGGGACCAAGAAAGCATCCCTGGGATTTAGGGCCGATTCCCAAGAAGGGAATGCTTGGCATGACTGCCACATGTTGGTGGCTCACAAAACTTCATTTGGTAAGGAGGAGAATATTAAAAATAAATTAGAGCTCAGGTAAAAATATGTATTCCTAATATTCATACTTACTCATAAAAAGGTGTTTTACAAAAAAGAAAAACATTAACAACATTAAAGGGAAAGGAACTGACAATCCCAAGGTAAAACTTCTCAGTCTATATTTGAAAGGGAGTTAAACCTCAGGGAAACAGAGGAATTAAAGTTTAAAAACAGAAATATAACACGTTTTATATATATAATTTGACTAGTTGAAATAGTTATGGAAGACTAAAATAGATTTTACTCTCATTAGACAACACCAAGAAGAAGAAAATAATAGAAAACAAGTAAAAGTTATTATTTGTAACAATAAATGTGAATATGGTTGGCCTTAGGTGACCTATTAAAATAGAGTTACAGAACAGACTAATAAACAAAATCAAGTATATTGTTTACAGGAAAACATCTAACATAAAAATTAGATTAACAAAAAAGAAACAAAAGGGTCAGTCAGAGGAAAGTTTCAAAAATTAAGAGCAGAAATGAACAGAATAGAAAATAAAAGCATATTTGAGTTGATAAATAATGAACTAGAGAATTTAAAGGAAATAGATGATTTTTTTAAAAATTGTAAATTTCAGGGGCAGCTAAGTGGCACAGTGATTAGAGCACTGGTCCTGGAGTCAGGAGGACCTGAGTTCAAATCCGACCTCAGACACTTAACACAAAAAACTAGCCATGTGACCTTGGGCAGGTCACTTAACCCCAATTGCCTCCCAAAGAGCAAAAAAAAAAAGGAGTAGGTATAGGGGAATTTTTCTTCCAATTATAATCAAAAGTATCTACCTCAAGCCAACACTCAGAGTAATATGCAGTAGAGAAACAGGCATTCACAGTCAAATACAGGTACAATCTAAGGATTCCCACCTTCACCACTTTTATTACTAACAATTGTAATAAGACAGTATAGGGAGGGAAAATATTACTGACGTTAACGTTGAAAAGAAGTCAAAATATCCTTATTTATAGATGACCTGATAGACAATAAATGAATTCAACAAGTTTGCAAGATACAAAATCAGTACACAAAAAATTTTGGATTCTTATCTACTAGCAATAAAGATCAAGAAAACATAAAAACCCATTTACAAGAACAAAAAACATGGAACTATTGGAACATTTACCCACATAGAAATAAATGCATAGGCCCACCTGTCTAAAGACAACTATTAAATCATAATGATTGGGGGTGCGACTAGGTGGCGCAGTGAGTAAAGCGCCAGCCCAGTTCCGGCCTCAGACACTTAACACCCACACACAAAAAGCCGTGTAACCTTGGGCAAATTACTTAACCCCAATTGCCCTCCAAAAGGCCAAAAAAAAAAAATCATAATGATTGGAATAAAAGGTGGCCAAATAATTGTAGAGATTATTAGTATTTGTGAATAGGTTGGATTAATTTAGTGAAAATAATAGTACTAGCAAAATTACTTCCTATATTTAATGAGGCAAAAGACCCCAAGACATCTGATTATTTACTGCTTTAACTAATTATTCTTGTTAAGAAGTTAATTTAGTTGTTTTATGTGATGTTGTGATAGCTACATGTCACTTAGGATGCTACCCACTGTGGTCACTAACAACCCATACTGGCTTGTGTACTGCTTTCTTTAAACCTGTGGAAAGGTAGAGTATAGGGGAAACAGAGGGGCAGAGTCAAGATGGCAGAGTAGAAGCATGACCTCCAAGCAGCTCCGACTGCCACCTTCCCCAATCAATGTAAAAAGGGGACTCTGAACAAGCTTTGGAGCTGTAGAACCCACAAAATGACACGGAGAAGCTAACCTCCCTCTGAGGACAGCCCCGCAGGCCGCAGCAGTACTCTGGGAGCTGAGCCCAGCCCAGCCCCATGCCAAGGCTTTAGCCCCAGAGCAGGCCTGACCAGCCACCAGTCAAAGGGACTCCAGATCAGCAGCAGCTGTGTCCGTTTCTAGAATTATCAACACATAGATGCGAAGGACAAAGTGAGAGGTCAGTGCAGTCTGGACTTTGGGACCCAGTAAGTGGGAGTGCATCGGCTTCTTGCCTGCAAGAAGCCGCTGAGACACCTGGCACAGCCGGCCAGAGCCACATGGCAGCTTCAGCTCCTGGCCTACAGAGTATAGGGACCAAGCGACCAGTCTGAGGGGTAATCGCTCTTGCTTTAACCTGCTTGGATCTGGATTGCAGTCTAGGGTGGAGGTCCTGGGGCGTGTGTCCAGCTTGCCACATCCTGTGGAGGCCTCAGAGAAGACACCCATCTAATACCTCGGGCAGCTGAGAAAACCCCAGCATTTGGGATGAAAGCTCCCCTGTCTGGTGGCAGAGTCCTACTGTGGCAAAAAGCCCAGGGGTCAAGTGACTGAGGGGCGACATGACCAGGCAAAGGAAACAAAGCAGACAGAAGATTCCAACATTAGACTCCTATTTTGGGGACAAAAGGGAGCAAAGCATGGAACAGGAGAAAGAGAGTGAAGTCAGAACTCCTACACTAAAAGTTTCAAAGGAAAATATGAGCTGGTTATAGGCCATAAAGGACCTTAAGAAGCAGATAAGAGAAGTAGAGGAAAAATTGGGAAGAGAAATGAGAATGATGCAAGAAAATTATAAAATGAGAGTCAACAGCCTGACTGAGGAAAATAATACCTTTAAAAACAGATTAACTCAAATGGCAAAAGAGGCTCAAAAAGGCAATGAGAAAAAGAATGCCTTAAAAAGCTGAATTTGCCAGATGGAAAAAGAATCTCAAAAGCTCAATGAGGAGAATCATTGCTTCAGAATTACATTGGAGCAAATGGAAGCTAATGACTTTATGAGAAATCAAGATGCTGTAAAACAGATCCAAACAAATGAAAGAATAGAAGGCAATGTGAAATATCTCACGGGAAAAACCACTGACCTGGAAAATAGATCCAGGAGAGATAATTTAAAAATTATTGGACTACCTGAAAGCCATGATCAAAGTAAGAGCCTAGAAATCATCCTCCAGGGAATTCTCAAAGAAAACTGCCCTGATGTTTTAGAACGAGAGGGCAAAATAGAAGTTGAAAGAATCCACCAATCACCTCCTGAAAAAGATCCCAAAAAGAAAACTCCTAGGAATATTATAGCCAGGTTCTGGAATTCCCAGATTAAAGAGAGAATATTACAAGCAGCCAGGAAGAAACAATTTGAATATTGTGGAAACACAATCAGGATAACCCAGGATCTGGCAGCTGCTACACTGAGGGATCGAAGGGCTTGGAATATGATATTCCAGAAGTCAAAGGAGCTGGGATTAAAACCAAGAATCACCTACCCAGCAAAACTGAGTATCATGTTGCAGGGGGAAATATGGTCATTCAATGGAATAAAGGACTTTCAAGCGTTCTTGATGAAAAAACCAGAGTTGAATAGAAAATTTGACATAACAGGGAAAAGAAATCATAAGGAACTTACCGAAGTTGAACTATTAGCATTCCTACATGGAAAAACAATAATTGTAACTAATGAAACTTTTGTCAGTATGAAAATAGTTGAAGGGAATACAAATATATATATGTTTATATATATATATATATATATGTTTATATATATATATATATATATGAGGGTATATGGGCATATGAATACATATGTCAATGTGTGTATATATGTTTACAGGTATACATAGATAGAGGGCACAGAACCAGTTTAACAGGAAGGGATGATACTTAAAAGGTGAAATTAAGAGGTGAGAGAGGAATATAATGAGAGGAGATGGGGAGAGACAGAATGGGGTAAACTATCTCATAAAGAAGAGGCAAGGGAAAATGGTTACAATGGAGGGGAAGAATAAGAAGGCAAAAGGGAATGGGTCAACCTTATTCTCATTGAATTTGGCTTGGGGAGGGAATGAAATACACACTAAATAGGGTATCTCACCCTCCAGGAGAGTAGGGGGGAAGGGGATGAGAGGGGGCATGATGGAAGGGAGGGCAGGCTGGACGGGAGGGAAGTTGGAAGCACCCACTTTTGAAAAGGGACAGAATCAAAGTAGAGAATAGAACAAGTGGGAGGTGGGATAGGAGGGAGGGAAATATAGTCAGTCTTTTACAATATATCTACTATGTTATTGTTTTGCATTAGCCATACATGTACAACCCATACTGAACTGTTTATCTTCCCAGTAAGGGTGGGTGACAAGGGAGGAAGGGAATGAATCTTTTATTCAAAGTTTTAAAATCAAATGTTTAAATATATATATATATATAAACATATATATATGCTATTATTAATACTATTTGACATGTAATTGGGAAATAAGATATACAGGCTCTGGGGAATAGAGATCCACCATGCCCTACTGGAAAAGTCGAAAGAGGTATGGGAGAAAATATGGGAGAGAGCAGATTAGAGGAGGGGATATCCTGTGGGACTGTTATTTTAGGGCGGTGGGTAGGGGAAAAACAGGGAGAAAATTTGTAACTCAAAATTTGGTGGAAATGAATGATGTAAATCAGAAGTTAATAAAGAATTTGAAAAATGAAAAAAAAAAGTAGAGTGTAGTATATATTTATTACCAAACAATAAAGTGTAATGTTTAATTTGTCCACCAAGGGGCACTAAAGCCACTACCAAAGTGATTTCACCATGATGAAATGTGGCTCCAAATTATTGGAATTTTATGGAAAAGTGTATGGCCCATTATTTCCATATTCTCTCTATGTCTAGAATTTTACCTTCTCAATCAGTAACCCTCCATATTGATTCTACACAGTCAATAAACTTTCTGTAGCCAAATAGTATATTTAACATAGAAAAGATGCAAGGCAAAGTGCTTCAATGCTGCTACATGAACGTTCTAGCCCAGCTGTAATCCAGAACCACCATACCCATACAATATGGGAGAGGGATAATGAAGAATGATACTCATGTACAGGTCTCAGATTAGAACAGTGAAACTCACCAAAAAAGAAAACAAGACTTCTCTAGCTGGTGACATTTTTAGAAGTTTTAGCCACAGATCCAGACCTACCTCTGTATAGTAGTTCCCAGTCAGCAGCATTCTGAGACTGACTGACATACCCTTGCACACAGGGCCCTGCTCCTGATGCCTTTCTGGCCTCAGTTCTCATGCTGATGTTCTAAGGTCAGACCACACAACTGCCTGTAGTATGCCCTCCGAGCCCCTCACAAGTTCTGTCTCAAAGGCAGTGACTAAAGGCATACCTGTGCATCAGCTGCTGTTTTGTCCTGTGCTGAGTGCATGCTGGTCAAGTCCTGATGTTTTCCTAATGAGGGAAGGGGAAGAGTAGAAGGAGCATTTGTAGCTCTGTAATATTCTTCCTCTTCTTCACACCACCTCATACTCTAGGGCAAATTATGATTATTATGAGTAGTATGAATGCTGGCTGAAGGAATAGAAGTACTGAAAGCAACCTTTAAATTTCAGTGTACCAGACAAAAAACCCCAGTTATCCTGCCCTAGGAATGGCCTTGACTTCACACACATCAAATTGTCATAAATAATTAAAAATCAATGAAATTGGGGGGCTAGGTGGCACAATGAATAGAGCACCTGTCCTGGAGTCAGGAGGATCTGAGTTCAAATTCGACCTCAGACACTTAATGCACACACACACAAAAAACTAGCTGTGTGACCTTAGGCAAGTCACTTAACCCCAACTGCCCTCCAAAAAGCAAAAAAAAAAAAAAATCAATGAAACTCAGTGAGAGCTAGTGGAGTAGGGAGGAGATAGCGGGGAGGAGATAGATAAACTCATTTATTTCTGGTGGCATTGCAAACTTGTAGAATGTTTACTGCCCCTCTCTTCAGTAAAAAGTGGAAAAATAATCATGCTCTTTGACCTGATAATTCTGTTGTGAAGTCACCTTGAAATCCTGGCCTTCAGATGAAGTTGACCCTAGAAGTATTATTTTTTTTTTTAAAGCTATCTTCTCAAAAGTTTTCCCAGCAACATTATTTCTATTTCCAGGAAACTTGGAACAGCTTAAATGTCCCAACAGGGGAGTGGTTCACTTGTTGGCACATTAATATAATGGAATACTATAATACAATTAAGACTAAGAAGTATCAGGAGTATAAAGAATTATGGGGGGGGGGGGAGCGGCTAGGTGGCGCAGTGAGTAAGAGCACCAGCCCTGGAGTCGGGAGGACCCAGGATCGGTTCCGGCCTCAGATACTTAACACCCACACAAAATAACTGGCTGTGTAACCTTGGGCAAGTTACTGAAACCCAATTGCTTTAAAAAAAAAAAAAAGAATTATGGGAAGATCTTTAGAATTAATGCTAAGCAAAAAAAAACCTAGAAAAGCCAAGTATTCAGTATAACCATATAAGAAGAAAAGTGAATGGGAATGAATAGACAAAGAACCTGAAGGAGACTTAAATGAACATATAAAAATTAATAGTTTATTTATTGAAATTAAATGTAACAGTTACAAGGTAAAATTAATTAGTTCTTTTGGAGTGTATAGCTTGGTATTTAAGCTTGTTTGTATGCTGTCCACATCTCTCAGAAGACAGTATTTTTCCTTATAGCTTCATGTCCAAGGAGCCAGCACAGCCCATCTTTCTTTGTGTGTATCATATGTTTCTCAGGCTGCAGTACATTGATTTCTCCTTCCTCACAGGCAGCAATTGTGACCTATGGATTCCATTACCCATACTTACTGAATCGCCAGATCCGACAGTCAGAGAACAAGGCCTTCTACAAGCAGCATATCTTAAATATTATACTCAGAGGACCAGCTCTGTGCTTTTTTGCAGCCATCTTCTCCTTTTTCTTTTTCCCTGTGGTAAGTTCCTCACCTTCCACTAAAGTCACAGTGTGAAGGTGCCCCTGGGTTCTCAAAGGTTTATACTAGTGGAATACAAGCCCAGGCAGGTCCTACCAAAATGGAAAGGTTTCAGATGTGGCCTAGCAACAGATTATTTGATCTAAAAAAGAGCCTAGTTAACTTGAAGGAAACTTATCATTAGGTTGGCTGCAAAGGGATGAATTCTTAAGCCACAGAAACTCCCAAAAATTGTCTCCCTAAGACAGTTGCGAGCTGCATAGGTGAGACTAACCACACCCATAAAACCACAAGTCATTAACATAAAGTCCTAATGATGCCATTCCGCTAGCGATGGTTTTTCATCAGACAGGATTGGGAAGTATGTCTCTTAAAAGAAGAGGTATTTTAATAACAAACAAAAATATTAAAAAAGTGGTTGTGTGTCTAATGTAAAATGTAAACCCCATTAGTGAATGATTTCAACTTCTCAGCCACTTTGTCCTTGAATCTACTGCTTTATAAAATTAGATAAAGATATTATTCTTGCATAGAATCACTGAGTCAGAGAATTGGAAAGGATCTCAGTAGCCATCTGGTCCTATCTTTACCTGACCAAGAATCCCTTTTATAACATTCCTGACAAGTGGTTATCCACATTATTTGTCAACACAGCCCATTACTCTTTTGGGCCTAATTAATTTCAGTTCCACAAATATCTATTAAGTACCTACTATGTACAAGACACTCTACTAATTACTAGAGATACAGACATAAAAAAAAACCCATACCCTCAAGGAGCTTAGATTCTAATTATTGTTAAGAAATTTTTCCGCACATCAGGTCTAAATCTGCCTCTTTACAATTTCCACCAATTACTCTTATTACTGCCTTCTGTGTTGAAGCAGAACAAATAAGCCTTTATGATGTGGAAAGATTTTTGTTATGTTCCCCCCAAAACCTCTTCTCTAAGCTAAATGCCCTCATTTTTCTAACTGATCCTGATACAGTATGTCCTCTCATCCTCTCACAGTTCTAATCATCCTTTTCTGGATGCCACAGTAGTGGAAATTGCAGAGACACAAATTTGGGCTTGATGTCAGGAAAAACTTCCTAACTATGAGAGTTATTCCAAACAGAATGGGCTGCCTCTGGGAAGTAGTGAGTTCACCCTCACTTAACATCTCTAAGTAGAGACTAAATGACCATTCAGCAGACCTGATAGAGGAAATGACTTTTCATGCACAGGTTGAACCAGATGCCCCCACGGTGTCTTCCAGCCTAAGGATTCCATGATTCTGTGATTCCTTCTTTAAGCATAATGCCCAGAACTTAGCACAGTGTTCCAGATGTGGTTTGACCAAGGCAGGATATGAAAGAACTAAAACTTCTTACCCCAACTCTGGTGCCTCTCTCAACATAGCCTAAGATAGCACTTGCTTTTTTAACTACCAAATCACACTGTTAACATATCAATAATAATAAGCTAGATTTTATAAAGCACTTTAAGATTGACAGAGTGCTTTACATATGTTATTTCATTTGATGTTAAGCTGGCAGTCCACTAAAAACCCCAGTCTTTGTCATGTGAACTGTTATCTAGCTATGATTTCTCTGTCTTGTGAAATTAATTTATTGAAGCCATGTGTAGAACTTTTCATGTATACCTTTTCAATTTCATTGTATCCCATTTAGGAAAGTAGTACGACATAATGGGAAAAGTCCTGAATATGTAGTCAGGAAACCTGGGTTCAAATCCTATCTCAGGCACTTACTGTATGATCATTGGCAAGTCACTTAACCTCTCAAAATCTCTTTCTTCATCTATAAAGTAGAGATGATAATAATACTAATACTATCTACTCACAAAGTAAAAAAACTTTGCAAATAATGCTGTATAAATATGAATAATAATTATTACTATTGTTGTTCAGTCCAGTGCTCTATCATATCAGGATCTTTTTTGGACCTTGATAATATTGTAAACATATGAGCTGTCTCTCCTAGGTTGTATAATCTGCAAACTTAGTAATGTTTCTACTGCTGGTGCAGTGGAAAGAACACTCAATAGAGAGTCAAAGGAGGGGAGCTATAATCCCAGTTCTTCCACTTATTACTAGTGTGACTTTAGCTTAACTTACCCTCTCTGGGCCTCAGTTTCCTCATCGGTAAAACAAGGGGGTTGAACTACCGTGTTTCCCCGATAATAAGACACTGTCTTATTATTTTTTTGGAAAGAAAAACACCAGAGGGCTTATTTTCAGGGGAGGGCTTATGTTGTCCTGCCTCAGCTCTCCTCCGCAGCACTGCTCTCAATGGCACCAGCAAGCAAATCACTGGGGAAGAACAGGATGACGCGCTCACTGCTGCAGCTCTAATTGGATGCAGCTTGGAGCGCGGCATGCGTTTCACGGGGGTGGGGGGATGGTGCATACAGAGGGTACCGTAATGTAGCGTGTAGCGCAGGGGATCACCTTCACTACAGTAGCAATCTCAATAGGGCTTATTTTCGGGGGAGGGCTTATTTTAGAGGAATCTTACACAGTACGGGGAGGGCTTATTTTCGGGATAGGTTTTATTATCGGGGAAACACAGTAGATGAGCTTTTGGGACCCTTCTATATCTTAAGCTGTATGTTATATTTCTTCAGACACCAGTATACATGTTGACTGCACCGGACAAGGACAGATCCCTTGGCCATTAAACTAGAGAATTTGACCCCTTAATGATTACTCTTTGTGTCCGTTTATTCAACTAGGTCCAAACCCACCTACCCGTACTATTAATCTAGTCAGTATCTCTCCATCTTGTTCACAGTATAACATGGTTTTTTCAAATGATTTTCACCTCTATAGCATTCTGTCAAAAATAATTTAAACCATAATTTGTTCTTGATGAAACCATGCTAGCCTTTTTTTTTTTTTTGGCCTACTAAAAAATTACCACTATCTTTTATTTTTATGTCAGTGTAATTTCCCAATATATATCTCCCTTTATGTGCTAGTTTTAGTAATCATTGCTTACTTCTTAGCACCCACAAACCTTCCCTTTGTTCTAGAATTTTGCCCTAAAGCAGACTAGGCAATGGTCTCTAGATTTGACTGTATCCGCTTTTTTGAAAATTAGTAAATTAGCTCTTCCCTAGTTCCAAGGCATCTCTCCTATTCTTGAAGATTTTTCAAAGATCACCACCAGGAGCATCTGCCAGTTCTTTTCAGTACCATGGGGTATACTTTGGAGAGACAGATTTGCACAGGGGATAGAGCTCTGGGCCTGGAGTTTGGAAAACCCATGTCTAAATCCTGCCTCAAACACTAGTAGAGTGACTCGAGGCAAGTCACTTAACCTCTCTGTGCCTTAGTTTCCTCTTCTGTAAAATGGAGGCAATAAAAGCACCTACCTCACAAGAGTTTTTGTGAGGATCAAATGAGGCAATATATGAAAGTGCTTTGAAAACCTTAAAGCTCTTCATAAATATTAACTCCTACAACTTCCACCCTGGTCTGGTGACTTGAACTTATTAAAAACAGTTGGATATAGTCTTATATCTCTTCACTTCTCTTTGGTTTTTATTCCTCATCCAAAGATCACTCTTTCTGAAAGAGAAAATAAAAGCAAAGTGTTAAGTAAATAAACCCTTCTTACTATTGGCTATTATCAAAACCCAGTCCACCCCAAATAAGTAGTGGTCCTACATCTTTTTTCCTGTTCTCTTTGGCCCTAATGTAGCCTTTAAAAAAATATTTTTCTTCCTTTGCTTTCATCACCAGCCTTAGCTCAATCTGAGCTTTAATGTTCCTGACACTCTTATGGGATCCTTACTTCCATCTTGTGTGTATCTCTTTCAAAAATCTGAAATGGCGGGCGAGCTCCCCGTGTAGCCATTTTTCTCTTTAGGTACTACTCTTTTTCCTTCTTATAATAATAATATCCGCTTAAGTCTTCCAAATTTGACTCTCAAAAACTTATCATTCCTTTTGGGATACCTTCCTTGAAAGAATATTACTATTCAATCCTATCCATCCATTCTGTGGATTCTTTGAAATTCATACTCTTAGAACCTAGGCTCTATATATCAGACTATGCTTTACTTTCTTTTCTCCTACTATAAACTCTTAGAGGCCTCTGTGCTGGTCAACACTAGAAGCTCTAGTGCTTTTGTTAATCAGACCCATATCCCCACCCTATGCACACATGCTTTTCTATGAAGATTTCTGACTTGAGGTCTCAATCTATGACTTATTCCTAACTGAATTAGAGCAACTGAATTTTATTCCCCTTTTCTCTACATCAGATTTCAGGCGTAGCACCTCTCCCACAGTCAGTACCTCCCACTGAATCTTTTAGAGGCTGGGAAAAAAACTCACTTTTCTCCATTCACTTTTCTAACTCCTGTTATCTCCCCACTGACTAGCAGCAGGGCATGCAATTATCCTGAGGCTCAGAGAAACCTGCAGCAAGCAAAACAAACAAACAAAAAAAACACTAGAAAAGTCAGAGGGAGAGAAGCAGAACTGACTGCCATCAACCCTGCTGCAATGGCCAAAACTTGTATCCTTGTTAATTCTCACCCTGGTCAATTACTTACTTTAATACTTCAGTGGATCTATAATTTTGTTCATGTGGATATTCCTTCCATTAATACCTGCCCATCCTGTGCACTTTCTGTCTTATCTTGCCATTAGTGTGCCATTGTGGGGTTGAGGGAGAAAAAGATCTACCTGATATACTAAAGCCTTTTTTTTTTAACAGTGTGTACATCAAGGGAGCACATTATGCCCTTACTGTCATTGCATATCCAACCTATCTTTCTCCTGCTCATACATTTCTCTGATGACATTTTCACTTTTCACATCCTATTTAATTATTCATTTACTGTGTTGTAACCTAATTATATGCACAATGCATCTCTCCATTGATCTTTAGATGAGCAACCCTCAATTTCATTTCTTTAAAGACAAGTCTTTCCATGACTTGCAGCCTTAGATTATCACTGGAAGGATATTGGTGTTAAAAAAGAAAAAGATGGGCCTTTATTTCAGAAAGAAGTTTGGGGTCATTAAAAGAGCTGTACAGTTTACCAAAAGGAATCTATCATACTCTCTTCCTCCTATTCCTTTCTAAGCCCAACTCACTATCTGTTTGAAGTGTCTGGTCTATAACTATCACCTGATGGGTAGGCTCTATGGGGTTAGCCATCCAACTATATGTTATAGTCTGGACAGTAGCAATTCATCCACTTGGAACTCTTTTGAATGGATATGGATCTCATTTAAGAGACTCTGCAGTATTCTGGGGCTTAATGCAATCAGCACAGTATCATCCATAAACAGAACATCTGGAAGACCTCCCCATCCATAAGAAGTCTCTCTTCACTTTGGACTGTCTGCTGGACATCTTCCATGACAGTGACAAGTATATTTGGTGAGCAAATTGGACAAATTCTCTGGGTTTTAAGCTTCACTTGATATATTTATAAGAAGAATGGTGTTAAAAGGTTTTTCTGTTTTGTTTTGCAAGTAATTTTGTACAATTTTGATGTGAATGGGAGACACCTTGATGGAAGGCCTTAAAAGGTGATATTTTCTCCTGTGGAATAAAATCTAGTGTAAAATATCTTGTGAAGGCCTTTTTGCATATCTTCACCAATAATGTGCATGATGCATGTGTAGAGTATTTTTATAAAAATTTTGGAGAGATGAGAGAGTAGGATATGAGTCACTAGGGTTTGTTGTTGTTGACTTTTTTTGTAAAAATAAAATTTTTCCAAGTCTCTGGATTTCTCTCTTCTTTCCCTTCTCTTGAGAATCAGTTTTTCAGCATCCTCAGACCTGTGTTACCTCCTGCACAAAGAAATGGTCTCCTAATAGTCATCTAGTCTTCCTCTCTTTATTTTCTCCAATGCTTTTTCAACTTCCACATGCAGTGCATCCAGGCTTGTGAGGCCAGAGGCCAAGATGTGGACCTTGATAATGACAAAATAAAAAGTGCTTTGAGAGTCTTTGCAGATCTTTTCCATTTTTCATGTTTGGTGTCATCATTCTAGTTTCACTCTTCCGGGTCCTCTCGATCTTGGATCTCTCCAAGCTTTCTTTCCATTTGTTTTCTGCTTCTCATCATTATCTGCATACCTCACCGTTTTTTGAGGTGATACTGCTCATAATCTTTCATCATCCTTTCTGATTTAACAGACTAGCATTGCCTTTACCAACCCTGTTTCTCTCTTCTTAGCACTATTTCATATTTCAGTGCTAAGCATTTGCAGGTTTTTTTGGTTATTAAAACAGATTCAATATCAATTAAACTTTTAAAGAAAATGGTTACAATTTGTGTCAAAAACCTATTCACCCAATTTCTCATTTTTCATTATCAGTGGTTTTAAATATATCAGATTGGAGTTTTAATTGTATGCCATATTATTTCCTCATTTTTACCCTTCTAGTTTTGTACTAATTTTGATCTTTGCTCTAATAAGTTGATAGCTTGCCTATACACAGATAGCTGAATTGGAAATGGTTCCCATATTAGAAACAAGTTATTTTCTGCTGAAATGTAAAAAACTTCTAGTTTTTGTTTTGTTGTTTAGTGCCCACTATAAAAAAAAATTTCTTTACTCTTCTTGATGAAAGTATTCATGATATATATAGGCATGAGTTTTCTGTACTGTCTGTGAGTCTTTAGCCTCTCCTGTTTCTTACTGCTGAAACTTATTTTCACATTTTTCACTATCCTTCCATTTATCTACCTTTGCACTGAAGTCACCAAATACCAAAGTATGCTTTTAATTTGAAAGATTGTCTTGAGTTCTTCATAGAATTTCTCGGGGCGGCCAGGTAGCACAGCGAGTAAGAGCACAGGCTCCAGTGTCAGGATGACCTGGGGATCAAATCCGGGCTCAGACACTTAGCATCCACCCAGAAAACACCTGGCTGTGTAACCTTGAGCAAGTTACTTAACCCCGATTGCTTTAAAAAAAAAAAAAGAATTTCTCTACCTCCTCATCTTCCAAAACAGATGTTGATTCATAAACTGCAGTTATATCCATGATATTTTTATGCATGCTTTTCATGAGCACTGCAACACAGAACATAATGCAAATATGGAAATGTCTCCATCAGTAATGTTTGCTGCCACCTCTGGGCATATAATTAAACCCATTCTGATAAATCTTTTATTTGTGTATCCAAAAAGAAACTGTGAGCCCTTTACCTTTTAGCTGCAACTTCTTTTTGTGGTCTGATTCCATCTATTACAAGAATATAGAGATTAATACAATTCCATTCCTTTAGGAGTATGTCTACTCATAGGTCACTGGACAAGAACTTCATAGAGAGAGAACCAACAGTGAAGTCAGTGTTTTTAGAAGGTCAAATAGGGTGTGATTATTAGCACACTGTGCTTTCTTATCCAGCTCCATCCATCCCTGCAGAAGCCAAAGTGGACCACACAGGATATTTTTCTTTGTTTTATGGGTTGCCAAGGCAACCATTTCAATAGGCCAGTCTGTTGAGGATGAACCTCTCTGCAATTAGCTAGACCGATCCTTAGAAAGCTTGGTAGAAGCTCTTCTAGAGCATGCGCTCTCCTGTGTGGCCTTTGGGAACCCAGGGCCACCTCCATATATCACAGTGAGAGATAGGACAATCAGACTTTGTAGAGGCTGATAGGTACACCAGGTACCAGTGAACCATCTGTGGGAACACATCATGCCCACAGGTTCATCTTCTAAACATCACCCATGGTATTATAGATAGCAGAGTTACATGCAGATTATACTAAATACAGTGGTCAAAAATAGATTCATATTCTATTACTACTATTCAACCCTCCAGTAACTAAGCAGTGATAATAACTATTGATTTTTTTTAACATTGTCATTCTTAAAATTTGTTATGTATTTACTTTAGCACATTTTTTTAACTTTGAATTCTGAATTCTCTCCCTCTCTCCTGCTTCTCCCTTGCCCATTAAGCAAGAAATGTGATATCAGTTATACCTGTGAAATCATGCAAAACATTAGGGCTATTAATTTTCCAACATAAAATATGTGCAGTTTTATACCAACTGGGCTCTAACCTATATGGTTGTTCACATGAATGCTATCATAACTCAGCCATGGCTAGTGTAGAAAATCTAGGCCCCAAAATATTGAAGAACCCCCAAAACATAAACCACATATTATTTGGGGGCTCACTCTGACAGACCAGATAGGACTTTAAGGGCTTTCCCCAAAACATCAAATATGACTTGCATTTTCCCCATCCAGAAAGAAAATCTGAATTTGGAATTTTTCTACCACTCTCTAGTAATAAGTACAACATCTTGTGGTTGAGTTTTAAAAATCAACTTCTTAAATATAAGATGATGATGAGTGACTAGGTAATGCATCTGGAAAGATTTTGGGGTCTTTTAGGAGTGTCAGAGGGCAGCCAAGAACACTAACACAATATTGGGCAGCATTTTAAGAGGAGCAATGAAGTGTAGATACTCTGTCCAAAGAAAGACAGTATAGATGGTGAAGTCCTTTTAGTTCACGACATAGAAGGACCAGATGCAGACCCTGGAGACCAGACTTGGGGGGTAGCTGTCTTTAAGTATGTGAAGGGCAGTCATCATGTGAAAAAGAGAACAGCATTATTCTGCTTGGTTACAGAGGACGAAATTAAGATCAAGTGGATAGAAGTAGCAAAGAGGCACAATTAGGCTTGGTGACTGTAAAGGAAGACCTCCTAACAACAAGAGCTACCCAAAAGTTGGATGAGTTTCCCCAGGAGTTATTTTGTTAACCTTCATGAGATGTCTTCAAGCAAATGCCAAATAATTTCTTGTTGCCTATGTTGTAGAGGGAATTCTTTTTCAGTACACTTTGAACTAGTTGGTCTCTGAAGCCCCTTCTAGCTCTGAAATTTCATAATCTACATATCCAACCTCATCTCTCTTCTAAACTCCTTTCTGCCTTAAGAGCTCCTGGCCTGGATAACTCTGCCTAGACAGGCTTCCAAGTAAAGATATTCAGAACAGACTCCTTATCTTTCCCTCCACCCACCCCATTTCCATAATTGCCTCTTTCTGTTAAGAGTACTGCCATCTTTCTATTTAACTAGGTTCATAATCTGAGTCTTTTTTGACTTTTCCTTTTCCCTAACCTCCTTCAACCAGTCATTTACCAAGACTTGTTCATTCTGTCTTCTATCTTTCCACATTTGAAGTGCACTGATCAGTCTAGCCAGACTGTTCTTTCAGCTGTTCCCTGAACATTCCGTCACCCATTTTTTTGCCTTTGCAACAAACAGGCTTTCCCCTATGCCTGAAATGTCCTGCTTCCTCATCTCCACTTTCTTAGATCTCTAGCTTCCTTCAAGGTTCAATTCAAAACCAAGTTCCCCAGCAGAGCCTTTCTTAATCTCCCTAACACTTCCCGAATCATTAGTAACTTCTCTCCCTGGTAGAATGTAAGCTCTTTTAGAGCAGCAGCTGTTTAATTTGTGCCTTTGTATCCCACCTGCCCAGCAGTGTTTTGTACATAGACATTTAGCAGCCTTTATTGACTAGAACCATAGTCTGTCAGAAATTGATGAGTGAGATTTTAGAGACTAACCTTTTGACAGAGGAGAAAACTGAGGCCTATAAAGGGAAAGTGACATGCCTAGTGTTACTGAGTTTGTGGCAAAGCCAGTTATTGATACCTAGAACTTACTGAGGACTAGAACTCCATAAGATCTTCCTTCTCTTTTTAAAGACAAGCAAAAACAGTTTTTTCAGTGATCTGTTTAAAACTTCTCTAAGATATCCCATTAGAATATTTCTACCCCAAATAAGATCTTGGTTTACAATAATTAAGAATGTACAGGGTGGCTAGGTAGTGCAGTGAGTAAGAGTGCCGGCCCTGGAGTCGGGAGGACCCGGGATCAGTTCCGGCCTCAGATATTTAACACCCACACCAAAAAAAAAACCTGGCCGTGTAACCTTGGGCAAGTTACTTAACCCCAGTTGCTTTAAAAAAAAATGTACAAATATTTATCTGTTTTCTTACTCAGTGACAACGAAGAGGCAGGTTTCCTGACACTATTCTTTCTACTACTCAATGTTGCCTTACCCAGCAGTAAGAAAGGGAATGTAACACCGTGGCCTCAGACCTCCACAGTTCTTCACCAGAACAGTATGGCTAGATAGCTTGTAACATAGAGGGGCACTTTCTTCCAAAGGCAATTTAAATAAAGATAGCAGCACAACATTGTGGAAAAAACCCAGATTAAAGAATGGGAAACCTGGGTTCTAGTCCCAGCTCTGCCACTGACTAGTTACATGGCAAATTTCTCTCTAGGCCTCTGTTTCCACATCAATTTTTTTAAAAAAAGGATTTGGACCTGATGGCCTCCAAGACCCCCGCCAGCTCTGACCTTCCGTGGTTCTAGGAAATCCTATACTATGAAAAACATGGAGGATCCCCTCAAGTTCAGCCCACTTTTTACCCATCAGAGCAACTGAGGAATGAATCTGAGTAGCATGATTCCTCTAGAATCTGTACTCAGCTGGATCCTACCCAAACAGTCCCTAGATAAAACGTGTTTATACCTCACACTGGATTCATTGAGTGCTTTCAATTCTGTGCTTTAAATATCGTCTGTGTTTGACTAACAGGGTTTGTTTAACATGGTTGAATTAAGGTACAAATATGTTAAAACTATCAGAAATGAAAACATGAAGCTAATGGTTTTTATTTATTCCTCTAGTCTTACCTTCTTCTTGGCCTTGTCATCTTCCTTCCCTACATCAATAGATTCATCATGTGGTGCAGAAACAAACTTGTTGGTAGGTAACCCGTGTTTCAGTGTAATAGACACCAGTTGCAATGACAGCAGCTAATCCCTGCCTCTTCCTGTGCTTTACAGCTAAGCCCTTGTTTCTAAGTGAGGCAAGGTGCCCCTGTGGAAATAATCATAATAATAACAACTGATGTATGTGTAGCACTGTGCAGTTTACAAAGTGTTTTCTACAGGTTATTTCATTAGACTATCTGAGCAGCATTGGAAAGGAGAGAGGCAGGGATTATCATCCCCATTTTACAGATCAGGAAACTGGTTCAGACTGTAGTAGAGCTGGGCCTCAAACCCAGGTCTTCTTACTACATATCCATTCTTCTCCCTGTACCTCAATTGCTCCACTTTTATGTTTGTGTCATACTTTGCATTCCAAGTGCTTCCCTTCCCTCATTTAATTTGATCCTTACAACAACTTTGTGAGCAGGGATTAAAAACCCAGATCATTTCACCCACAGCGTAATGTTGTATGCTCCATGCTGTGCTGGCTGTAGCAGAACCCTGTGCTAAGACCCAAACTTGTGGGCATGAAACCTGGGTCATCTAATGACTTCCAATGTGGCCTAACTCCTCTGTGCCTGACTTGTCTCCTCTTTATATAATAATTCACATTTCTTTAATAATTTGATGTTACAAAATACTATAATGTCAAATCTCTGAAATGTTATTCATCTCTTCTGCCCTCTGTGACAGTTTGAAAACAGATTGTTTGGGCACTGAGTTCTTCTGAATGATTTAACCATTCTGAGGCACAAGATTCACAAAGAAATTGTTATGAATTCTGATATGATGAAGATTGTTCCTGACTATTTGGAACTGGGTGTTATCAAATGGCTACTGAGGGAACTTCATACCTATTTAACAAGCACAGCTCAGTGTCCCAAGTGGAAAACATGGAGTCATCAGAACCTCACCTGAGAGCCTTCAGACTTTATCTCTGGGCCTGTGTCATTACATACTGCACCATTTTTGAGATAGATCCTAAGCAGACACCCTGGAAAGATTCTGTCAGTCATTTAACAGGTTCATGCTGAGGATCCCTGGGGTGTGCTGGAGCTAGCTCAAACAGGTCTCAAAAGAGCCTGTGGTTAAATTTTTAGTGTGAGCATACAGTTTTACACTTTGGAAATCACGCTACAAATTGGAAGTTGGTTTCTTATTCCTGGATAGTATGGACTTAAAAATCATGAAGAAAATGTTAATAATGCAGATTAGATTTAGAAGTGTATCAAGCATACAGGAGTTGGTTGTTAAACTTTTCTGAACATATCATTGTGTATAGATAACTCTATGCCAAAATCTAATTCACTTAACTCCTACCACACATTTTCTAATTCTCAAGTCAGAGAATATTGCCCCACCAATGGAGGGCACCTATCCATTTTTTAAAAGGCAAAGCCTTAATTAGATAGTGTAGCAAAAAAGAGCACTGGACAAAGACAGGTCTTGTTTCAAATTCTAGCTCCAACAGCACAACCATCAGCTAGTAAATTATCCTCTCTGAGCCTAAATTTCCTCACTTGTAAAATAGGAATAATAATATTTTACTACATACCCTACAGGATTGTTGTGAGAAAAGCACATTGTCAACCTTAAAAGTGTATTAAAGGAAGTTATTTTTGTTTGTGAGTTAAGAGTAACCTGAGCCCTTGGATTTATTCCACTTCTGGACGTTGGAAGACAGAGAGGCAGGAACCTACAAAGCAGAGTCTGGGGTGGGGTGGGGTGAGGTGGGAAAGAGCTTGGACTGATGACTATCACTTAGCCCTCTGCTTTGTGCACTGACAGGTACCAAACCAGAAGAGCAGCCTCAGAGCTTAGAGTTTTTCACTTTTAACATCCACGAACCCCTAAGTAAGGAGCGAGTAGAGGCCTTCAGTGACGGTGTGTATGCCATTGTAGCGACCCTCCTCATCCTGGACATTTGGTAAGGTTTTGTCCTGCCTGACAGCTTCAGACTTCTATAGATACAGAGTGATGCTTACATTTTTACATGTGGTAGCTCGGTCCTAAGCAAAGACAACATGGGGCCCTTGGTTACCCTGATCACTTGCTTTGGAATTAACCTTATGCTTTAGTTATAACTTGAGCATAGGATAATATCAGTGATCTTGGTATCCAAATATAAAAAGCAGAACTGGTAAAACATAAACATTCTTGTGAAACCCAGACAGACAGCATAGATCAGTAATTACTGATGGCCTATCATTAAACCTCAGCTATACAAACATCACTAATGAATCTGTCCACCTTTCGTTTCTTGATATGCCCTTGGGAAGTCCAAGATTGTTGTATAAAAGCAGATTCACAGAATCTGAGAGGAAGCAGGGACTTCAGAGGTCACCTTGTCCAGCCCTCTGCCCAGCTTGGGAATCTTCACCCACTAGTCTTCTGGACAGAATGGGCATTTTCCTAAGATAAGCAATGAAATGTGACAGAGTTTTCTGGCTTAGAAAAGGAGGCTTTGAAGCAGAGGACTTGCAGTTAGTCAGATGGGCTTCAGGTCTCTGGCAAGCACATAGAAAGATATTTGATTTAAAATCTCATTTGGGATCACTAATAAGAGGCATGTAGTCATTTTCACATTCAGTGTACCAAGGACACTGACTGTGGAGGGTAGAAAAGAGGTCACTGGTGGCCAACAAAGAGCCAGACTACCTAGTGAGAGAGCAGAGCTGGGGAAACACTGAGATGCAGATGGGACCTTAGGCCAGTGATGGCAGTGATCAGAACAAAGGAGAGAGGAACAAGCCTGAACACATCTGTGTCCTAGCAATCCTGGATCCTGACAGCCCGTTGGAGGCTTTGGATTCTCTTATTTCTCAGACTACTGCTAGGCCAATTTTATGAGACTCTTTTATAGACATGACCATTTTGTTTTTAAATATCAACAGTGAGGACAATGTTCCTGATGCCAAAGAAGTTAAAGAAAAATTTCATGGCAACCTTGTTGAAGCACTGAGAGAATATGGACCAAACTTCCTGGCCTATTTTGGCTCCTTTGTAACAATTGGTCTCCTGTGGTTTGTCCACCACTCCCTCTTCCTTCATGTGAGAAAGACGACCCAGTTCATGGGCCTGCTGAACACATTTTCCTTGGCCTTCATTGGTGGGCTCCCACTTGCTTATCAGCAGACCACAGAGTTTGCCCAGCAGTCCCACAGTGAAATAGAGAGCATCCGCGTCAGTTGTGTCATCACGTTTTTTGCCGGCATCTTCCAGTTTGCCATCTGGACCACAGCTTTATTGAATGAGCAGGAGACCCTGCACCCATTTGCCAGGTATGGGGGCAAGGAACACGCCTTTATGTTTGCCAAGCTCGCCCTCTACCCCTGTGTCAGCCTTGTGGCCTTCTCTTCTACCTGCTTCCTCAGTGAATTCAGTACGACCATCTTCCACCTCATGCAGATCATCGTTCCTTTTGCTTTCCTCCTCCTGCGCATCCTTGTCCGGATTGCACTGGCCATCTTAAGGTTAGTGATCACTCTGACCAGACCCGAGGAGACCCTGTTACGAGATGAGGAGACAAGACTGTGTGCAGCTGAGATACTGTCATGACCCAGTCCTCTGCTGAAAGCTGGCTGCGTGAAATTGTTCTGGGGGCTTTGATCTCTTCGAAAATGAAGCAAGAAGAACGATCTGTGCTCCAAAGTCAGCCGTTTGTTATTAGCTCTTTCCTTGTGGTCTTGTTGCTGTGGGTTGTCACCCCAAAGCCACACTTTTGCTCCTTGTAAGACTCAGAGATCAGCATTTGTGGAGAAGATCAAAAGTTTTCCTTAGTGACTATTTAACCTAGTGCTTTTCCCAGTAGAATAAAATGGAATGGTGGGCCTGCTGACAGAGGAACCCCTTCTGGGAGCAATCACAGGAGGTCGTATGGACCAGCCGTTTCGAACTCAACGTCCTTCTAGGTGAAGGACACAGTACAGTTCTAGGTCCACCTGAATTCTCCACTTTCAAGCAGCATGTTGAGTACCTGCTCTCAGCACTTCCCCACAAGCTCTCTGAGCAGCAGTGTCCAATAGCATCACTCTTAGTGTGAAGTTTGCAGCATCTGCAAACTTAGATCCGAACATTCCACAGAACCAATGTTCAGCAGTTGGGAAAGCAACATATTTACATGTAATAGGTTCACACTGTGTGCAGGCTGTCTTTCATCCTATGTCATATGTAACTGTGAAGTTTCTGAGATGAAAGCCCTTAGCTGTGCTGTGATAATCCTTAGGTTTTTTAAAGTCCCTGTAAAGAAGACAGTGCGTAATTTCATATCATAATTCACCATCTGAAAAATTCTCTTTGCCCTTTGTATCATATCATACTTTGTTGATAAATAAAACTAATTTCAATGGTAACATATCCTTGAGTTTTATTGCTTACTATTTCTTGATAGAAAGATAACAATTTTTCTTCCAAGAACTTAGAACTTGACCAACTCTGATTTTTTTTACATTATTTTTTCATAACCTGAAATAGCTCATTTCCAGCATCCTCAGACCAAACATTTTAATGACTGTTTTGCTCAAAAGACATTGAATTTTACTTTACTCATATAAAATTAAGGGTTGGGGATCTTACAGTGGAACTGTGTGAATGATAAAAACAAGTGTGGTACAGCACAGAGAGAGACCATGCAAGACAGAGGAAACAGGGCCAGGCGGAAGATGCTGTCCACTGGCAGCAAAAGACTGCAATGGGGAGCAGTGCAGCGGACAGCTCAGAATGCCTCACTGGGGTGACCTAGAACTCGTAGAAAATTTAGAGGAATTTCCTGAGTCCTCTGCACAGCATCCCTGGCACATGGTTAACCTGCCCTGCTGACCTATAGCAGAGGCACAAGGGTCCCACCCTGCCTTTACTCCCTGGAACTGCCCACTTCCTCCAGGACTGGCAGGGCTAGGTTTTGAAAAGCCACCCCAAGTCTGGTTAGTCTTCAACCAACCAGTGCCAAGATACAGAGAGAAAGAGATGGTAGACTGAACAGTTACTAAATGCTTACTCTTTGCTAGGCACTGCCAAGCACTAGAAATGCAAATATAAGCAAAAAGACAAACAGTCCCTGCCTTTGAGTAGCTTATGTTCGAATGGGAAAAAAACAACACAAAAAGGTAGCTGAAGATGAGAGTGGGGCGGGAATACCCTCACAGGGGCAAGGTAAAATAATCCAGGGAGTCCTGAGCTAGCATTGGTTTAAAGTTAGCATGCCTCCAATAGCTATTTCCTCAAAGGAGCCAAAATAGGCCAGGGAGGAGGCCCCAGGAGTGGAGGCATTGCCACCATGATAAGGCAGATTAAGCTGAGGTAGGGGAGTCATCCAGGAGCTAGGCAGGTCTGATTTGAAGCCTCTCCCCCCACCTAATTTAATCAGACTTTTTTTTTTTTTTACTCTGCGGGTTGGGGCATAGACATATTGCCATCTCATTAGCAAACTAATACATACCTTATCTCTTACCTTCCCCTTATTTACTGTGATTTCAGCAGCTGAGGGAGGAAGGCCCTATCTGTGTGATATAGTCACCATCTAGTGATCATATAATAATGTTCTTTCAGACCAAAATTTTGGACTGCTTAACAGTAAGACCTGGCAAAGATTTCTTGTAGAACACATTGAAAAGAGGGTCAGCATATCCACCAAGAAACAGGAAAAGATACTCAGTGCGGACCACCATAGCCCTGCTGTGTACTGTCTTCTTCCTCTTTCGGCATTCTACAGCTCATGGAGGACTAGTCTTCAAAACAGCAACAGTGTAAACCCTGTTTCTCTCTATTTTCTGCACTGGCTCTTTGGAACCCTCCCAAAAACAGTTCCTGCCTTCCTTGCTTTAGGCTGCAGAGTGGATAGAGCACTGGGCCTGGAATCCGAAAGGGCTTAGTTCAAACCTGGTCTTAGACAATTACTAGCTGTGTGATCCTGATCAAGTCACTTAACCTCTTCTGTCTGAATTTCCTCAACTACAAAAAGGAGATAATAGCCTTTATCTCCCAGGATTATTTTCAGAATCAGATGAGATATATGTAACATGCTTAATTAGCATATAGTAGGAGATTAATACATGCCTATTTCCTTCCCCTTCACCACCACCACCACTCCATCACCTTATTTTCCTGTAAACTAATAGGGCTTCTCTTCCCTTTCCCCAAGGGGAAAAATTGAAAGAGGGGAAATGAGCCCTTTTACTCTATAGGAAGGAAACCTATTAGCATCAACAAAGGCATGATGCCCTCCCATTTCTAAAGCCAAATACTCCAAGAGTTTATCTCTACCATACAAAACAGTTCTGACCAGCAGAAAACCTTGATGACAGGTCTCAGTGCTCTTGCAGCAAAGGCTGTCCCTGACGTGTAGCATATGGAGTTATGTATGAATCACAGGAAGGCAAGTTAACATCTCTAGCCTTTTCTCTCCCACCCCACCCTACCCCCACCACCTTCACCAAGGGAGATTTTAATTTCTACCAGTAAAAGAAGCAGGGAGTTAGGACCAGAGGTCCTAAATCTGCTCTCCTCAGAGAGATGGGTACCAGACTAGGATTATATCTATCTGTTCCCTTAAATATTAGCCTAAAGGTTGTAGTTTTCAGATTCAAGCTAAACTTCTGGTCACTATTCATTAATGGAGAAAGAAGGACCCCCAAATTTTATATCTAAGGCCTGACTCCCCACCAAATACCATAATAAACAAATATAGCAAATGGGGGGGAGAGAGGGAATTTATCCAAATCAATAGCAAAACAAATTAGAGAAAGTATACACAGGAAAATATAGTAAACAATACAGAGTGAAGGAACTCTCCCAGTGGGAAGGTGGAATCTCAATCAAGAGAGAAAATCTGAAATCTCACCCAGGGGAAAAATTCCCCAAGATCTCTAGTGTAGCAAGCTGGGCGAAGGGACATTATGGAGATTGCCAGCTCCTCTCGTGGTAGCTTCTCCCCAGAGTTCTTTTCTCCCTTTATGGCCTGAAGAGAAAACGTCGCATCATGCATCTTTTCTTTCAGAGTTGGAAGTCAGAGGAACCCAGAGACTGAAGAATCTGAAAAGAGAAAAACCCCTCGATCTCTCTTCTCTCTTCTCTCCACCTCTCACACTTCACCCCTATGAAGGGAAGTTGTTGGCTCCAGACTTCATACAGGTCTTGATAGCTTTCCCTTAATGTGACCTTGAATTGGATTTCAGATGCTACAATAAAGTTTGGGGCCAGAGCTTTGGGCACAGATAGTTGGTAGAGGTACATTGGCCTGAACCCAAATGCAGGAACTACTACTTGTAACACAAGACCAGATTACTGTGAGTATAGTAGAGGGAAAAGGGCATTGTAGTTGAAGAGGTTATAGATGGTACCTTTCAGAGCAGGAGGTGATCCCTTGGATACTCCCACAGCACATGGTGTAGGGAACAGATAAATGGAGGGAAAGTGCCAGGAATTTTACCAGAGTCGTTTGGGATCATAGGAATGGTGCTAATACATCATGGATCAGTCAAGTCTCTGTGGGGATAGCCAAAGTATGTGATGGATATGAAAGTGTGAAGCCTGAGACAGCCAATAAATCTGGGTAGAACGTTAGGAGCATTTACCCTTGGTACCCATAGTGTTAAGGCCAGGGCTTTTGCTATTTAGTTTGTAACAGGAGTTCCATATTGCCATACTATGTTCAGTTTCATTGTGAGGGAAAGGAAAAATGCTCAGCCAAAGCCCCCATCTATAACAGATTCAACTCACTGACTGGACGAATCACTATGAATCAAATAATGAATCATTTGACTGAATCATACTTAACAAAACACAACTAACAGAAAAGTCCATGCAATAAAATCATGTTTAACCTCTTACAAAACAATAAATAACACCCTCAGTCTTCTGCACCAGTGGAGAAAAGGTGACAAATCACCAGAGGGAAAGGGAAAGGAAACTCAGGTTCCAAAGACAGTGGAGGGAAGATTGCCTGAAGTCACTACTTGATCTGTTCCTCGAGATAGTTCTGTACCTCAGGAAAGGGGGTCTTCTGGAGCTTCTCCTAGAACAACTCCAGGCACCTCCTTGCCTCTTCAGCTGTTACTGAGAGAGGGTCTGCTCTTGGCATAGTTCATGAGAGCCAGCTTTACCCACCTTCAGCTGCTTTAGCTACATCTCTGTATACACAGCTATAGTTCCAGCCAAAACCCCTCTGCCATCCATCGCTTCAATCACTGACATTCCAGCTTCACGACTCCATCCCAAAGCCACCTCTCTGTGTCTGATCCCTAAAGCCCTGCCTTGGTAACGTCATCCATCCCAAAGTTGCCCACAACCTCACTTTATGCCTCAGGATTCTTTGTTTCTTCAGAGAAACATTCTTTTTAGATTCAGACTTCCCAGGCTACATATGTGGAAGCTCCTTTAAAAACAGTTCTTTCAGAGACTGCCCGTAAGTAGGGATTTATTCATCACATTCTTTAGTCTGTATTTATTTTTAATCAGTACTTTTTTTTTGTAACTTTAATTTCCAAATATATCCTCCTATCCAGCGAACCATGCTTTGAAACAAAGATGTCCAAAAGAAAGAAAGAAAAAAAAAGACATGGTTGACAGTATATGCAATAGTCCGCATATATTGTCCCCCACCTTCACAAAGAAGAAAGGAAGGTGCATTTTTTCAACTTTTCTACAAAATCAAGACTGCTCATCATAATTATGTGTCCTTCATTTTCATGTTATTATTCTTTCTTTTTACTTTGTTGTGCTCATGTATTCTTTCATGGTTCTGCTTACTTCACTTTGCATCAATTAATATGTTTTCATGATTCTCTGAATTTATATTCTTCATATCTCCTGGTGGAGTAACATTCCATTGCAGTCATTGTATACTATATTTTGTTCAGTCATTCTTCCTACTTGGTTTCCAGTTCTTTGCTACCAAAAAAAAAAGTGCTTTTCTGAATATTTTGGTATACAAGGGAATTTTCTTTCTGTCTCTTTACCTCCTTGAGGTATACATCTAGCAGTGATCTCTCTAGGTCCTAACTTGCCTCATGCTCCAGTTTGGTAATAGCCCAAAGAACCTCTCAGGAAAATGCTATGAGCTACTTCCTTACCCCTCTCCACAGAATGTTTCCAGCCCTGACTCCTATCTGGGTTAGAATGAGTAATTTCCTTTTACTTCTTCCTGCTTTCCCACACTATATTAATCTCAAGGTGCATTTTTCCTAATACAACTTTCTTTGTCCTTTCAGTTCCCATGATGTTCTGCTATACAAATAATTTTCTTGAAGTTTTAATAAGCCTCAAGGACAGCCCAAACCAGTGAGCCTTCTGCTCTTCTTCCTGCTTTTCCAACAAAGCCTTTGTTTACTTCAACATATTTTGATGAGTCAGAATGTTCCTGGGTATGTCTGTTGATCTGAAGTTGATATTCATATTTTTCTAGAGTCCACATAAAACTTCACCAAAATTAATTTTAAAAAATAAATGATGTCAATGTCATCCCCAGCCTAGATCTGTCTGTGCTATCAACTAAACTTACCAGTAATCCTCATCCCTGCAGAAGTGGTACTTGGCTGTGGACATCAGGATATAAAGTGACCAGAGCTGTCGTACTGGAAAGACTGCAATTACCAGGTCCGGGGAGTGTGAGATCACCAATTAACCCCCATCTTGCATATAATTAGGGCACATTCACCATATACACTGCATCCCGTTTCTAGAGTGAAGATTCAAACAATGTTAGGAACTCTGCCTTAGAAGCTATTCCCCCATAAGAGAACATAATCTGTTAACATCTTACCAATAATAAAGGCTACCCCAAGTTAAATCTTTAGAGTCCATTCCTTCTTCTTCCATGGCAATCCTGCAACCAGGAAGTGAAATTCCATGGAAGGAACTATATAGAGAAAGGAGAGAGTAGCTCCCACAGTCTGTATGGTGGTTCCTAAGTTCTGTCCCTGAGGACACAGGAAGAAAGGCAGTCAAGTACTCCCTCCTATGCTTCCAATTCCTTAAGTTGCTTTAAAAGCTATAGGGCTCAGAAACTTGCAGAAGACATGAGTAGTTTTCTGTTCTTTTTTTTTTTTTTGAGGCAGTTGAGGTTGTGACTTGCCCAGGGTCAAACAGCTAGTAGGTGTCTGAGGACAGATTTGAAATCAGGTGTCCTTACTCCAGGACTGTTGACATATCCACTGCACCACCTAGCTGCCCCATAGTTTTCTATTCTTGAAAGCCCACGTAGGGACCCCATGGTTAAAACCAAATATCTAGTATGCATGCTACCTGAAAAAGTACAATAGAAAGATTTTAAATTAAGGGACCTAGTTTTGACTCCCAGCACAATACTAGCAGTGTGATACTGGACTAGTCAGTTAACCTGTCTGCACCTCTTTACTGACTCTTGCCCCTGGGAAACAGTTTAAAACAGGCCTAACATGATTGGAAGGAAGAGAGATAGAGAGACAGGCTCCTATCAGTTCTTCTGGTTCTGTAGCCAATTAGGGCACTCTTCATCATCTCTTTATCAACATCAGGTGCATCAGCCTTGAGTCACACATGGCTGGAAGCTGGCACAGAACCAGGAGTGCCACCTCTGAGCACGCACCATGGGGATGGCCACTACAGGCCAGTACAACTGAGACACACAACACACTGCTCTTGTCTTGGTTCTTCTCTTACCCGTGTGACGACTTCTCAGGCTTCTTTGCTTGATCGTTATCCATTTCCTATCCCAGACTCTGTATTTAAGACTTCTCTTCTCTCCCTGTACTCTTACTTGGTGGTCTCATGAGCTCCCATGTGTTTAATTTTCATCCTAAGCAGATAACTCCCCCATCTGTCTCTACAGTCCTGGTCTCTCTCCTGAGCCCCAGTCACAAATCTCTAACTGCCTATTGGATATTTCAAGCTGGATGTCCTATAGACATCTCAAACTTAACATGTCCAAAATAAACCTTATTTACTCTCCCCAAAACCCTTCCTCTTCCCAACTTTCCTATGTCTGCTGGTGGCACCACCGTCTTCCCAGTCACCTAGGCTCAAAACCTCTGTCATCCTTGACTTCTCACTCTCACTCAACCTACAACCTAATCCATTGCCAAATCTTGTTTTTACTCCGACGGTTTTCCTCCTATGTGTCCCCTTCTCACTCTTCTCAGACAGCTGCCACCCTGCCAGTGCAGCCCTTCATCACTTCTTACCTGGAAGATTGCCATAGCCTTCTAATTAGAGGGCCTATTTGCCGCCTGTCTCTCTCCACTCTAATCCATCCCTCACACAATTGCTAAAATGATTTTCCTAAAGCACAGGTCTGAACATGTCATTCCCCTACTCAAGAAATACCAATGGCTCCCTATTGTCTTTAGGATAAAATATAAACCCCTCAGTTGGATTTTTTTAAAGCCCTTTACAACATGGTAACCTTTCTAAACTTGTTATCTCCACTCTTCCTTTCCCATACTTTGCAGTCTAGCCAGACTGACTGTTCTTCACACATGATACTTTATCTCCCTCATTCTATGCCTATATATCTATGTCTGTGTGTATGTATGTACACAAACATATACACATATGTGCATATATGTCTATAGATATATGTTTATATGTATACAAATATGTAAATATGTCTATATATCTACATAGATATTATATATTTTTTTTATTTCCCTCATTCCTATAATACACCCCTTCCTCACTTCACCTTCTTAGAACATCTTGTTTTCTTTAAAACTCAGCTCAAGTATTTGTTGATTATTAAATTCACAATTAAAACTTTAAAAGCAAAACAAAACAATTCAGGCACTACCTTCTACATAAAGCCTACCTCCTACTCTTAATCACTTAGGGGGAGAGGAGTGACCCCCACTTCCCCAAAAAATTATATTGTATTTATTTCGTACATATTTTTCTATACACTTATCTAGCAGTATTATGGTTATGTTATGTGTAGTTGCTGGGTGGGTAAAGTGTTGGTCACTCTCTCTCCTTGGCCCCCACCCTTATGTAGGTAACTACTAATCACTCCCTTAAAGTTTTCCCTCAGGCTTACTCTCTGGTCCTTCCCTCAGTTCTATACTTCTAATGCAGGGAGTTTTTTTGTATCATGGACCCCTGATGAAAACTATAGACCCCTTCTCAGAATAATGTTTTCATTATTTACTTATTCATTATTACATTATTTCATAAAATACCTAAGACTACAAAGAAAATCAATTATATTGAAATATAGTTAAAGGGGCAGCCAGGTGGCTCAGCGAGTAAGAGCACCAGCCCCAGTGTCGGGATGACCTGGGGATCAAATCCGGGCTCAGATACTTGGCACCACACCCAGAAATAACTGGCCATGTAACCTTGAGCAAGTTACTTAACCCCGATTGCTTTAAAAAAAAAAAGAAATATAGTTAAAATATATATATATTTTAAAGTTCACAGACCCCAGGTTAAGAACCTCTGATTTCTTTTCAAGTCAAGGAAAGACAATGGAAAGAAAACATGGACAAAGTGCTAACTAGCCAGTCTCCCCTCCCCAAACTACTGACTTATATTGCCTAGAAAGATTTCGGTCCATATTACTCTCTAATCGGAGTTCAGGCAGGCTCCTGCATCAGTTCAGTCTTGATGCTTTATGCTCCTGGCAGTTTGAACTATAAAAAGATAAGCAGGCAGCGGGAAAGATTGTCAGAAATCTTTTCCTGAACTTTTAACTGTTTGCAAGTAGTTTCAATTGCTAACTCAGTGAAGGAAAAAGGGAAGTTGTATTTTGTATCCTTTTTATTATTTGTTTTTAAACTTCCGATTATTAAAGTAATTTTAATTGGATTTTATATTTCATAAGTACCTGTTGCATTTTTTTAAGGAAAAAAATACTTGAACCTGCTGAATTAAGCTCATAACCCTCTCTTTGCTTTGATAAATGATAAAAATGAATGAATAATGCCCCTCATCTATACCTCTGAGTCCCTAGCCAGTAAAATTGCCCTGGCAAATATATATTGCAGTTATGAAATCTCTCTCTCTCTCTCTCTCTCTCTCTCTCTCTCTCTCTCTCTCTCTCTTTCATTTTCCCATGCTGTCTTTTTCTCTGCTATATTTAAATAACAAGACGGTGGTCACTAATACAATGATTAACCATATTTTTCTTACAAAAACCAGCTTTAAAGACTTAACTATTTCTTAAGCATTTACTAGGTACCCAGCACTATGCTAGGTGCTGGGGATATAAATAAAAAAGAGAAGTAAGTTTCAGAAACAGACAAATTCTCCAGAAAGGGAAAGACGGGAGAAGTTAAGAAAGGAGTGAAGAAGAATCACCAATCTTGGATCTGTCCCCTCTGGGTGAGTTCAGTAAAAGAGAATCTGCCCAGATGAACCAAATGACCTTCTAGAGTCCTTGCAATCCTCCCATGCCATGCCCCTCGTCAGGGATGCTTCATGGTTTTTCCCTTAGGATAAAAAAACTAGCTTGTCAGTCAAAGTCCAGTGCAGCTCCCAGAGGGCTGAGGAGGGAGAAAATCCACCTGAACCAGCAGGCATTCCTTTCCATGTTTATATCTCCTTGGCAACTCTAACACAACACTACCCTTGTATACTCTCCTGTCGCCTCCCTAGACAGAATGTAAGCTATTATGAGAACAAAGACCATTTCATTTCTGTCTTTGTAGCCCCGGGAAAAGCACATAGTAGGTGTTCAATAAATGCTTCCTTGAAAGATTCTGTTAGTCCTTATCTTATGTGTAAATTCACTGAGAATTAGACCTTCTTTTCTTAAGTCCAATGACATCATGCAAGTGGAACAATCTGTAATCCTTAAAGTACTAGATAATAAACGTGAGATATTATTGTTAGCTTCCTACTTCTCCCTCTCATCTCACTCCCTTTGTTTTCCTGTTCCAGTCTCCAGAGAGTCTGTCCTGTCCAGGGCTTATAGTCCTCTTTTAAGGGAAATTGGAAAGAGCTCTGGATTTAGGATGTCATCTCCAGTTGTCCCAATCTATATCAGGTCACTGGACCCAGATGACTCTGGAGGAGAAAGTGAGGCTGGTGACTTTGCCTCACTTAAATCCAATTCACTTGCAAGTCATAGTAAGATTTCTCTTTAGAAACAACAACGATTGTAGAACTTAACATTTTAAGTACATTAAACAAAGAGGTGAAAGACAGAATTTCCCCATGAAGATAAAATGTGTATTAAGGATTTAAAATGTGTATGTATGCTATAAGTAAGGGTATACTGATGCCAGCTCAAAGAGAGAAGTGATTGTTAAATTTTCAGTGTGAGCATTTATACTTCAGAAATCAGTAAACCCCTGAAATTAGGGCTTTATTTTTTGTTTTGTTTTGTTGATTATGTATGTAGACTTAAGAAAGTAATAGAAGAAATGTTAATAAAACAGATTAAACTTAAAAGTATGTACTTTGTTTTTTTTCAGAGAGACTGTTGTTAAACATTTACCAACATATCACCAGTTCCAGAGGAAAAGATGGGACCACGTAAGACAGATGAAGGTAAACAGGCAATATGGTATACCTAAACCCCAAAAGAATATTGAACTTGGGATTGGAAAACCTGAGTTCAGATTCTGACTACCACTAAGCTGTGTGACCATGAGCAAATAATTTCTCCTCTATAGTATGCAATTTTCCCACCTGTAAAACAGGGTCAAATAAAATGATTTTTAAGGTCTTTTCCAAATCAGGCATTCTATGAATCTATAAAAGAGGATTCTGTTTGCCAAGGTGCCTGTATGCTCAGGAGGACATGCCAGTGTTGTTAAAGGATGTCCCTTAGAGAATAGATAGTTGGGCATAGAATAATATGCACAGTCATATAACCCCAGAAATCCACAACTTAGATAGAAATAAAAAATAAAGCAAGAAAGCAGAGAGGATTCTGCCTGGAATGTACCATTGGGGAGGGGGAGGTTCGGCTGAGAAAGAGAAGAATTAGTGGATGGTGGTGGGCCTTCTGAAAAGAAGAAAGGCAGATTAAGCAGGAGTCACTCCTGTCCTGAGGGTGGAGCACTGCCTGGCAAGCGTTTGGGTCCTGGCACTGAATGTCTGTTTCAGTGTTAGGTTGCCTTGACAGTCAGTAGAGTGGAAGTCACCAAGGAGAGGCTGGATGACCTGTCAAGCAAGAGCCCTGTGATTCTTTGACTAGGTTGTTCAGCTCTTGCTGAAGCTAGGGAGAAATTTTTCCTGAAGTTTTCTTCCCTGGCTGTCACTCCCCTCTCCTTTATGCCCATCCACATCAATGCTATCTCTACTGTATCCTTATCCCACTCAGCCCTACCCTTCACTTATCCTCTGGAACCCATATTCTAGTAATAAACTACCTTCCAGATTACACATGTACTCTTCCGTTGGAAATTTTATATATGTTTATTTATATAATTGTATATATTTATATGTGTATATATTGTATATATAATCTATATGCATGTATATGTGTTTCTATGTGTACATATACACATATACAGTGATAATAATTTCAGATCATTTGAACCCCAATAAAGGCCAAAGCCTGAGCTAATCAACCAGACGTGCTTTGCTTTGCTCTAAAAATGCCCTTTCCTATGTCAGGAACTTTAAGACCAGATAAGGCTGACAAGGAGGATTCTTCCTGTTCGTAACCACTAAAGGACAGGATGTCTGGAACCATACATTATCTTGAATAGTGGTGTTGAGGTTTAAGGTTTAAGGGTGTTTGAGACCCCCAAATATCAATACATCAGGTCCTGCTGAATGAATTTGATTCAAGTCTTCTCTCAGCCAAAGTAAAGTAAAGTTTATTAAAGATTTGCCTTAATGGGTAGACTCTTAAAGAGCCTAAATATCTGTGACACTTGTATTGGACAAGCAGGGCAGAATAATCTGACATAGAGTAAATCTGCCCTAGATTGAATTCTCAGCCCCTTCATGGAAGCAAGATGCATCTTACATACAGAAATAGTGTGGGAGGGATCTAGGGGTGGTCCAGAGGAGGAGTTAGGGGAGGATCTTGAGGAGCAGTCAAATGAGGTCAGACTCCAGTAATGAGATTAAGGATGGGAAATAACTGAGGGCTACCTGGAGATGACCAACTATGGAGGGTTTGGCTAGTTTAAGGGTAACAGATTTGGGTATAGAGATTTTGATGGGCCTAGCTATAATGAAAGGCTCATAGCCTCAGGCCAATGCCTCATCAAGTAGGAAGATTCAATCGGTTTCCCAGAGCCTGTACCCCATCATTGGGACTTCTCTTGGTATCCTAGGGGCATATGCTATATAGGGGAAACACAGATATCCTGGGATTATAACTTCCAGTTGACACTACCTTCAATTTGTATTTACGATTTATTCAACTAAGAAAGTTCCCTTCTCATAGTATGTTTAAACACATTTGGAGACCATAAATTTGAGTTACATATCCTGAGTTGGGATTGTACTTAAATGTATTTAAGCCTACTCATTCTTTTTGTCAGTCAGTCAGAAGTTTTCTCCTGGCAACATGATCATTTATCTGCTAGCTTTAAGGGAAAAAATTATATATATATAACCTAGCTTGTGATATATATATCTTAATTCTTTTAACCAAACTTTCAGGTTTACAACACACATATATAAATATATATATGCCTTTGTCTCCTGCTGAGGCTCACTCACGTCTATATGTGTATAAAATACACACACATACATATATATGTATATATATATATATAAAATTTTATTTTCTATGTACATTGTTGTCCCCAATAGAATGTAAGCTCCATTAAGCACGGGAACTGTTTTGTTTTTTATCTTTTGTATTAGCTTGCTAAATTGAAATGAATTGGACTCCAAGATAAGATGGCAGCATCATAGGATACAAAGTAGGACATCATAGGCTACATTAATAAATTGTCCTCCATATTAGACGTGTACTATTCCCCTGGAAATTACTCTACACACATATACATATGCACACACACACACACTGTATTTGATTTTTCTATGTGTGTTGTTTTCCCCCAATAGAATATGAGCTTCTTAAGAACAGGAACTGGATTTTTTTTTGTCTTTATATTTTTAAGTAGAAACTTAATAAATGCTTATTAAATTGAACTGATTAGGTAGCAGCATGGAAGGACACAGAGGAGTCCCCATCCTTGACAAATATTCCCCACCCCCACCCCCCAGTAAAGCTCCAAAAAATGGACCAGAAGGAATAGTGATAAAACCCAAGAGAGGCATAAAAATTGGTCCAGTCCATCTCATCCAGGACCACACAAGAAGACTGCCAAAAACCTACAGAGTCTCTAAGGAGAGACAAGCCTGGGCAGGCAGACAGCACAAGGGGCTCAAAGTCCTAAGCCACAGCAGGAGACCAGGACAATCAGCCCTGGGATAACCTGGGGAAGCCAAGACAGGAAAGGGAGCCAGACAAATCCTCTGTGAGCACAGTGACCAGTCTCCACCAGCTGAGTGAGCCTCAGTGGGAGACAATGCCAAGAATTTGAGTGCTCTGGCAATCTACCCTCAAGCCCTAGCAAGTGGCAAAGCCAGACTAGCCCAAGCCCCCAAGCAACCCCCTCACCCAAGCTACAGCAGGAGAGAGAACCAGTCTAGCACCTGGGCCACTAGGTCCGGGAAGTCTAGCAGGAAATCTTCTAGTACAATTAATCAACTCTGGGTTTAGGACTGTGCAAAAAGAAAAAATGCAGAGAAGGGGCTGAGGCCCAAGCTTAAGTCAAGTCACCAGGAAACTGAGCCCCATGCCAGGAGGTAGAGGGTAGAACCTAGCAATGGCCCCCATATTCAGGATCAAACAGGGCCTGCTCTGCCCCCTGGAAGATTATGGGAGGGAGAACAGTGTGACCCAAGCATAAACTCCCCATTCAGAAACCGAAGCTGGATTTATAAATGATGAGGGATGGCTCCCAATAGGTTCAGCAGGAACTCTGATCTTATCTAAGACCAGAACCTGGGATTCAGTCTGGAAAGAATTCAGCTCAGCCTTACTTGGGAGTCAGGGTTGAAAAAGTTTATTATATGCTTTGCAGCGGGCAAGGGTCCTTAGGGGACCTGCAAGTGAAAGGGGGCACAGGCTTTTACTTTTAAAGGGTAGGGCTGCCATTGTCCGGGCTGACTGGATGGATGTAAGGGACTTCAGTGCATAGATAAAAGTTAGGGCTGACTGAGAGGAATTTGTGACTTCAGTGCATAAATAAAAGTTTGAGATGAGATTTGGGCCAGACAGGAGGAGACATGAGGAGATTAAGCTAGGACAAAGGAGTCACAAGTTGTTGCCTAGGCAGAGTTCAGATAGGGGGAAGAGGCAGAGTTTGAGGCTGGGAAAGGGATTTTACAGACTGGTTTTACAAATTGCTATTACAATTTTACAATACAAATTGCAGTTACAATTGTACAAACTGGTTTTACAAATTGATTACAGACTGATGTTGCAAATTGGTTTTACAAATTGCTGTTACAGATATAGATCCCAAGCACCCCATCATAAGGAAATAGAAGAAAATGTTAAACACAATGACAAAATACTATGAATTACAAAGGAAACCCAGAAAAAGAAAATCGTTCTAGAACAAGGCCAAGAAAAGCCTCAGAGAAAAAATGACTTGGTCAAAAAGACCAACAAATGAAGAGATAAAAATTGTAATTTTAAATTAAATGAGTTATGAAGGAAAAAAATGGAAAGGTAAATTAATAGCTTGTAATTGAAAATTATAAACAACACTCAAGAAATGGAGTATCTCAAAATTAAAATGGACCAAATCCATGACTCCATGAGACAAAAAATTTTAAACAAAGTAAAAAAATTTTTAAAACACATGAAAATATAATGTATATGCTATAAAAATGACATACAAAACAGATAAAAGAGAGAGAATCTAAGAACCATCAGTCTACCTGATAATCATGACCAAAAAAATCCTTGGGATATCATGTTTCAAGAAATCATAAATGAAAACTGCCCAGATCTTTTAGAACCAGAGGGAAAAATAAAAATAGAGACAATTCACCAGTTACTTCCTGAAAAAAAAAAAAACACCAAAATGAAGCCACCCAGGAATATCATAGCTAAAATCCAGAAGATGCCAGTCTAAAGAACCACAAGCAGCCAGAAACAAAATACTCAAGCACCAAAAAACCATAATTATGATTACACAAGATTTGGCAGATACCTATATGATCAAACTGATACCGTGGAATGTGGTATTCCAGAAAGAAAAAGAAAAAAAGGCTACCAAGAATTGAATTGTCAAGGGAGGCTATAAAAGGGATTCTTACTAGGGTGGGAGGCTGGATGCATTCAATTGAACTCAACAAGTATTTAATAAATTCTTACTAAAAAATAAATAAATAAACATACTACATACAAGGCACTATGTTCTGCTCTGAGATTACGCAAAGATGAAAAAGTCTATTCTCTTTTTCTGACAGAGACTAGAAGCAACTGCTGCTGGGTTCCATAGGGGTTCAGGGAGTTAGAAACATACTTAGTCCAGGAATAAACAATGCTCATTGGAAAGCCAGGAAGGTTTTTATTACCTTTGTATTACATGTATTCTTTCAGAGAATTAGACAAATGCAAGCCCTTTAAAGCTGCTTTCATTCGAATTTCCTGCCTTGTTCCTTCAGAACTGGGATTGGTTCCAGCTCTTCCTGGTTACAATCTTTCTACCTACCCACTACACATTTATTCCTTCATATGTTCCCTCCTCCCAAACATGAGCTAACATGGGTTCCATGATCAGATAATGAGGTTCTAATTCTATTAGGGGTGTATCAGTTAATGTGTATGAGGCTAGTTAAGCATTGCTGTTAATAAAAAGTTGGTGACCATCTCTTGACCCTGACCAGTTTGGGCTAGCTTAGCCCATGCCTTTTCCAAGGGGAAAATCACAGATTTCTTCCAACTATATGATTGGATAGGGTCACTCTGCCCTTCCTCCCCTCATCCTGATTTACACCCTCTTGCACATCCTATGTAACATCTGTTTTTGCAACATCTATTGTTCCTTTAGGATCTGTGAAAACCAAACTACTAGCATTTCTCACAAGGGTACTCACCCTCCCTGCTCTGTACCCAGCCATGCCATTGTGTACCAGGTTTATTTCTGGGGAAACCTGACTTTGTAGTATAGGAGAAAAAATTGCTTATTCCCATATTCATTAGCTTGTCACCTTGTCCACCTTGGCTATTCTGGGGACAATTCTAATTTTGGGGCTCTCCTAGGGTATGTTTGTTTTTAAAAGAAAGTTTTAAAATGTTCCCAAGGTACAAATATGAATTGGATATGAAACAGATCTTTTATTCCTGTGCAGAAAAGGAAGTGCTAAGCACAAAGGAATTGTAGTGGGCATTACGAATGATTACAACAGAATTCAGTAACTTATCACCACTGGTACAATCAGTTTCAAGTCTTGTTGGGACATGAAAACAGTTTTTGCAAGGCTACTAATTAGCCATTTTGTATCTTGCCTCTACTGAGTCGTCTGATCAAATGCCAACTTGGAGCTGTTCTCTGGTGGTCTCATTCTCTCCAGTGCTGATGCTTCCCTTTCACCCACCCATTCCTTCTACTTCTCAGGTTCTCTCTTCTGGTGGTGGTCACACTGCCCAATGCAGGTTCATTTCTCTGCCATCAGCCACTACCACTCTATCACCACACCTGCAGGCTTTTATGCCTTTTCCTTTCTCACAAGGATCTATATTAAAGGAAAGAAGACACCAAAGGGTGGATGCCCCCTCCCAAGCACCACCAGCATAACCTGGGTATTCTTGAAGCCAGGTCAGGGGAAGTACACCCCCACACACACACCCACACATACAGCTTCCCACACCTCAGAGAGTACTCGTGCTTCTAAAGGAGAGGGAGAGAGTGAGCCAAAGGATGAGATGCCCCTTTAGGCTCAACAGCCAATTAAGGGACTCCACTGAACTGAGAGTCAGACAGGCCTGTAAGCCTGGAGGAGTAGAGAAGGAATGAACGCTTGCACATTTTACTAGAACTAGATCAGTAAACCAAGGGGCATTTGTTAAGCA
The DNA here is from genome assembly GCF_028583685.1 of Petaurus breviceps papuanus. Taxonomy (NCBI): domain Eukaryota; kingdom Metazoa; phylum Chordata; class Mammalia; order Diprotodontia; family Petauridae; genus Petaurus; species Petaurus breviceps. Next base: position 49,576,825 of record NW_027185698.1, on the reverse strand, counting down.
TCTTTTGAGTGCCAGGCACTGCCATAAGAAATACAAAGACAAGAACAAAACAGTGCTTGTATGAGGTGGGAGGGGACAGGATTAAGCATCATAGTATATTCCAGACCCAGTGCTAAGCACTTTCACAAATATCTCATTTGATCTTCATAATAACTCTTCCAGGTAGGTGCTATTATTATTGTCATTTTACAATTGAGGAAACTGAGGCAAAAAAAAGTTAAGTGATTTACCCAGGGTCACATAGCTGGGAAGTATCTGAGGTCACATGTGAACCCAGATCATGCTGACTCTAAGCCCAGGGTGATGATATCTACTATGCCATCAGTTGCCTTAAGGAGTTTACATTCTTCTTAGGAAAATAACATGTATCCATATACAAAGTAAATACAAGATAATTTCTGGGTGGAAGCAGGAGAACACTTGTAGAAAATGGCTTTTGGATGAACTCTGAAGGAAGGTAGGGGAGCTGAAAGATAGAAGTGAATTCCAGGCATGAGGAGCGTTCATTCCCATGCAAAGGGATGGAGATTAGAGACTGCAAAATGGCAAGTTTGACTTGACTGTCAAGTGAATGAAGGGGAGTAATATGTAATATACCTGGCAAGGTAGGATGAAACCAGATTATAAAGAAATGAAGGAACCAACAAGGGCTCTCTGGTACTTTAAGAAGGTGATTTTGGAGCGTCTAGGTGGTGCAGTGAATAGAGCACCTGCCCTGGAGTCAAGAGGACCTGAGTTCAAATTCTGCCTCAGATACTTAACACTTACTAGCCTAGGCAAGTCACTTAACCCCATTGCCCTGCTTTCCCCTTTCACACCTTCACATATTAGAGGTAATATTTCTGCTGTTCAGTTTTTCATTCCTATCCAACTCTCCACAACCCCATTTGGGGTTTTCTTTTGCAAAGATACTGGTTTGCCGTTTCCTTTTCCAGCTCATTTTACAGTTGAGAAAACTAAGGCAAACAGGGTTAAGTTTGTAGTGTCTGAGGCCAGATTTGAATTGAGGAAGTTGCTTCCTGACTACAGGCCCAGCACTCCTGCCCCAAGGAGTACTTACAAAAATGAAATCACAAGTTGTTTGAGGATGGAGCTTGAGCCGTAGAATTTTACCTTGGCAGCACCTGGGGAGAAGGTTTTGTGACTGTGACAGCAAATTCGGGAAGACACAGGGATGTGATGGGAGTGGGGCAAGGAGAAGAATTGGGTTAGGGACATTCCAGTAGGAAGTGGAAAGCAAGACAGGGCAGGAAAAGGGGGAAATGAATGTGGTATGTTGGGAGTGTTTTGTATTTCCCCAAGGATGATATCACTTCTGTCCCTTTTACTTTCCCCCCCTCAGGTCTGGAAGGTGGAAGGCCAGTAAGAGAGGACCCCTGGAAGGGTGGGAGGAAGAGTGTCTGACCCAGGCTAAGATTCTTCCACTCCTAAGAGAGAGAAAGCAGTCTTATACTCAAAACAGTCACTGAACCTCTAGGGGAGTTCCCAAGGGAAATAAGCTCTATTTACAGCCCCAGAGAGGAAGAAAAACTGCTTCCAGTTTGGCCTACAGGACCTGCCCTCCCCCTTCACACCTTCCTCCCTTCTCCTCCCTTTCCCTTCCCCCCACCCAGGAATGTGTCTTCTCCCTCATCCCTTCCTCCAGGAGGTTTTTGTACTAGGCCCTCCCCCACTGAGTGATCTCCAGTCTCCTGGTTTTTCCTGCTCAGGCCTGAATAAACCAATCAAGACTTGTTTACCAAATAAACTACTGACTAGAGATAATATTCCCTAAACATATTAGGAAAGAACCGAAAATCAGGTAGAAAAAGAAAAGAGAAACACAGAGACAGATTTTTTTTAAAGTGAAACTTAGATGGAAAGGTTACAAATCTGCCTTTCCAGCTGTATTTTGCTATGGGAGTGGGGGTGAGGATTAACATGGTCAGACCTAAGTTTTATACTTTAACTTGGCAGCTGTATGGAGGATGGATTGGACTGAGAAGAGATTTGGCTCAAGTACGTTTGAAAGCTATTGTAAGGAGTTCAAGTGAGAGGTGATAAGAGCTTGCACCACAGTGGCAGCTATGTGAGTAGGGCAATCTTTTGTAGGTAGGAACATGTCTTGGCAATGGATTGGCTATCTAAGGTAAATGAGAGTGCAGAGTAAATGAATGAAACCAAGAGAGAAGAATGAAACCAAGGGTATGAGCTTGGGTGAGCAAGAAGGTGATGGTGACTTCAACAGTAATCAGAACATCTGTCCAGTCCAGATTAGGGGTGAATTGGAGGGTAAAAAGATAAGGATATCTATTTTGGATGTTTTGCATTTGTTACATCTATAGGACATCCAGTTTGAAATGGCCAATAGACAGAAACTTTAGGAGAGAGACTAGGGCTAGATATCTACATCTGGGAATCTAGATGATAAATGAAACCAATGGAACTAAATATATTACCAAGTGACATAGAAGAGGAAAAAAGAAAAGAGAGCCCAATGTAGAGTCTTGGAGGATACCTATAGTTAAAGGGCAGTCTTTGGGACTATGTGGGGTTTTCTTGGCAAAGATATTAGAGTATTTAACCATTCTCTTCTCCAGCTCATTTTACAGATAAGGAAATTGAGGCAAACAGGGTTAAGTGACTTGCCCAAGATCACGCAGCTAGTTAGTATCTGAGGCTAGATTTGAACTCATGTTTTCCTGGATCCAGGCTTCACACCCAATCCACTGCCACCTAGCTGTCCCCATGACCTGGCTACAGATCCAGCAAAGGAGATTGAGAGAAAGCAGTCAGGTTAGAGGAGAACCAGGGGAGAGAATTGTCACCAAAACCTAGTAAGAATCATGATAATTGAATGTCAGATGCTATAGAGAGACCAAGAAAGATGAAGACTGAGGAAACAACCCCTGAGAATGTGGCAACTAAAGTATCACTGATGACTTTGGAGAGAGCAGTCTCAATTTAATGATGAGGTCAGAAACCAGATTAGAGAAGGTTTAGAAGACAGCGATAAGAAACCAAAATGGAAGCATGAAGTGTTTTCAAGTTTATCTGACAAGAGGAGGAGAAATATTGGACAATAGCTCAATTCAATAACTAGTATGTGGGTCAGAGACCTCCAACTTAAAATAGTGAGACTTCTCAGGGTAAAACAAAAAGGAGCTTGATTACAATCTCGCGAGCAGGGGCATCAGGCAAGAGAGGTGAGAGGCAGAAAGCAAGCACATGGTTATATATAACCCCTAATGCAGAAACCCCAACTCCCAACCGGCCTTCACTCCCATTGGTGGGGAGGCGGGCTCACAATCTAAGCACGGGAATATATCTCAGAGACAAAGAACACAGAAACATGTAGGCATCCAATGTAAAGCCAGGAAAGCAGTTTTGTCCTTATTTGGCATATTTTGTGCTGGGGTGGCACTGGGGAGAGTCTCCCTTGCTCTAAGTTCCAGATTCCTATAAGGTCAGGTGACTTCCAAACTTAGGCCTAACTGCTGGCCAAAAACCTAGACCATGAGAAGTCTTCACAACTTTTATTCCACACTCACTAGGAATTGGGACTTGACAACTGACTGTGCCCTGCAAAAGAAAAAGTCAGTATGATTTAGGATTGAAATATTATAAAGGATCCCTAAAATTGTGATAAAGTCTAATTCTGGGGCCTCGGGAACACAGAAAGGACTGGTCCTTTACCCTCAAGAAGGCTTTGGAAAGTGCTTTGCAAACCTAAACATGTTACATAAATACTACCTGTTGTTATTCTGAAGCCTGAATCTGAAAATGAGTACTGCACCATTTGCAGAAGCTGGCACAAAGAGTTCTGGGGACCAAGACTGCAGGGCATCCCCAGATACAAAGTAAATAGTGACTGAAGAAGTGTACTCAGAGTCATTGAAGGCTATTTAAGGTCTCCCTCATTAGGCCAAAAATAACAATAGCTAGCATTTCTATGGTATTTTAACAAATACTGTTTCATCTTACCTTAGCAGTCCTGAGAAACAGATAATATTATTACCCCCATTTGACAGGTAAGGAAACTGAGGCAGGTTAAGCAACTTGCCCAGGGTCACATATCTAGCAAATGTGTGAGGCAATTTTTGAATTTAGGTCTTCTTGACTCTAGATTCTCTGCGTTATCTACCACACCACCTTGCTGCTTCTAAAGAATTTGTTGTTGGGGTGGCCAGGTAGCACAGTGAGTAAGAGCACCTGCCCCAGTGTCGGGATGACCTGGGGATCGAATCCGGGCTCTGATACTTAGCACCCACCCAGAAACACCTGGCCATGTAACCTTGAGCAAGTTACTTAACCCCAATTGCTTTAAAAAAAAAAAAGAATTTGTTGTCATTGAGTTATTTCAGTCCTGTCTGACCCTTCATGACTCCACTTGGGGTTTTCTTGGCAAAGATCCTGGAGTGGTTTACCATTTCCTTGTCCAGCTCATTTTACAGATGAGAAAGCTCAGACAAATAGAGTTAAATGACTTGCCCAGGCTCACAACTAGTAAGTGTCTAAGACTGGATATGAGCTCAGGAAGAGGAGTTTTCCTGACTCTAGGCCTGGCACTCTAATCCACTATGCCACCTAAAGAATAGGGACTGTGTTTTGCCTTTCTTGGATCCCAAGCTCTGAGCACAGCACTTGGCACATAGTAGGAGCTTAATAAACATTAAGGTAAACAACAGAAGCCTTCTCCTGAGTTACTTTACACTTTGCCTTTAAACAAGAATTGTAGAGTAAACCCAGGAAGAACTACTGCCCAGCTTGGGCTTTGATATGCTAATTTATAATATAAATTGGGACTTTTGTTGGTTGTTTTGTGAAAGTGATTAAAAAATAACTTGGATCAATGAAGAGGTGGTAAGAGAACATCTAGCTGGGAGCCAGGAGATCTAGTCTTAAGGCCTCCTTGAAAAGCTCTTTTCCAGGGTCTTTGCCCTTGCGGTGCTCTCATTGACTTACCTGCCCCAGAGACTCCGATGGACCCACTGGCAGCTCTTCTTTGTGCCCTCCCACAAATCCTCCAGAGAAGGAAAGCTTCCTCTAGGGTTTTGGGTCTGTTTGTTTTTAAACATTGTGGGTACCACTGCAGGGCTCCATGCTGTCTATATGTTATCCCTCCCTCTAAATATGCCCTTCTGTCTCTTATCATTTCTTGGATGATGTTCCTCATGGCTCTTCTTGACCATGAGTCATATTTTACATGCGAATATGTCATGACCTATTTAAACTCTCTATTGCTTTGGATCACCTCCAGTCTTGATTCTTCTGAGACAGTGGTATTCCACGGTTGGCAGCCATAGGCACGAAAATGAGAATATTCAATTCTAAAAGATGGATTTTTTTTTTTATCAGAGAGCAGCTTGTAATCATTGAAAATACGGAACAATTTTCCATATGCAGTCCTATCTGCTCTCTTTCTTCCTCTTTGGTTTGGGCCCGGCTAATTGCATGTCTTCATTGCCAGTCAATCAGGCAATCAGCATTTATTAACCACCTAATATGTACCAGGCACTGTGCTAAGCAATAGGGATGAAAAGGAATGTAAAAGATAGTTCCTGCTGGAGATACCATGCAAGCAATTATATACAAACATGTACCTACATATATATACATATACATAGAGAGAAAGGAGAGGATGTGGAGTGTGTGTATATACTTATATACATGCATATACATATGCATACATTTACACATATGTGTATATACTTTATATAATTACTTACATATTGTCTCCCTTACTGAGGGAGATATAGAAATATAGATATTTACACATATACACACATACATATATATATATCTATAGAGAGAATATATACATATAAATATTGTACATGTATGCTATGTATATGTACAACCATATCTATACTACACATATATATTATATATCCACTCTATACATATATACAGACTATACATTTGTACAAACTACATATGTGTGTAGTATGTATAAATGTAGTATAAATGCATAATGTGTATATATAATGTATATGTAGTGTGTATATATGAATCTGGTGTGTATATATGTGTAGAGTAGATATATATGTGTAGTATGGCTTTATATGTGTGTATAGTGTATATATGTGTGTGTGTATAGTGTGTTTGTATGTATTTTTTATGTGGATGAATTAACCAAATGGTTTGCCTACACAATTTCATTTTATAATCTATATAACAGGCAATTTTTTTTCATGAATGAAGTGTTAAACCTTGATTTTAACCTTGGCTCTAATTAGTCAATGGTCTATCCAGAAAAAAGGCAGCTGATTCAGGAATGACTCCACATCAGTAACCAGTCATTTCCTGTGTATTTAGATAGAGTCAGTATGACTGTTGTGATGTTGTCTGACACTGGTTATATCTAGCACTTTCCAAAGCTCATCTTGGAGAAAATTGTCATGACAAGTAGGTGCAATGCTTCTGAGGGTCCTCTAAACCTTTGACCTCTCTTGTTTTGTAATGCTGAACTATATTTTCCAACATATATATATTTTACCTCCCTCCTCTATGCCCCATTTGTTTTCGTTTTTTCTAAATAATATTTTATTTTCCCCTCAATTACACATTAAACCAAATTTTAAACATTTTTTTAAAGTTTTGAGTTCCAAATTCTATCCCTTCCCTCCCCCTTCTCTGAGACAATAAGTAATGCAATATAGGTTATATATGTACAGTCATGTAAAACATTTCCATATGAATCATTTTGTACAAGAAGATAAATAAAAAGAGAGGAAGAAAGAAAGAAAGAAAGAAAGAAAGAAAGAAAGAAAGAAAGAAAG